>NC_068295.1:8824822-9133572 GCF_025860055.1 Xyrauchen texanus | reverse complement strand
TAGAATCCATGAGATTACATTACTGATTGTAATTTTAGACATGTAACTTGTAATCAGTACCGGATTACAATTCAGAAGTAATCTACCTAACACTGAGGTTGAGTTGTACCTCGCTGGCTGCCACTGTGCTTCACTGCCAAGTTTCTCCTAAAAATAAACTTCTCTTTCTCTTAAATAATTCAGATCTGTTCCACACAACAACACCTAGAACTGCCAGACAGAGAATGTACAAATGATCAAACCAAAGCTCATTGGGCATGTTGAGAAATGAGTCATTCACTTGGTGAATCTCTTTGCTTCAAATGATGTTTCTTTAATCTGGACTCACATTTAATGATACACATTTTACACAGAAAATATTAAGCTAGGAGAGAATGCATCACGTAGAACTGATTAATTTCCTACCAACAAACATTTTCCGGATGGGATGTTCTAGCTTGAGCGGGCATAAATGGGACAATAGACCATTATAGCCACATGTGAGGGCTTCGGATGTGGATACTAGAGCCACATGTCACCTTGTGTGTGTTGTGTGTGTAGAGTAGTGTTGGGTTAGAGTCCACCTTAGTGGAGTCAGAGTCAAGTCCGAGTCTTAAAACAATCGAGTCCGAGTTGAGTCAGAGTCCAAAAGGGGCCGAGTCGGAACGAGTCCATGTCCGAATGAATCTGTTCATGAATCGGAATTAAAATTGTAACCATAAACTCAACATCAATATTTTCTTCTTATTTTAAACTTCACAACTAAGAAAAACAGTTTGTCAATATACATTTAAAACAAAAACACCTCTGTTGTATTTCATATATATTTGATTAGTATCCTGCTGAACAGACTTCAAAGTGGTTTCAGAATGAAAGCATATGCTTCAGGATGTATGAAGACAAAACTGTCCTTCAACACAATTCTTATTGTGTTCTGTTGAGATTTCAATTTGTTGCTTTTCCTCTCCACTCAATCATAGACTAAAGAAAGTGAAAGCTGTGCTTATTACAACCAGAGTTATTATTATTTCAATTTTTTATTTCGTTTTTATATCTACTTCATTTTCAATTCATCAATTCAATTTAATTTAGTTTTATTTAAAATAATCCCTATCTAAAGAAATAATAGTCTACTGAGATTTCTTTCTGAATAATTTTTCTCTGCCTGCCGACTGATTTGGGAAAATATAGTACATCCAAATAAGTGAACACAGTAGTAATTTGCACTCCTTGAAGTTACTAGAAGTTACATCTTACAATTTGACTGCAAATGCTACATCCAAAAACACTGGAAAAGCCCACTGATAATATAAGAGCAATGTCATCATGGACATGATTTTCTAGTTAATCTGCGGGAAACCGCACAATGCAGGACATTTCTGCATGCTGCTCGTGTACCTAAATCCATGATGCTTCCATGTGTGTCTCACAGCAGCTACCGCAGAAGATAAAACAATAATAATAAGTGATATTTGCTTGAGTGGCAGCCATGTTGGTCTGCAATCAGTCTGAAATATTTAAATACCAACGAATGAAAATTTCATTGAGCTCTTCTTTAATCTCAAAAACATGAAGATTAATCATTTTGAGTCATACATTTAACAGAATTGTCCTTCAAATATGTCAGAGATGTAGGCTAAAAAAATCACATGTATAAGTTACCTGGTGGTTTACACTAATAAAATAAAATAAACATTTAAAATAAAAACGTCATAACCAACTAAATTCATCTTGTAATCATACACAAACTCTGACATCGAATAATACATTTATTTTGTAGTCTATAATGCAATTATAAACAAAACATTTCACTGCCCAAAATATCCTAATATTTTATTGTGCACAGTTGAATGTTGTGAATGGTGGACAAATGCTGTAAAAGAATGTATTTTAAACAGCTTGTCAATACTTTGATAGTCAATAAATAATAAATTGGTTGCTGTTTATCTGTTTGGTGTTGCTGTCTGCTTTAGCAATAACACTTTTACCCCCCGGCTAAGTTACACAGTTATTTCATCAAGCTATTATGGACCAGTTCAAACTGTTGTGCCAGCCACCTCAGTAGTCGATGTTATACAGTAGTCTCTGTAGTAACATTCAAGAGTATTGGTTGACTGATGAGAATGCCTGTGCACATACTCTGGCTACCTCTACAACTTCAACGGCTAATACAGCTGCATGCAGACAGAGATGTGTTCATTCCATGCAATGAATAACTTGGCAAGTAAGCTACCACATAGCAACCACTATAGCCAATATAACCAATAGCAAACAATTGCACCATACTAAAAGCCACTCAGAACGACTGTGTTGCAATGTCTTTGCAGCTACAAAAACAATTCCCTATTTTATGGTTGGAGTTTTGAATGGGCAAGCATTACTCACGTGTTCTTCAGAAAATTTAGAAATATAGTTGATAAATATTGCATATTGGAGTAGTTTCTGCTTTGACTCATGAGTGCTTTTAGAAATGGATGGGCTAGTAATCAGGATTAATTGATTCTCTGGGGTCTTGGAGAAGTGGGGGAAGTCTTTGCACCATGTCACAGCTGTTGATGATTTATTCATTACTTTTGAAGAACTGTGTCATGCTGCAAATTAAGGTACATTTCAAAATGTTCAAATTTGTTGCTGAACAGCTACTGACCTCGATTGGCCAACCAGTGAACTTGTTTCTTTTTCCTGAGAGGACAAAAAATATATGTATAATTTATTTTTCTGAAAGAAAAATATAATACAAAAATAAACTAACTTCATTATTATTATAAGTGTACGTATTATAAGTGTACTTTAGAGTGCCCTTGAATACTGCAAAAAGTAATATTCTTAAAGGTATAGTTTACCCAAAAATAACAATTATTTAATCATTTACTCACATTCATGTTGTTTCAACATGACTTTCTTTCGTGGAACACAAAAGGAGACGTTAGGCAGAATGTTCAGTCTCAGTCACCCCTTAATTTCATTGTATGCAAAAAAGATTCAATGAAAGTGAATGCTGACAGGCATCAGTCCAACAAAATAAAGTAAATACGTAATGTAACCCATTACTTATTTAAAATGCAAAAATATTATTAACTGTATTCCATTACAGTTAAAGTTGAAATCGTTGGTAATATGAATACAGTTACATTCAAAAAGTATTTTGATTACTGAAGAGATTGCTTTGCATTGTATTGTCATTTGTTTTATTTAATATTTAGTCTATTCATTTGGAAAACATTTATACATATAAATGATGCGATCCAAGGAACGTTTGAACAGCGGTATTTCTTATAATGTGATACATTCATATGAGCAGACGGAGGGTGCTTTTACACTGTCATGAGTGAAAAGGTGGAATGAGGTCATTGAGGAAAAATATGTTGTTGTGTACACTCTGTGTGGTTTGCAGATACTATCGACTTGATCTCGTATTTCTGCTGCTCCAAACTTACTTCACAGACGACGAAGATGGCTGTGACACCTCAGAAATGAATTAACCTAAATATTTTCTCTCTGACATCTCTCTCTCTCAGACTTTGACACCCAGGGTTTTTTTTCCCACATGGGAACATTACATTATTCATGATGTTGCCATGTACTGTATGATAGTGTTTCCAGTTTAGATCTCATCAGACAGACTTTCTCTGTGTTTCCATGATGCTGACAGACAGATATGCATCCTTGCAGGAACAGGGTGTTGCATTTAATTTCATCATAATTTCAGTACAATTCATTTTTAAACAGACCCTTTACACGGATTGAAAGTGAAATAAGCAAAATCTACCTTGTTGTACAACTTATATGCAGAAGTCAAAACAAAGCCAAAATCTTACTATTTAAAAAAAACCTATTTTTATTTATTTATTTATTTTTGTTCCCACCATTGACCATGCACTTTGGTCAATTTTCACTCATTTCAGATTGGTAGTGAAACCCTTCATAAACCCTTACCTACTAATTAGATTATGATAGAAGAATTGAGCTTGTTTTGGCAGTTGTATCTTCCGGGGCTCTTCAGAAATATCTGTTTTCTCTTGGCCTCATTTTGTCTGTCATTCTCACAACATTTATTGGCATTTAGTGACAGATAAAAGAGGGCTACAGCAGTGTCTGCAACTTGCGTATCAAGTGGGATTCAATACAATGCATTGAAATTAGCACCTGAGAGTGCCATAAAGGGTCATAAGGTTTGAAGAGCTTGACATGTGTGTGATCCATTGTACCTGCGAAGAATATTCAGAGAAAAAAATACTCCTATATGAGGGCAAAAGATGCTGCTTGGCGGCACGCTTTTGGAACAGAACTTCATAGCTGACTCAACTTGCAGAGTACTAAATCTTCTGGAGTTTGCCTGATTTACAGTACAGTATGACAGCATCATAATTACTTCCTTTGTAAAGTTTTCATGTTGTTCATGTGTTTAGATAAAGAGTTAGCTGATGAACTAAACTGAATATTTAGCTGCTGCTGGGGCACATTTTGATTTGGACGAAGGTGTTCGTATCACATATTGAGAGATGATAAGACATCTTCCTGTGATGAATGAGCTGAATTACATTCTAAGTGAGATCCACACTGTGTTACTGCTGAAATATTGCCTCGTTACCTGAGTTTAACAGCCTACTGCAGTATTATGGACCATTTATGACAAATTACTTCTCCCCAGATCTGCTGTGTGCTAATCTAGCCAGGGATGTGAGAGAAATGACTCATCATTGTCTCTGTGTAACTGTGAAGTCAGTGTTGTGGATTTGATTATAGCTCTGGTTTGAAAAAAGTCGGTAAGCCACATTAGTTACAGACTCACCATTCATTGAAGCACTGAAAATAATGCAGGCGGAGAGGTGCATTTAGTCCTGTGGTCCACTTAACTTAACCTTTCACATTTGATTTGAGAAAGCAATTCTGCAGCGTGCATTCGAGTTGGCTCTCTGACTTCAAAGCAATCAGTGGGACCCATTTGCTGGCCAAACGTTTCTGTCTCTTCCTGTCAGGGAACTATTTCATTAGATTTAACAATTCCCTCACAGTGAATGCCTTCCAACTGGAAAGTCCCACACAGGCTGCAGGGTGCTGGGTCTGAAATATGGTGGGAAGTTCAGTTTAGGCCACCAAATTCTCAGATACAACATTTGTTTCTTGACTTTCTTGGCTGCATCAATGAATTCCATTCAAATGGTTCTTAACGTGTCAGAAAATAATCACACTGTTTTCAAACCAATGCATTAGTTGTTGTCTGGTCAAAAATATTTATCAAAAAGTTGCATTAGACACAGCTGCTGGTGTCAGGCATGAAAAAGATTAGAGGAATAGTTCATCCAAAAATGTAAATGTTGTCATTATTTACCAATCTCCTATATTGTAATCCTCAACCATTTCTGTCAAGCTTCACAGCACCATAAAATTACCATAAATGTAGTCCACACAATTCCATACATTCTTCATAAAAGTAATCCATAAATCTCCAGTGGTTAAATCTATATCTTCTGAAGCGATATGATAAGTGTGGGTGAGAAACCCACAGTCCTTTTTTCCAACCATAAATCTCCACTTTCACTGGTGTCGTGGTGGTGGCGGCGTAGTGGGCTAAAGCACATAACTGTTAAGCAGAAGGTCGCTGGTTCGATCCCCAAGGCCTTCACCATTGTGTCCTTGAGCAAGGCACTTAACTCCAGGTTGCTCCAGGGGGGTTGTCCCTGTAATAAGTGTAATGTAAGTTGCTTTGGATAAAAGCATCTGCCAAATACATAAATGTAACTTTGCAGACTTTTTACATGCATAAACAGCTATATTACACACTAAAGGAAAGATAAAATCATAATCAAAATCAAAAAGCATCATAGGGCGTCTTTAAACATTTTGACATCGAAACCAGAGAAAGCCTGAATAATATCAAAATGCAAACATGGGTCTCTTGTGTTGTTGGGGACTTTTAAGCAAATTTGTTATAGTTGTTAGCATATATTGTGCATGGTTATGCACTCAGTGAGCTCAACTAGACAGTCAGATTCTTTTTTTAATGATTCTCAAATCGAACTGAACAATTTGGCTGACAATATTTTTACATTCGTGGATGATTTTTTATTAACAGATTTTTTTTAGATTTAAACCCTTCTGTGGTTTGAACCTTAGACCTTGTAAAAGCCTCAACTCAAGCATAATTGCATAAACCGAGAATCATGCACTAGCTCTTACTTTTGAGAATTCTACCACTGACCCACTAGTGCTGCACTTGAGTAACATTTCAATCTAGGTAGAGTAAATAGAGTTCCACTGCTGTTCTAAGATTAAAATGTTTTTATTCAGACTTCTGGCTTCAGAGGTTTTAATTTATTAAATATACCAGCTGCTAAGCAACAGGAGAGGCTTTGGATGTTTTATGTATCAGTCTTCAGTATCTTTTGAAGAATAGGATGAGAGAAACATGGATGGCAGAAAGAGAAAGTTCGTGTAACACAGGAGTCAGATCTGGCATCTCTTTTATGTAGCAGCACATCTGGTCTATTTGGTTTTCTCTGCCGAAATGTTATGAAATTGTAATTATCCAGACCACTGAAGGTTTTCATTCAGAGGCATCGGGCTGTCAGGACAGATAATGCTTCACAGAGAATTATTCAAAGTACTGTGAGGAGGTTAGCTTGTACAGTGGCATAGGTTTTTTGGGGAAAAAATAAGAATATATATTAATATCTAGAAACTAATTTGAAACCATGGGAAATTTGTGGTTATAAAACAGGTATGTTTTCAGAACAGTCTAAAAAGTTGTTGCGTGAAAGTAACGGCATGCTGATTTTCTGAGTGAATGAAAGTTTAGTTGTTTTACTTCAAACCATTTCTAGAATGTTATGTGTAATAACTTAAAATGTTTAACACATTTCTGTTGAAGTTTACTTGTAACATAAGCATGTTATGATAAATTAGTGTTCATATTCTATAATTCTGTTGTGTTTCTCTGTGGAAGTATTTCATCAATTCGACTGAAGAATCTTTACACTTAACAGGCCCTTCATATTTTTTAAATCCATAATAAGCCTCTTCTAAAGGGTTCTATCTTGATATGCCTAATTTTGGCACCCTTAATAACAGTATTAACAAGAAGATCTGTGCTCTACCATTTTGAAGTACTTTTGCACTTCTCCAGAAAAGCAACAGCTTCCATGATCTCCTCTCTTCTCTTCTCTTCTCTTCTCTTCTCTTCTCTTCTCTTCTCTTCTCTTCTCTTCTCGTATTTCATGACCCAGTTTCCAATCAGCCTAGTAACAATGTGCTCAGCAGCAGTGAGTCTGGGGAGCAGACATGATTTTGACCTCTTGTTTACTTCAAAATTTGACCTTAACCTCACAGAGAGACTACAACATCTTGGGACAACCCTTTTTTTTCACAACCATTTTATTCACAAGTTAATATTTTCAGAAAATAGAGAAAGATTCTTGTTAATATGCAGAGCCACTTTTTTTCAAATTAGTTTTTACAAAAGAAATGAAATATTTATGGGTTCCAATCAATGTTTGAAAGTGAGAAAGAGAACAGCAGGGTAGAAGGCGCTCAAGCAGGGAAAAACACCCTTCAGTTTTCACAACCATTAGCTGCATTCCAATTCAATTCCTATACACTTAGCGGTAGTATACAATATCTTGTAAAATGTGTGCCTCATTTTATATTACACAGGTTAGCCAGACCTTTTGAAACGTGTCTGCTAATGGATGAAACCTCTCATCACGACTCCACAGAAGTTACAAATGCAGGAGACAAACATCCACTTAAACATGCCCTTCCCAAAATGTTTGCCAAAACACTGAAATATTTACAAAACTAAAGTATTTTAAGATGGCTATGAAAATATTAATGCCTCATGGTTCAGATGAAGTTGTTTTGAGATTGTAAAATGCTTCTTAAATTTTACAGCAGTTGATGTCTGTCTCTGGATATATAAATGGCTTAAATGTTTTTCTTTTATCAGGGTAAGGTCATAACTTGTGTTTGACATTCCACTGATTTTGCAGTGCATGTAAAACATTTTACTGCCGTTTTTGGTAGCTTTTTCCATGTGTGCATGTTTAATGTCCATGTCTGTTAAATGTTGTCAAAGCCGGGCAAAAACCTCACAATTTTAAATGTCATATAAACATGGTTTCTTGTGTTGTTGGGTTTTTAGATTGGACAGATCACTATATGAGCATTATCAGCAGGTATGTTTTATACTTTTCCAAAGGAGAAAGAAGTATTGGTTTAACCATGGCAAGCCAAATAAAATTTAATAAATAAACAACAACAACAAAATTATATGCATGCCTTTTAAAAAAAAATTAAATGCTAATTCATGAGATCAGCAATGCAAAAAGCTTACTACTACTAGTAAAAATGTTAATTCATGATATAAAAAAGTTGTCAATAATTGCGGGAAATGCCCATTTTGATACCCTAAAAACAATGAATAAAGTTATTTTTGATATCTGTAAAATGCTACAATCTGTCATTTACGGAAGAGGATTAGGGCCAAGCAATAATAAAAAAATAAAACCATCTAGAGAATAAAGTCACTATAATGCGAGATTAAACTCGTTAAATTTCGAGAAAAAAGTCGAAATACAATCTTGAGAATAAACTCATTAAATATCGAGATTAAACTTGTTAAATTTCGAGAAAAAAGTCGAAATACAATCTTGAGAATAAACTCATTAAATATCGAGATTAAAGTCATTATAATGCGAGATTAAACTCGTTAAATTTCGAGAAAAAAGTCAAAATACAATCTTGAGAATAAACTCATTAAATATCGAGAATAAAGTCATTATAATGCGAGATTAAACTTAACGAGTTTTTTCTCAAAACACAACGACTTTATTCTTGATATTTAATGAGTTTAATCTCGCATTATAATGACTTTAATCTCGAGATGGCTTTATTTATTTTTTTATTATTGCTTGGCCCTAATCCTCTTCCGTAGTCATTCACTTCTTTTCAAAATGCTAATTTAAATTTTTTTACATCAATAATTACATTGAAAAAGTATTTTTGTTATATCAACAATTGAATTACATCTAGTAAAAATGCTCATTTTAAATACCAATAATTTGGTTTTACTATAGTGCCAATGTTAATTTCAAATATCTGTTGTAACTAATAAGGATGTTTTTAAGGTAACTTAAATTAATCAAGGAAATTAATTTAATATCTGAAATCCATTTCTAGATACACAGTTAGTTACAAATCAAAAATAACATTTTTTTTTCCAGTTGAAATTCCATTTTTGATATCAAGAATGGATAATTATGTGAGTAATGAGTCATTTTTATATAGAATTATTGGTTTTACTAATGTGCAAATGTAATTACTGATATGAAAAAAAGCATTTTTCACTATTAATAATTCCATTCCTATATCAAGTATTAGTATTTTAACTATTGAAAATTTTATTATAAATGTCTATAATTCTTATTCTGCACTTGATCAAATGTTTATCACAGTGCTGATTGTGTTAATGCAGCTCCTTATTAACCATTTCTGATAAGTTATAAAGGTTCTAAGTTTAACTGAAATAAGACAAAATAGAATAAATGTCCCACTTGGCGTTCACAACAGAATGGGAAAAAACTAATCTCCTTCCTGTAATCAACAGATCTAGATGATTTATTGATTAAAAGGATTTAATAATGCAATATAAGCATGCCGTTTTGCATAGAATTGGGCCTGCTGCAGCTTTTTGCCACTGGGCCTCCTTGACTAATCTCCCCATCCGGGTTGAGAGTGTGTGATACGAGGTTAAGAACTTGACAGACTTTGAGCATGAGCGACTACCAGAGCATGAGGAAGGAGAATAGAGCAGAGAGGATCAGGGGTTTTCAGGGTGTCTGCCACTGCACAATATTCACAGATGAGAGGATGCTACATTAAATATGGAAGTGCTGTGATGTTCACACAGGCTGCAACAGGACAGGACTGATGCAAATGCTTTAGTTGCACTCTCAGGAGAAGAGGCTGAGATTTAAGCTTAGCTGAATTCATTCATTCATTCATTTTTTACATTCACTTCTCTTTCTAATCTTGTCCTGACATGTCTCCTACTTTGTGCAGAAGGCACATCCCACAAATTGTAGACATTTTAATGTTCCATAAAAATTTTTTAAAGCATTGGAGGCCCCTTTTCTTCTGAGGACTAAGATATGTTAAATCAACAACCACCTACTATAAAATAAACAGCATGAAAAGTAGGTAGTTTCAAACACATCAAATGACTGTGCGGCAATGAACAATTATTCTGACAGTCGATTATGTCAAATAAATAATTGACAGATTAATGTTTTAATTGGATTATAAAAAAAAAACGAATTTTATTTCCTGCATTTTGTTAAAATCTCAGATGTGTTTGACTTTCTTTCTTCAGCAGAACACAAACAAAGATTTGCTCAGCTCTGTTGGTCCTTATAATGCGAGTGAATGGTGGCCAGACATTTGTAGATCCAAAAATCACATAAAGGAAACATATAAGTAATCCATATGACTCCCGTGGTTAAATCTATATCTACAAAAGCAATATGATAGGTGTGGGTGAGAAACAGATACAAATGTATATCCTTTTTAACTCTAAATCTCCACTTTCACTTCTATATCTGAAAGTCACATGGTGCCTGTTAAGTTTCACTTTCACATCTGAAATTTGAGTAAAAAACTTAAATATTGTTATTTTCTCACCCTCACCTATCATATCTCTTCTGAAGATGGAGTCTGGAGTCATATGTTTACATTTATGTTTCCTTTATGTGATTGTTGGCGCTATAAATGTCTGGCCACCATTCACTTGCATTGTAAGGACCAACAGAAGGACCATTTCTAAGAATCTTTGTTTGTGTTCTGCTGATGAAAGAAAGTCATATACATCTGGGATGGCCTGAGGGTGAGTAAATTATGAGAGAATTTTAATTAAGGGACTATCCCATGAAAATTGTGACACCCAAATAGTATCAGTTTGCTGAGAAATTAACATTTTTACACACTGTCTTCTACCCATGGAAAATGCCAGTAATTCTGTAGCTCAGAAATGTTTCACTGATTTTGAGTGTTTAGACTGGACTTTAAAATGCTTTGGGAAAGAGGTGTCCCAGAATTTCATTATCACCCTGTCCACTCTGTTCTACTGTACTCCAAATGTTTTCATGGCTGGAACAGTGTCAATAACGCAGACGGTTGCTTACATAATGGCCTTAAAAGTGTCAGAGCAGCTTTCTCTCATAACAGAGTTCTGCCATACAAAGATAACACAACACCCTTCACCAACTGCTACCTCTTTAGAGACTGTCAACACCCTCCATCTGACTCATGCACCTTCTGTGGCCAGTGTTGGGAGTAATGGTTACTGTAATCTGATTATGTTTTATATGAAACAAAGAAGTGTAAGTAGAATGTTGCTTTTATGTGCTACTCAATATGTTCATCAACAGACATCACTGAATTCAGAAATAAAAGCTCCCTTCATGCACTTTATCACTAACACTTTAACACTAGCAAAGGTCATTTGGCAGAAATGAATTATTGGCTGATGCCAGCTGGAGCCTGAATCCCTCTGATCTACATAGCCCTTCTCCATACAAATGGCACGAGCCGAGAGTGCAGCGGGACTCCAATATCAATCGGATTTGAGATTAATGAAACACTCCAACACACCTGAATAATACCCCGATGCTTGAGAGGAATGCCTGACCCATGGCAGCTAATATGATCAGTTATATCCAACACATCAAGGTAATGTATAACGTTAAGATTTTAACAGTGCTTGAGTCAAAGGCTGTAAAGCTGTTTTGACAGGTGGTGGATTTACACTTTAAGATGAGCTTTGTAACTTATCAGACGGATACTGCTTCTACTGAATTTACTGATCCTGTCATGCTAAATATTATTTGGGATTTTTGTCTTTAAGCCTGCTTATTCACCCTCTCATAGATGCGGCCGACAGCCTCTATGTGTCTCACATATAATATTAAGCTTTCCAGCCTAACGAGATGTCCTTTTTTCAAATTAAATGAATCAAGTCCCTCCCAAGACAGCAAAAGAACACATGATGATGCCATCTGCTCAATAAATCTTGCATTCTGATTGATGTTCCCCTTAGACCTGGACCAAAAACTAGTAAACCAGGACTTTGACCCAAACAAAGATTTTTGACAGTAGAGAATGAGATTAACATTTGACAAGGGCTGCACAAATAAATAGAAAAAATAACTGAGATAACAATTAAAGCCACAATTAAGTAATCGTGGAAAGCATCAATTACACCACTCCATGTAGGTCTACTCTCATTATGTCAAAGTTTTCTACTGGCAAAGGGGCTTTTTGCCGTACTTGTGGATTTTAACAATCACAGGCATGTTTGTTGTGCACATGAATGCAGTGGTGAGCCAGATGTGTTTAAATTAGTTTTTGCGAAAATTAACTTACAAATGGACTACTTATAGTTGTCTCAACACCCCACACACTACAGCTTTAAGAGCCATTCTCACAGAATGTGTTTTTGTTTCCATCTGTGCTTTTTCCATTGTTTTTCTATGTAAACATATGCTAGCTGGACTTCTTTGACCGTTGCGCCATGTCTTGGATGTCCTTTGAGAATTCTTTGCAAGCATTGTTAAGTACAAGACACTATGTCAAGTTGTAAATAACTTGAACTTTTAAAAACACTTCTAGAGACACCTGCAATCTGTCTGTTTTAGGTCGAGGAAAACGCTGTAATGATAAGAATGAGATGCATAAACATAGCTAAATCAATGCATTTTGTAGTTTTTTTTTTTAGAACTTTAAAAGGATTCATTTGAGTTTTACTGGAGTAATATTTCATAGAGGTATCTGTATTTTTACTCAACTACAGTACAGGATTAGTGTACTTCATCCACCATTGCCTTTTTCAAACAAAAACAACAAATTAGTGACCTTTGGATTAAAAGAATATTCTGGGTTCAGTACAAGTTAAACTCAAACGACAGCATTTGTGGCATAATGCTGATAACCACAGAAAATCATTTTAACTAGTCCATCCATTTCTTTGAAAAAAAGTGTGAGCTTACAGTGAAGCACATACAATAGAAGTTAAAGCAACCACTTTTAACAAGGTTTAAGGGCAGACATGTGAAGCTTATAATTTTATAAAATAACTGAAATTCTTCTGTTACAACATGCGTATTTTTTTATCTGTAATGTTATGTTGTCTGTATCTGTATCTGATCTGTAATGCTATAATGTAATGCATTTTTACCGTTGTTGTGGGGTTTTAGGGTTTATGGTGTTCTGTTGTGTTGGCAACGAAGTTATAAAATTGGATCTTTACACAGAAAAGTATACTAAGCAATTTTATCTAAAATGATGTTGACACACATATTGTTTACATCTTGTAGTTCTACTTTTGAAACAGTGAGTCTTTTAAGGTTAACATATTGGCCCCATTCACTTCTATTGTAAGTGCCTCACTGTAACGTCATGGTTACTGTTGTAACCTCCGTTCCCCGTTGGAAGGAACGAGACATTTTTTTGATTGTAGTGACACAAGGGGTCTCTTCTGAGAGCCTCGCGTACCTCTGAACTTGAGAAAAGTATGGGAGCCAGCAGGCCAGCCGCACCTTTTCTCTCTCTATGTTTCTCGTCATAGAGTTAAAAAGCGGCTGAGGCTATCTTAACGCTATAGACACGTCAGGGAAGGCGTCCTTTTCCGTTCCTATTCTTTCAGGGGGAAAAGGCCCTGCGGAGACCACAACCTGCCCAGACTGGGGAGAGGTAACTTGTGGCTAATACACACAGGGGTTGACAAGCAACCTGTGGACATGGTCCATCCTGCTTGACAAGGGAGGAGTTGCTACAGACACAGCGACCGGGGGCAGCGAGGACTGGCCAAGGGAGATGTGGGTCCTGCCAGCAGGGGGACAATACATCACAGGTAGTTGCCAGAAGCGGGAACTATGCCTGTGGAGCCCAAGCCCAACACGGAGCACTCAACTCGTGGTGGGGCTGGTGGCAAATTCCCCGCTGAATTTGCCGGCCAGAGGGCTAGGGAGGAAGAGCATCCAGGAAGCGAGAGCTTAGTGGCTAACCTGGAAAGAAGGTGTACTGGATAAACTTGGTGAAGGGCGCAAGGTGCAAGCGGAACACCCGGTTGGCTGTTCCGTATTACAGAGTTCTACCGGCTCGGACCTGACAAAACACAGGACAAGACTGACTCAACCCTGAGGTTGTAGAATCTAGCAAAGGTGTTGGGTGTTGCTAGGGAGGTGCCAAGGGCCAGTGCCCACGAAGATGCCACACCTCTCGTAGAGTGTGCTCAAACCCGCAAGGGGGAGCACGGCATGGGTGTGAAAGGCTAGGGATATCATCAACAACCCAATGAGCTACCTCTGTTTGGAGATGGCAATCCCTTTCCGCTGTCCGCCAAATCAGACAAAGAGCTGCTCAGAGCATCTAGAGCCCAGTGTGCGGTCCATATAGATACGCAAAGCACAGCAACGAAGAGGCTGGGTCTGCCTCCTCTCGGGGCAGCACTTGCAGGTTCACGACCTGGTCCCTGAAGGGGGTCGTAGGAACCTTGGGCACGTAGCCCAGTCGCGGTCTTAGGATGACGTGAGCATCTGCCGGACCGAACTCCAGGCAAGTGTCGCTGACAGAGAATGCTTGCAGGTCCCCAACCCTCTTGATGGAAGTGAGCGTGATCAGGAGGGCCGTCTTCGAGGAGAGGGCTTTGAGCTCGACTGAATTAAGCGGCTCGAATGGGGGGTCTCTGAAGGCCTGAGAAGACCACTGAGAGATTCCAGGAGGGGAACAGGCTTGGCCGGGAAGGGTTCAACCTCCGGGTGACTCTAAGGCTATATTTCTTTAATCCAAAGCAAAAACTGTTGGCAATTTGGAATCGTTTTGGCTTCGGTAGATATTGCGCTGCAGTAAGTTCTTTTAATATAAATTAATAATCACAATTACAATATCACTTTGATCATAAAGGTGTTTCAACATATTTGTCAAGTCATTTTTATTTTAATTTATTTTTCACAACACACATCATTTCAAAGCAACAGAAAATTATGCTAACAGATAAGGATGGTCAGATCGATACTAAAGTATCGATACTACCGATACTTATGTGGTAACAAGAATATCAACCTAGAAGTTTTATTTTTAACTATTGATCTTACTATTTAGATAACATGAATATTACTGCATCTCATAAGCTTTGAAGTGAAAAAAAGAATTAGCGAACTGTTGCATGGCACCGGAACCATTTTTTCTTCTGCTCATCTTGACGTGCAGAAATGCTAAAATACACCAGCAGTCAGAGACAGTTCTCACCCTTTCAGTCACAGGGCTCGTTCAAAGAGATAGCAGTGATTTCCTGAGGCCATGACAGAAAAACAGCATCTGAAGCTATTCA
Organism: Xyrauchen texanus; assembly: GCF_025860055.1. NCBI lineage: Eukaryota > Metazoa > Chordata > Actinopteri > Cypriniformes > Catostomidae > Xyrauchen > Xyrauchen texanus. The sequence continues at coordinate 9,118,211 of NC_068295.1, read as the reverse complement.
GACCAAGAAATGACAAACCTAGAAATCACATGTATTATAATGGGCTTGTGTGACCATTTTTACAGGCTTATTTAAATTCAGAGGTGTTAAAACATTGATAATGATCTTTAATCCTCGTTAATAAATGACACCCTTATGAAAACTACCCATGGATTTAAAGTAGTAATATTGTATTAACCATGACTAATAACCACGACTGTAGTAACCATGTTTTATATTTTTTTGGCAGTAACCAAGGTTTTGATACCATTAAACATAGTTTTGCTAGAGCATTACTGTAGTATTCCTATAACTTGGTTTCAGTAATAGTAACCATATATTAATATCTATGGTTAATTTTGCTGTAAATTTTGTAGTTTTATACGTTGCTTATACGTATTAATTTTTAAAAGGTAAGCAAAGCAGCCTAATATTTTGCTGCTTAGGCCTATAAAATATATATAAAAAAATACTAATACTAATTTTATCCAAAGAATTAGTACAAATTCTATTTATTAGAGGTATCGGTATTGGTAACAATATCAGCGATACTGGCCTTAAAGTACTTAGCCCATCCCTACTAACAAAAAATTAATCTGTAATGTCATAGAGTCATAATAGTGTGGTTTAATAAACAAGAGGATTGTAAATTGTGCCTTTAAAATAAATAATAAAATAAATAAATATTTGTATTTAGACCACCAGAGAGCAAACTAAAAGCAGATGTGGAAAGGAACACAAAACTTCATAAGATGTTGGTTAATGGAGAAAAATAACCTTGGGTGAAACCAGGCTCACTGTGGGGGCCAGTTCCCCTCTAGCTATACAGCATGAATATAATGTCAATATTAGTTATTTAAGTGTAGTACGAGTCATGGTTTAAAATTGGTAAACTAAGAAACTGTTAGGGCCAATGTTTAAACAAATTGTTTTTTTTTGTGTAACTTTAAGATTAATGACTAATGTCTTTGTCCATTCTGAATCCTGAAGTGCTTTGTTATTTGGCTGATGAAGGCTTTAGTTGTTAATTAAGAATAACATTTAAAATATTTGTAAGAATGACCACTACATGACCATTCATAATTTAAATCCTTGATGCCAATAATTATAGACAAAACCTTTACAGAGTGTATTATTTGTTCCAAGCCAGGCTAAATGTACATATCTGTGAAAATAACTAATCTGATGGAATTATATGGCTCAGAGTTTGCTCTTTTATTGCTAAGGAGATTTAGTTAGACTTTATCTCAGAAGTCTCTCAAACAATTCCCTAGGAGAAATAACAATAGACAAAAAGAGATATTAAAGAGTGGACTGTGAATACACCACAGGAGGATTTTCAATATTAGATCAGATTGATTTCCTTTAAATTGCCTTTCAAGTCAGTAAATGGAAGCTTCTCTGACAAGCTGATTTTGTAGAGACATCCTCTCACATTGACTGTGTTACATCCTGCTTGCATCATGATCCTCCCCAGTCAATCAACCGACCAGACTTACCAAGCAATCATTCAGCAAAAGTCTGACATGGAAGCTTGGGTCTGTGCTGCTGTTTAATCAGGTGTCATCTTGTTTCCTACTGTGCTGGAACACACTGAAATCCCTCACAAAAAAAGTTTCTCATTTACTTCAGCAAAATGATTGAATAATCTCATGTTCTGAGATGTTCTCAGTGTGAAGGACATTGCAATTTTATTCTGCTTCAGTGTGGGTTGGGTCACCTGTGAAGTTTCTTAGTGTGATACATGGAAATGTGGGAGGGTGACAGAATCTGTCCTGATTGGTACTGGAAGCAGTCACCATAAATCTGTACTCTAAACACATTGCGTAGCTTAGCCCAGTGCCGCTCCTTTATTAATGCAGCAGCTGTGTGTAGTTATTGGGTTAATGCGTGTTATGCGTGTAATGAACTCTCTGCGGGGAGCATGGAGGTTGCTGTCAGCCATGTGGTCATGGCCATGCGGTTTACGCGTGTAAACGCCTAGGTACATGGCCTCATGGGGCATCTTTCTGTACTTCTGGTGCTTTGTTTGGAATTGCTTCTCAGCCACAATACACAGGGAATAAATTGTACCTGCATATTTTTTCAGTGTTAAAATACTTTCTCTTATCCCAGCCAAAGATGCAGTGACAACTTTAAGTGAGCCTTTAAGTGAACAAGAAATGTGATAACATATTTAATTCATTTATATCGTATTTTATTAAATTCCACTGATCCGGAAGTGCCCGATGTTTTGCGCAGTATATTCAAAATAACTGGCTCAGAGTCCTTTATTCTGGAATTGGAAAACACTGGCCGCACTATGTGATTCAGGTTGCAGATAAAAAAAATAAAAAACGGCCTTCAAAGTCATTCGTTCAGAAAAGTATGTTAACTTGGACAACAGAATGTGGGTTTGTAATGGGTAAAGGATGGGTAAGGAGGAGGCAGGAGACGGAAGAACGTTCAACATAACTTTACTGACATAAAAGCACACACACACAGCGGTCGCGTATGTCTGTCTCTAATTGGTGCTCCCGGATTGTCTTTATTCCCCTCCCAGCTGATTATGTCAATTCAGCCCCAGCCCTCCTCATCGTCACAGGGTCATTGTGAGAAAGCAGCGTTCCGGTTTGCATACACTGTTTAAGCAGCGTACTCGGTGTTCCCGTATACATGCGGCTCGGTCAGTTAGCAGCTTTCTCCACAGTAAAGTAATTTCCCTGCGATGCTTGCGTAAATAACAAACATGGTATCCGAGAAAGACTTCACTATTTTATTCTTCATTGCTTTGCTTTTATTTCATGATATTCCAGAGCTGTTGCTGTATTTGTTTCCTTAACTTTCCATCGCGATATGCAGAGAATTGCACTGCAATAGCAGGGTTTCCCTCTTACGTAAAACTCCAGTATTCCCACAATATACCAGTGCATATAAGCGAAGGTGAGGGACCATCGATATTTTATTGTGGTGAGTGTAAATGTAAAGTTATAGTTTATTGTCCCAGAAATCTTGAATTCTTTCTACTGCGTTGAATTATTTTTGGCCTCCATCATATAACGTTTGTTATCCGGTCAGTTCACGCACATGCACACTTCTTAAAAACCTGTTAGAATGCTGATTATGTTTTTACATGGCTGCATTAAGCCACGTTCTTGAGGAGAAACCTAGTTAATCTTTTGAACGGTGTAAGGAAATCTATGTTCTCATTTACAGGCGAAACTCGAAAAATTAGAATATCGTGCAAAAGTTCATTAATTTCAGTAATTCAACTTAAAAGGTGAAACTAATATATTATATAGACTCATTACAAGCAAAGTAAGATATTTCAAGCCTTTATTTGATATCATTTTTATGATTATGGCTTACAGCTTATGAAAACCCCAAATTCAGAATCTCAGTCCTGCACATTTACATTTTAGTACAGTTTTTGGCCCGCATCAGTGTGAGAACCTTTAACGGAACCAAAAGTCCTGAAAATGTAATGAATCTGGTATTTAAAAAAAAAATTACTCCCAGGTTTTGAACAAGAACCTGTTCTCAGTTTCTATACGTTTTCACACATGGCGGGACTATCTTTTTTACGTTTTGTCCTTTAAGGAGCTTGACAGCCTAGAGTCACTATTCACTTTAATCATATGGCAAAAAACATGAATATTTTGATTTATCATTTTCTTTTGTTTCACAGAAGAAAAAGTAATATAGGTTTTGAGTGACATTAGAGTGAGTAAATAATGACAGAATAGTTTGTTTTAGCATCTGGCCAGCCTGACACAGCAACGTTGACTCAATCAATGGTGTGAGTTTGGGGCGGGACAATCTCTGTGTTCAACCAATTGGTGAGAGTATTCAGGAAAGGTGTTTGAAAAGAATCATTATTTTTGTAATTCCGTTTGATTGATGCAAGTGGTACAGAATTTACACACTCTAGCTTTAAACTGGATTGCAGGTGGTTAAGATGAATTACTGTGCACAAAAGTGGCGCAGCTGTAATGAATTCACCCCATACACTCAAAAACTCTTATACTGTCATGATTTCTCTGACCTTGTGCCCCGCTCTCCCTGCAATCAAACAGAACTGAAGTCCTGAGCTCACTTAATGTGTTCAGATATTTACTCTCTTTTTAGCCTCAGCTGCTAGAGGAATGCTTCAGATCCTATCACACCTCCCCCTTTTTACACACATTTAAACACCATTCTCCCTTCTTCATCTCCATCAAATCCTTCCTCTTCCCCAGAGGCCAGGGGAAGATAAACTTGATAAACAAAGAGACCAAAACAAACGTAAACAGCTCTGCTGCGCTCGCATTTTGCTAGCACAAACGTAATATTGTGTGTTGCAGTGTGCCGAGATACTCTAATGAAAACAATCTAATGCAGGGAGAAAACTCATGTCTGTCTGACCCAAAAATAAGCCAGAGGAACTCGCTCATATATTTAAGTCTACATTCCTTTCAACTTCCTCGTTGGAAAAGAGCAACAGAACACCGCTTGAAATGGGCTTCCAACCAAACCAAAAAAATGGTGTGGAAATCCACAAATCCAATTTAGCTGAGGGAAACACCACGTTAATGCTGATGCGTGTAATTCTTTCTCGTATGCCATCTTAATATACAGAGTCAGCAATAAGTAAGCCATTTGAAAGTTGATTTCACCTAAAAGTCTAAAACTGTGGCTCTGTTATTATATGCTAAGCCAGGACTAAAATAGAATATTAGGAACTTTACCAGATGTTACAAATAAAAAACAGAAGAATTAATTATGAGGTAATTTTTTTTGTCCCCATATTTTTTATTTTGGGGGCATTTGTGCCCCTAACCCCCTTAATTTTTTACCTTAATTACAGGTCACGCAATTATATGAAGTTGGTGTTAACAACTATGCTGTAAAAATGACACTATTGTGCATTTTCGTAGTAGATATAAAAATGTACAGTGCAGAGAACAATAAATTACATTGTGAGTGTCATAAATGACAATGAAGAAATACAAATTACAAACGTCATTAAAATTAATTTCTGATAAGGGAGCATTGTGAAATTTTACGGTGGATTCTGGGAATTTTAAGGGTGCGAATATTTCATTGTACTGGAATGATTTTGTGAACTGGACAACCCTAGAATGGCTGATTCTCTGGCCAGCGTCCTGACTACTGAACTAGGGAGCTGATTAAGACACACCTGGGAATTATTTTTCTGCTTGTTGAATCTAGTGGTGCTGAAATTACACACTTCAGTTTTAACGATAAACATTCACTTTTAAAGGGATAGTTCATTCAAAAATTACAATTCTCATAACATTTACTCATTTACCATTCCCAATGTGTATGACTTTCTCTCTTTTGCTGAACCCAAATAATATTGGAAAAATATCTAAAAATCAAATCACTTTATTGTCACTCAACCATATACACAAGTGCAACAGTGGGTGAACAGTCTTGGGTGCAGTTCCAAGCAACATAGCAGTCATGACTGTGATGAGACATATACCAATTTACAATAAACATCAGATTTATACAATGCAATTTACACATCTAATTTACACAATTACACACACCACAATATACAAATAATAATATACAATGTACAGTACACAATAAAAATAATATATATATAAATGTGCAGTAAGGTTGTATAGTGGTTGTATTGAAATTCAGGCTGTCGGTTGATAGTCAGTTGCCAATGTGTTGTTAAGATAAATATAATTTATGACAGTCTAGTGTGAGATTAATAAAGTGCATTGCTGATATATGTTGACCGTGAGCAATCAAGTGTTCAAAAGTCTGATTGCTTGGGGGAAGAAGCTGTCATGAAGTCGCCTGGTGTGGGTCCTGATGCTGCGATACCGCCTGCCTGATGGTAGCAGTGAGAGCAGACCATGGCTCGGGTGGCTGGAGTCTCTGATGATCCTGTGAGCCTTTTTCACACACCGCCTGTTATATATGTCCTGGAGGGAGGGAAGCTCACTTCCGATGATGTGTCATTTGCGGTTGAGGGCGGTGCTGTTACCGTACCAAGCAGTGATGCATACTTTCTACAGTGCTGGTGTAGAACCATGTGAGATTTGGTGGTTCATTCCAAACTTCCTCAGCCATCTCAGAAAGTAGAGGCGCTGGTGAGCCTTCAACACAATGGCCTCAGTGTGGAAGGATCATGTGAGTTCCTCATTGATGTGGACACCGAGGAACTTGAAACTGCTGACTCTCTCCACCGGTGCTCCATTGATGGTGATGGGGCTGTGTTCTCTGTCATTACTCCTGAAGTCCACAAGCTCCTTGGCCTTACTGACGTTGAGGGAGGAGTTGTGCTCCTGGCACCAGCGTGTCAGAGTATTAACCTCCTCTCTATAGGCTGTTTCATCATTATCAGTGATCAGACCTATACCGTCATATCATCAGCGAACTTGATGGAATTGGAGCTATGTGTTGCCACACAGTCATGTGTGTACAGGGAATACAGGAGTGGGCTGAGAACACAGCCTTGCAGGGCTCCAGTGTTGAGAGTCAGTGATGAGGAGATGTTTCTGCCCATTCTTACCACCTGGCGTCTCCCTGACAGGAAGTCCAGGATTCAGCTGCAGAGTTTCACATCAAGCTTGGAGGGCACTATGGTATTGAATGCTGAGCTGTAGTCTACAAACAACATTCTCACATATGTGTTCTTTTTCCCAAGTGGGAAAGAGCAGTGTGTATTGTAACTGCAATGGCATCATCAGTGGAGCAGTTGTTTCTGTAAGCAAACTGTAATGGGTCTAGTGAGGCAGGCAGCACAGAGCAGATGTGGTCTCTGATAAGATTTTCAAAGCACTTGCTGATGATGGGAGTTAGAGCAACAGGATGCCATTCATTTAGGCAAGTTATCTTTGACTGTTTTGGTATCAACACCATCTGCCATTCTGTTGATTTCCACAGACAATAATTTGAATTGCAAAAATGACAACTCTGAGAAATCCCCTCAGAGTATAAATCTATAAAGCAATTGTTGCACGTCTGCCTCACAAACTTCCATTGTAAGAGCGTTGGAACATTAATTCACTGTTTTTGTTAGGGAAATGGTATTGTGCTCTCCACCCAAAATGCAACAGAAAGACAAACATCATATATGAGATATTGTTTTGTAAGGCTGGTCTTGGAGAAGCTTATTTTCCCGTTAATTTCTGGAACACTCCAACTTCTCAGTAAAATGCTGAACAGCTCATTAACATGTCTGAATGTCTTGATTATTTTGGCCTGAGTTTGCAGATGTGTGCAGCCAGCATTGTTCATTAGCTTTCCAGAGTCCAGAGTGTCTATTCAGACATTTTGTTATTAGCATATAAAGATCATATGATTATAGTCTATTGAAATTTACATTTACATTGAAGAGTTTGTAGCATAATATTTTGGAGTACGTGGAGCAAGACAAACCTGTCAAACAAAACACCTTGTAGCTGGTTAATATAGAATATCAGATTGTCTTACATGTGGTTGGCTGAGACTAAACATGGGATAGATAGAGAGTGAAGAATTGGAGTGGTGGTGGTGTAGTGGTCTAATGCACATAACTGGTAAACTGGTAATCAGAAGGTTGGTGGTTTGATCCCCACAGCCACCACCATTGTGTCCTTGAGCAAGGCACTTAACTCCAGGTTGCTCTAGGGGGATTGTCCCTGTAATAATTGCACTGTAAGTCGCTTTGGATAAAAGCGTCTGCCAAATGCATAAAAAAAAAAATAAATAAATAAAAAAAAAAATTAAAGATGGAGGAAAACATTTTATAAGAACTACATGAAAAAATATATATCTAAATTAAGGTTGTACTGAATATTTCCTTCTTTGAGTGTAAACTTTAATTGTATGCGCCAAGGAGCCTGTATTTTTTTATTTGCATCTAGTGGAAACTTTGATATTATAAAATAATTTTATAATCATTTTGCGTGTTAGAAGAACACAGTGTAGAAGAAGTGGGTTGTCAGGAAAACCCAATAGGACCAGAGAGTACATAATTTACATTCATTTTATGATAGTTGTGAAATATTTACATGTCTCATACTCTTTACTAGCCTCTAAAGGTATTGACATTTTTATTTGCCTGGTTTATTTGTCTTTTGTTTATTTATATTTTTTAAAAAGGGGGAAAAAAGGGGTTTTTCATAGACTATTAAATTATCAAAGGAGTTTACATACTATGAGTTTTTCCATTGACATCTGAGTTTACTTGTGTGTATTAAGATGTTATGCTTCATGCATTGCTTTTCCTTTAAACTTTTGCATTGATTTGTGGTTTCTTATATTCATCTGAATTGTTTTTTACATGTAAGATAGATTTACCTGACACCATTTTTTTAAGATACTGTATCTTCTAATAGGTGAAATAACTTTTTGTTTTGCTCTTCTGTGCACAACATTCTCTAGTAAACATCTTCATTTCACCAGATTTGTTGTCTTGATTAACCCTAGAACGCTTAGTTAAATTTAGGTGTGCGTGTTGTGTAAGTACCTAACCTTAGGTTGCTCAAGGTTAACTGATATTATAAGAAATATACTGTAAATCACTTTAGATAAAAGTATCTGCTAAATTACTGCTTACGATTTACTTTCTGACCATGAAACATAAAATAATCATTTTCTATATGTAATTGCATTGATATGGGAAATGAAATTTTTTTTTATATGAAAGCTAGGGTTTTAACAGAAATGCCCTTTAATATAAAAATAGCAAACTAAATCTGAAAAATACCTTAATTGAGTGTTAGATAAGAGCAATACTTATAATGTCAGATGAAAACACAACTTCTTTTGAAAAATATGGCAAAAATGTGACAAGTGCTTCATAACTTGACTTTGATGCTAACGTGGATTGTGTTTGTTTATGCCAGTCGCTCTGCCATACATGTTTCTTTAACCTTCAAACCTAAGACATCAAAACAGATTAATGTGCAGACATTCATTTTCCATTAGCAGAGCTGGTGTATCTGACAGGCATAATGTAATCAGCTCTCAAGTATGAATGTTATGCAAATTCTGTACTTGCATATTTATAAATGCACGGATATGTCCTTAAAAGGTTCCCCTGGATATTTTGGTCACTTGGAGAAGATTGTAGTGCCTATGTGTATCATTATAAACATCAAAAGCAGTGGCTAAATGAGGATGAGCAGAGAAAATGCCATGTTCAGATCTAGAGTGTTATCCTGAAGTCACCTGATCTGCTGCATGCTTCCCAGAACTATTTGCTATTAGTTACCAGGACTATTAATTACTTGGTTCAACTATGATTATCGCTTACATTTCTAACATTACATTTAATTTGGCTGATGCTTTTATCTTACATTATACAGTTCCCTAGGAATCAACTTACTCTATGTTCCCTCAGATATAAACACATGACTTTAGCATGTTGAGACGAGCAATACTACCATAATTCTCATTTTCATTATCGACTATTTGGCCAGTTGTTTGAACGACTAGTAGGTGTTAAGGATAATAATGTATAATTAGGCACCATAATGTGAATTATAGAGGGACATACAGATGCTAAGTGCAGCGTTTCAACATGGTTACTAATGGATATTCAACAAATAAATAGGCTAAATAACTGAAACATTTTATTGCACAAAACTATCTACAAAACTACAGTAAGAAATGTAAGAAATAGGAAAGGCTTCATAACAGAGCGGTACAAAATCGCTTATGCATATTCTGAAAGCAGAATGACATGCATTAATGCAACCAGAGTGCTTCAGGACGTTCATTGCCTAGCATTCAAAAGCGCAGAACTGCAAGATAATATTGCGGGTACATATCTAGTTCACGCAGTTCAAACCTTTTTACTGCAACTATTTATCTAAGCAGTGTCAGACAAAATGATCAAAGGACTTTAATCTCCCCACAATACCTCACAAATACAGGAATATAACTCACAGCAGAGGATTTATGTCCGACAGTAATCATCTTGAAATGTATTGTTGATGCAGTGCTTTGCTGTGACAACAGCGCATAAAAAGAATAAACCCAAAGCATTAAAGAGACAGAACTTCTTGCAGAGGGTTTACTGTGCTGACTGTTATTCACCTATCAATATGCAAAACACTCCAAGAAGTTGTTTCTAACTTAAAGCTCAAGTATGTAATTTTTGCTACTCTATAGCGCCACTGAATGGAATTGCAAAAATAAATAATGTTTTCAAAACAACTTTCTGAATACACCCCTCACCTGCAGATGTTCAAACAGTCAGATTATCCCAACACCAACTAACACCACTAGTATTGTAACATTGTTGGGTAGGGTCTAAGCGGGTCTCTCAAAACAAACCAGAATTTTTATAGCGCCACAAACGCACGTTAACAAATTAACCTACGAATGACTTACTAATAGTTGTCTCTGCATAATTGGCTGGGATAGTAGGAAGTACTGTAACACTGAAAAAATTTACATCAGCTATAATTTGACAATTGTGTCTCCTATAAAAACCACCACCACTATAAATATTAATGTTAGTAGTTGAGTGGAGCCCACTAATCGACTAGTCAATTGTTAGATGACTAGTTGATTAGTCGAATACCCTGGCATATCCCAAAAAAGCAGTACAATTTTCCTTGCTTGTTTTAAAGTACATTTTATGCTTTTAAGAGTCCTTCAAAAACATTGGGCACTAGGTAAACTTCTTCTATAATATAGTGAACTATTTATGATGTATGTGTAGCTTGAAAAATATTGAATCTTACACGGCTACTTTTTAATGGCCATCACTAGAAACCATGCTTTTTTTGTCTGTTGAAGGGTACAGTTTTGGAATCTACCAGCAGGGGCTTACGAAGCTAACCAGCCAAACCTTGATTCCTTGGTTTTTCCGAGCACTCTTTCATCTGTCATTGGTCAGTCAGACAGATAGCCCCACCCCAAACTCACAACATTAGTTGAGCCAATGTTTCTGTCAGGCTGTTCAGGATGCTCAAACAAAGCTACAATTGTCTAACTTATAATTGACTCTGCATATTAACAAGGGATAAGAGAAAGTATTTTAACTTCAAAACAATTACACACATCACTTTTAATGATTTCAGGATATCAGCAGCTCCTACCAGTTGACTTCTACAGTATCTCCTCCTGAAAAGCACTAAGTTGCCACAGTGTACAGGTTTTGCTATACTTGTGAGTGCCACATTTTTGAAAATGTCCTCACAAGTATAGTAAAAGTGCTAGAGAACCTATTTGTGAGGACATTTTAGCTCATTTAGGCTCATAAATCACCTAAATTATGTTTATCTTTAACTCTAATGAAGTGCACAGGTTTCTGAGGGTTAGGTTTAGGGGACAGAATATATGGTTTGCACTTATATAGCACCTTTTTAACCTTAACGGTATTCAAAGCACTTTACACTGTAACACATTCACACACACATTCATACACCAATGGCAGCAGAGCTGCCATGCAAGGCGCTAGCCTGCCATTGGGGGCAACTTGGGGTTCAGTGTCTTGCCCAAGGACACTTAGGCATGTGGAGTCATGTGAGCCGGGATTTAAACCACCAATCCTGCAATTAATGGCCAACCCGCTCTACCAACTGTGCCACAGCTGTCCCTTTAGCCTGCTTTAAAATCAATGAAAGTCTATGAGATGTCCTCACAAGTATAGCAAAACAAACGTATGTGTGTGTGTGTGTGTGTGTGTGTGTGTGTGTGTGTGTGTGTAATGAGTCACACGTCTCTGGTTTGTGTGTTCATACTGACACGCTCTAATACAGGATATAATACCTAAGCCAAACACTGAAACACCATCCCACATTTAATTGAATCTACTTAGAAATTAATTATATCAAGCAGACAGGAACTGGTATGAGGGCACACAGTGTAAACTGTCTTACATATTGTTTATTGAAGTGAATCCTGTTGCATTTCACTAATGAGTTATTTTGTCTGGCTTTGTGCAAGTCTAACAGAAAATCAGTTTATACTGTATAGGCAGCATACGAACCATCTGTTTGGGTTATCATTATCAATATCATTTTACTTTTTCAAATAAAATGTGACAAACATATCAAAACATGAATTGAGTTTGGGGCGGGACTACCTGTTTCTGACCAATGGCAGACGGGTGTGTTTGGGAAATCCGTCATTATTAAATGGTCATTATTTGTGAAATTCCGTTAGGTGACGCTAATAGCGCAGAAATGACACCTTTAAAGCCAACATGAAACAACGTTTGTGATGCAACCCATTTTACTTCCATAATGTATTGTATTTCTGTGTGAACATTAGGAGACAAGTGAATCATGCACTATAAGACCAGGAAATTACATAAAATCATAACAAAATTGTAATTTCATGTTGACCTAAAATGCCTGTATGATTGATGGTAATAGCTACAACAGACGAGCAAGTAAACCTGCAATGCTTCCGTGTGTGTATTTGAAAGCTGCTTTTGGTTGTTTCTTTATAAACGAAGACAGAAGTTGAAGTCAGCTCAGTGGAGAGCTGTTGCCTGGGGGTTCCTGCACTAATCATTTGCCAAGGTCAATTATAGCACTTGTCAGGAAACATGGCACAACCTTCAAGGTTTTGAACTTGTTTTTGTAGGTAAACGGAACGGATGTCATTATCATAATTGCAACTGTAACAATCACAAACATGTCTTTAAGTTGTTGGGTGGCATTTTGTATGAATCATGTTAAAGTGTGAATGTTCCAAATATAAAAGAAAATTACTAAATGAGATCAAATATCTTTCATTTGAAAAGCTTTAAATTCTGTATTATATATGTATATAATATTTTATAACATATTTATTTAATATGTTGGGTTGAATTTCCTGCAAACATAATTATTTATATACGGTTATTTTGATTTAAAATACTGTGATCTAAGGATTTGATCATACCTCATACCATAGGAGTGCCTGCTAGGGATGCACCGGTATGAAAATATTTGGGCGATACCGATATTTTGCCACTTAGGTTAGGTTAGGTTTTGTCAACAAATCACTGTTTTGCTCAGAAATTGTTTTGAAAATGTAGAAATATGTACAAAATATTTTTATTGTTCTAAAACAAATAATTTCCATTGAACAAGGATAGGATGTGTTAAACACATGACAGGCTAACATTTTAAGAGAGCCACAAAGAAAGATAAATAGAAAATAATAAGATAAAAAATATATATTTAAAAATATCTACATATCAAAGTATGATGATTGCTGTTGAAAAAATATATAATCATTTGTACTTGTAAAGCATTTTTGCACTTCTGTTTTTGCAGTTCAGAATGATGAAACTCACATTTTTAAATGTACTGTATATAATAGAATAACACAAATGCATATGTAGAGCAGTTCTACGGAAATGTCAGCCACATCATGGAAAAATACAAATTTACTAAAGGAACAAAACACCCTTTTAAGTTTTGGTGGCGCCACTTGCTGACTGAATCGCTGAAAGCAGTCTATTTTAAAGCAGCTAATTTAAAAAGTTTTACACATTAACAAATTAATTGCGTTTTTGTGAAGAGTGATCTGAATGGTGTACATTCATGGGATGAAGACTGTACTCATAATAGCCTTCTATAAAAAGTGTTTTTATGACACATGGTGAGCATCACCCCTTCAATGTGTTTCGCCATGTTGAAATTACATAGTCAGCTGTCTAAAACGTCAAAAAAACAGAAAATCCTTGCGCTCATTGGCTGCCGCCTATGTAGATACGCATGGCTATGTTTAGCACAGTGTTGTTTGGTGACACAAAGAGCAAAAAGAACACAATGGAACATATTTATTATCATGCTTTAGAAGCGGAGAAAACAGGAGATGCAGTAGCTGTACTGCTGAAGAAGCGAAAAAGGTCAGAAGCAAGAAGACAGAAAGACCGGCAAAGGCAAAAAACTAGAATAAACATCAGTAAGGCATACACATTATGGAAAGATTTGATAACAGAGAAGTGTTGCCGATGTTGCTTCTTTTTTGTTGGACATGGTAAGACATTATTAAATGTTTAGACCACTGTCTAAAATAGAATGAGTGGAATTTACAGAAAGCTCATACAAGTTCCCTCAAACTTTTTAAATTACGTGTGTAGTAAACGTATGTTAGTAATGGACTGTTTTCAGCTGTGTTTACAAACGCAACTGGAAAGCAACATGTAATTTTCTTTTCTTTGTTATCACAGCAATAAAAATGGGGCCCATCAACCTTAACCTCTATGACATCTATACATCTTTACTTGTTTAGTAGCTTGGCACAGTGATTGTGGTAGATTTAGAGTAAACCAGAGTTCAAATACAGTATTCATGGACATGCTAACTGGGCCAATTTGGTTGTTTAGGAGTCCTGGCTGGAGTAACTCAGCATGCCCTGGATTCGAACTTGCGACTCCAGGGGTTGTAGTCAGCGTCTTTACTTGCTGAGCTACCCAGGCCCCTGTTCTCACACTAATATTACATGTTCTATGAAGTGCCAACACTTCTACATTCTGTGGATATCATTACTTATGGATTGCGCATTTGAATTCAGAGATTTAACATGAGATAATTAATTATAAATAAACAATAGTTTTTTCGCATCTGCATTTTAATGCTTAAAACCGATATGCCGATGGTTTAAATTTGGTCAGATAATTGTCCGATAAATATTGGCGGCTGATACATCTAGTGCCTACCCTTGATGCTAAAAATAAATTAATAATTATTTGTGGCCCCTGAGCTTGAGTAGCCCTACTTTAGTCAGTACTAACAGCTTTTTTTTTTACTAACAGTGCTCTATTGTAATGTGATCATTTGCACTAGCATGCCTGAGACTATAGTGGCTGTTGTTGGCCCCCAGGGACCCAGAGTTGAATGTCAACTCCACTTTATCTCCACAATTGATCTATACACATCTTGTGCCCCATTGGGTCTTCACTGCCATTATCAAGCTCTTGACAGTCAGATAGACCCCTCCCTCTACCCCTCACGTTGCCCTTCAGCCAAATGCCTGCTGAAATAGGCCAATTCAAAAAAGCCTGTTTATTGGACGACGGTCTTTCACAGGCACTATTGAAAGTGACACCCTCTGGTGTCTTCAGTCAATAAAATCAGTTTGTCTCTAAGAGGCCTTTGTGAGCACGAAAAGAAAACTAGATGTTTGATCGAACAAATTTAGCATGCCTTAATAGAGGAGATGAAAGAGACACAGAGAAGAGGAAAATGAAGAATGAAGATTTCTCTTGGTACCCATAAATCTTACAAGGGCACGTGGTGAAGGAGAGAGAATTGACATTTGAGACGGAGGCAGATGTGTGTTGCCATTTGTCCTTTTCAGCAACTCTTTTGCAAGCTAGCACAAAGCATTTGGCACCTGTTCCTTACAATGTTCTTTACACCATTGGATACATACTCTATATATATATAGATATAAAGAAAGAGAGAGAGAGAGAGAGAGAGAGAGAGAGAGAGTGTGAGTGTGTGTGTGTGTGTGTGTGTGTGTGTGTGTGTGTGTGTGTGTGTGTGTGTGGTGGGGGTTACCAGGGCTAGTTTTCACACTTTTATTTTCAGAAAAATATTTCTCATGGTAGATTTATTCTGTTTTAGTATATGCACAATCTATAAAGTCTTGACTACAAAAACAAGCTATTGACTATTTCCAGGACAAAAAGATACACAAGTTGACCTTTAGTGACAACATGCCCCAATAGGTGACCTGCCATTATCATGAAATGCCAAACCATTTCATTAAACAGCAAATGTACAAAAGTTAAAAACGTTTTGGTGAAAATGTACCTAAAATCTATCTAAATTATATAGCTTCTTCTTGCATAAATGTAGGCTATTGTGGTTGTATTGTGTTCACTTGTTGGGGGGTATTGTTTGGAAATTCTTTATTCCTTATGATACAAAAAAGTCTAAATTACAAACATCACATGTAACATACATCTATGGTACAATTTATATCCTCACTGTGCGCAATTAATTCTCCCTCCCCCACATAAACACAACACATAGTGAGTATTCCTGTTATTTGTTCAAGATGTTAATAGCCATAGGCAGAAACTAGTGCTTGTACTTGTTTATTCTGAACTGGGGACCCTGAGTCTTCTCCCTGATGGAAGTAGCTTCATTGTGGAGAATGAGAAGAATCAGCTACTATCGTATGTGCCGGTCTATGTAGAGACTGATCATAAATCAACTGGAGAGATGGGTCATTTTTAACATCAATTATCTTCATAACAGTTTTGACCAAATTAAAAATCTTAAATTTCATTTTGGACGACAGGTTACCAAACCAGGGTTTAATACCGTGCCTAATGAGGCTAACTAGCACTGCTCTATAAAACAGCACCATGATATTATGGTTGACACCAAAAGCCTCAAGTCTTTTTTTTATTTATTTTTTTTAAAGATTATCTCTGTTGTAACCTGCAGCATAGACTGTCCACATGAGCCTTCCGAGTGAGTTTTTCATTAATATATACTGCTAGATATTTATAAGATTCTACCTGTCCAATGGATTGCTCATGGAAAATACAGACATGCAATCCCCTAATTCTCTAGGGTCAAATATAATCTCCTACGTCTTTGTCACATTCACCACAAGATCACTCAAATCACACCAAGAAATAAATCTATTCATTTTTGAGTGATAACCTGGTGTATACTGCTATGAGTGTTTAACAGTGCAAGAATGGCAGTGTCATCAGACGATTTAATAATATAGTTATCATGTTCACGGTTAAATATCTTATAAAAATACAGAACAAATAAAAGGCACTGCAGTAAAATCAATTTAAAAACAAATTTAATACAGCCATCCTATTAAATTAAACACTATTTATATAAACACATATATAACATTTATATCATCAGCAATTTTGTAATTGTGAGAGCAATATTTTACAATTTATCATGCCATATCACCCTGCGGCTATTGCCTGGTTGCCCACTAAAGCTAAGCAGGGTTGAGCCCGGCCAGTACCTGGATGGGAGACCTCCTGGGGAAAACGTATCGGTTACCTAACGTAACCTCGGTTCTCTCTAGATGAGGGAACGAGTATTGCGTAAGCTAGCTTATGCTACGGGAAAGATTCATCTTTTCTGAGATATTGAAGCCAAAAAATTATCCTAAATTTTTGTATCCATTGTCAACACAGTGCGGCAGCTGCAGACCTTGAGCGGGCTAGCTAGCGAGCTCATAGGTTGCTCTGTGGCAACTGCTGCAGCCTATAGACGAGCTTGGGCGTAACTCGCGATCCAATGAGAGGCGTCCCGCGCTCACTGCATCAAAGCCCGCCAAAATGGGCGTGACTAGAGTGCATATAAGCGTAGTTCGTAGGCTGGAACCCTGGTTTTCATTGACTGAAGCGAAAAGTCGCCGTGGCGCTGAAGCACGGCCGGCTACGCAATACTGCTCCCTCATCTAGAGAGAACCGAGGTTACGTTAGGTAACCGACACGTTCTCTTCACGAGAGGTTCTTCAGATATGCGTAAGCTAGCTTACGCTACGGAACCCATTGTCAACGCCGCGCGCCAAGCATCCACTGTATGAGCCCCAGGGAATTAAGGGGGACCCGGGGAGCCCTTATGAGTGGGGAAATAATATTTGGCCGGCAAGAATGCGGGTCATTGATTGTGTAATACATAAGCACATAGTGGGAAGGAACGACAGAGCGGCGGTGCCGGTCTGTGTGGAATGTGTCCCATCAGTGCAGCTCACCAGGGAGCTGTAGCGTATTAAACCGCTAGTAGTTTTGCCTGCAGAGCGGGCACTTCCATATTGTAAAATCTGACAAAGGTGGAGGGGAAGTCCATCCCGCTGCCACACATATGTCGTGAATGGAAATCCCGCTGGACCATGCCCACGAGGATGCCATGCCTCTAGTGGAGTGAGCCCTAATGCCCAACGGGCATGGCAGGTCTTTTGACGCCGTATGCAGCAGCAATAGCGTCCACTATCCATCTAGATAGTGTCTGTTTCGAGGCGGCGAGACCTTTGGTGCGCCCTCGAACTGAAACGAAAGCTGCTCGGAGCGCCTGAAAGCAGCGGAGCGGGCAGTATACAATCTCAGTGCTCTGACCGGGCAAAGGAGATTGGCGCCGCGTCGTTATCCGGTGCTGGCAGCGCCGATAGGGAAATGACCTGTGCTCTGAAAGGAGTACCGATCACCTTGGGAACATAGCCGTGTCTAGGCTTTAAAATGACCTTGGAGTCACTTGGTCCAAACTCAAGACACGCAGCGCTGACAGACAGCGCGTGAAGGTCTCCCACACGCTTGACTGATGACAGGGCAGTCAGAAAAACGGTTTTGAGTGAAAGGTATTTCAAATCCACGGATTGAAGTGGTTCGAAAGGGGGCTTTCATAGTTTCGAGAACTATAGAAAGATCCCAGATAGGAACCGATGGGGGCGCTGGGGTTCATCCTTCTAGCTCCCCTGAGGAAGCGGATGACCAGCTCGCTTTTACCCCATGACTGGCTGTGCAGGGGTTCAGCTGAACGCCACAACGGCCGCCACATACACTTTGAGCGTGGATGGGGATCTGCCCTTATCCAGCAGCTCTTGTAGAAATACGAGCAGCTGACTGACACCCCACATGTCCGCGGGTCCAGGTCTCTGTCGGTGCACCATTTTGAGAACACAGACCATTTTGACGCATAGAGTCTTCTCGTGGAAGGGGCTCTAGCGTGTATGATGGTGTTTATTACTCCTTCTGGCAGAGCGACGGGTAGTCGTTGATCACCCACGCATGCAGCCCAGCTCTGGGTGGGGATGCCAGATTGTGCCGCGAGCTTGAGAGAGGAGATCTGCTTCACTGGGATGGGCCACGGCGCTGTCAGTGACAGCTGCGTAAGCCCGGAACCATGTCTGATTCTCCAACGCGGCTGTGAGGAGCACCGAGTGACGCTTCTGATCCTCTGCATTACCTGTGGCAATAGCTGACGGAGGAAGGCGAGGCGCCTGGGCCAGTCCTGGGCCAGCGCCTCGCTGAGAAAATATTGGCAGTGAGAGTCCTCTTGACGAAGAGGTCTATCTCTGCTCGGCAATAGTGCCATATGTTTGAGCGCAGGGACCATTCCTGGGGAATATTGTTCTGACAGTCTGTCCGGCCGCCGCTCAGGTGGCCTGGCACGCGCGCCTCAGCGGCCAGGTGGCACTGGGACCAACTCAGTATGCGTTTGTCAGATGGAAGAGGTTCCTGGATCTGACACCGCCCTGACGGTTTAGGTAGGATACCACAGATCTGTTGTCCGAACGGACCAGGACGTGGTGACCCTGAATGACCGGGAGAAAGCGCACGAGCCGTAATCGACCGCTATCATTTCCAGACAATTTATGTGAAGGAGCTCTTCCTGAACTGACCAAAGGCCGAAAACCGGAGAGCCCTCGCGAGACCGCGCTCCAACCCGTGTTGGACGCTGCCTGTCGAGATGACTTTTCGGCGAGATACAGCTCCCATTGTCACTCCCCGCTGATACCATTCGCCACTGTCCAGGGCTGCAGAGCTGATATGCAGGTCTGAGTCACCTTGATGGGCTGGCGCCTGTGGCCCAAGCCCGGCGAGACGCCGGGTGTTTAGCCAATGCTGAAGCGGGCGATGTGCAGTAAACCCAGCTGAAGTACTGCTGCGGCTGAGGCCATGTAACCTAGCACTCTCTGGAATTTCTTCAGAGGCGTGAGGCTGTTCATCTGAAAAGATGCGCTAGTCGCTGAACACGGCGCGCGCGCTGTGTAGATAAGCGAGCCGCCATTGCCACGGAGTCTAGTTCTATTCCCAGGAAGGAAATGGTCTGACTGGGCTGTAGTGAGCTCTTGGTCCAATTGACTGCAAGACCCAAACTGTTCAGATGGCTGAGGAGAACTGCTCTGTGAGACAGAAGCTCCATATGTGACTGAGCCATAATCAGCCAGTCGTCCAAATAGTTCAGAATTCGCAAACCCTGACTCACGAGGGGTGCGAACGCCGCATCCATGCACTTCGTGAAAGTACGGGTGCTAAGGACAGGCCGAACGGAAGGACGGTGTATTGATAAACCTGGCCGTCAGGCGTAATCTCAAGAATGGCCTGTGACGGGATTTATCTGAATCTGAAAGTATGCATCTTTCAGATCGAGAGAAATAAACCAGTCCCCTGGCGCATCATGCGCGAGGAGTTTCCTGATTGTAAGCATTTTGAACGGTCTTTTGCAAGCACCTTGTTCAAAACCCTGAGATCTAATATGGGTCTGAGGCCGCCGTCTTTCTTGGGAACAAGAAAATAACGGCTGTAAAGCCCCGACTCGCTCAGAGAGGGTGGCACTTTTCTATGGCCCTTTTGCACAGAAGGCTTGCTATTTCTGAACGAAGCATGCACGCTGCTTCCGTGTTCACAGTGGTTTCGAGCCGCGCGGCGATCGAACTGTAGCAAATAGCCCTGTTGTATTGTGCTTAACACCCACTTGGATATCCCTGGAATAGCTTCCCACGCTTTGAAGCGTAACGCTAGAGGGTGAATGGCCAATTCGCTCTGATTGCCGCACACAGAGCACTGAACAAAATGTGTGAGCGCGTTTAGTGTGTTCATGCATGATTGCTCGCAGACAGCATGAACAGGCTGTTTTGTGAGTGACTTCCGATTGGAATGAATGGGGAAAGAGTCACATCTGTTACGTGATGCGCAAGCATAGTCATGGGCACGGACTTACACACAGAGGAATGGTTGCTGGCCGTGTAACAGAGCGGGCAGAGAATGGGCGCGCGACGCATTTGTGGGCGCATTTATTGACTCTAGCGCCGAGCGGTTCAGTAATCGCTTTATGTGAGCGTGCTCTGGTGGGGACATGAGACATGCAGTGCTTGTGTGCAGAAGTGAACACTGGATTGTGGGCACATTTTCTACACATAGGGCTGGTCGTGTGACAGAGCGGGCAGAGAATGGGCGCGCAGACGCATTTGTGGGCGCCTTCATTGACTCTGACGCTCGAGCGGTTCAGTAATCGCTTTATGAGAGCGTGCTCTGATAGGGGCACGGGATGTGTTATGCTTGTGTGTAGGAGCGAACACTGGGTTGTGGGCACTTTTTCTACACATAAGACATGTTTGCTCTTTACAAGATTTATTTGGGTCGCCGTGAAAACGGCGCTTGAGTGCAGGCAAGCGGGCAGTGTCACCGGCTTGTTGGCTGCTAAATTCACCACTGTAGTAGCCTGAGAGAAGGGGACTGACAGGGGCAAAGCTTTTACGGTGGTCCGGCCGCGGCGGACTGAGCCGTCGCTTGTTCAACAAAGTTAGGAAGACTTCGGTTGCTCTGGTTTCAGCGCTACCTTAAATCGAGGCCCGCTGGGGCGGCGGTCTGCGGCGGCTGTCTGAGCGCTGATCGAGGGCGGCCGCCCTGTCGACGCTGAGAAGTCTGAGTTTGTTGAACTGGGCGCTGTGAAGAGGCTCGTGCAGGAGGCTGATCACGTGAGCGGCCTGCAGAGGAGCTTAGCGACGCCGCAGGAAGAGGTTCATGGCTTGGGTGGCTTTCTGGACTTCTGAGAAGCGGTCAACAATGCCACTCACCGCGGAGCCGAAGAGACCGGGTCGGAGAGAGCGGTGCGTTGAGGAACGTGGAGCGCTCTGCTTCTCCCATGTCGGCTAGTGTTAGCCATAAGTGTCTCTCGGTCACAGTCAGCGAGGCCATGCACTTCCCTAGAGCTTGGGCTGCAGCTTTGGTAGCGCGAAGGGCGAGGTCTGTCGCGCCAGTAGATCAGTAACAGCCTCTGGGTGCCTGCCTTTCTCATCCCACTCCGAAGAAGGTCTGCTTGTAGGATCTGTAAAACGCCATTGAGTGCAGAGCAGATGCGGCTTGGCCGGCGGCGGAATAGGCGCGCCAACATAGGCGGAAGTCGCTCTGCAGGCCTTAGACGGAGCACAGGCTTGGAACGCCATCTCGCGGAGGGCGGACAAAGGTGTGCTGCTACCGAAGTCCTCGACCGGGGATGGAGGAGTAGCCTCTCTCAGTGGCGCCGCCCACCGACGCGAGAGAGGTGGAGACGTGGGAACGGGTCCTGGCTGAAAAAGGAGCTGCTCCACGACTTTGCAAGCTCCGTATGTAATTCCGGCAGGAAGGGAGCGGCCCGGGCCGCGGGTGTAGAGCGGCGATGGCTTTGAAGAAAGCAGCCGTCGAGTCTGTTGGGTGCCTGCTCAGGGGGCGGTGACCACTCGAGCCCGAGGCGGTCGACGGCCTGTGTGAGGAGGCGCGCGGGTCCTGCTGGATTCCTGGGCCGAGGAGGACTGTCCACTCCTCGCTGTCCGAAGCCATGATGGAACAGCGGCCCTTATCCTCCGCCTCGTCATCCGAGATGGCAGCAGTGCGGCCGCTCGGCGGCAACTGCGCGTCGCGGGTGGGCGGGGAGGGTGAAAGCGATGCTCGAGGGAGAGGCTCCGGCGAGGCAGTCGCTTCAACCACAGTTTCCGGCAGCCTTTGTGAGCGGCGCTTCTTCCTGCGCGGCTGTTTTGTGAATAGTTCGTGAGAACTAGCTTGCTGAATAAAAGGATACGTCGTCGGATGGCGTAGCTTGCAGGATGGCTGAAGGTGGCTGAGACGGCCGGCTTCTTCTAGCGCTGTCCACGCTTGCTAGATGCCCCTCGAACGGCGATGCGGCTTCCAGGTCAGCGATGCGGAGAGCTTCGCTGAAGAGATGAAAATCAGGGTTCCAGCCTACGAACTACGCTTATATGCACTCTAGTCACGCCCATTTTGGCGGGCTTTGATGCAGTGAGCGCGGACGCCTCTCATTGGATGCGAAGTTCGCCCAAGCTCGTCTATAGGCTGCAGCAGTTGCCACAGAGCAACCTATGAGCTCGCTAGCTAGCCCGCTCAAGGTCTGCAGCTGCCGCACTGCGTTGACAATGGATACAAAAATTAAGGATAATTTTTTGGCTTCAATATCTCAGAAAAGATGAATCTTTCCCGTAGCGTAAGCTAGCTTACGCAATACGAGAGAACCTCTCGTAAGAGAACCAAGGTTGCTGCTGGAAGTGGTATTAGGGAGGCCAGTAGGGGGTGCTCACCCTATGGTCTGTGTGGGTCCTAATGCCCCAGTATAGAGACGGGGACACTATACGGTAAAAAAAGCACCGTCTTTCGGATGGGACGTTAAACCGAGGTCTTGACTCTCTGTGGTCATTAAAAATCCCTAGGGCACTTTCTCGTAAAGAGTAGGGGTTTAACCACGGTGTCCTAGCCAAATTCCCCCCATTGGCCCCTATCTATCATGGCCTCCTAATAATCTCAATCCCTGAATTGGCTACATCACTCTACCATCTCCTCTCCACCAATAGCTGGTGTGTGGTGGGCGTTCTGGCGCACTATGGCTGCTGTCGCATCATCCAGGTGGATGCTGCACACTGGTGGTGGTTGAGGAGATTCCCCCTATACTATGTAAAGCACTTTGAGTTTGAGAAAAGCGCCATATAAATATAAGTTGTTGTTGTTGTTAAATGTATCTTAAGTATGATCAAGACCACTATGCGCTCATTCAATCTAATGTATCATTGTCAACACTCAAATAATGTTGTTTTTTGGCAATATATGCAACATAAATATGAACTCATTAGTCATGTTCATATGCTGTTACAACCTCATGTAAAAACAAAACAGAGCATGGTATTCTGTGTGTGTGTGTGTGTGTGTGTGTGTGTGTGTGTGTTTAAAATAGCATCAGTCCTGTGGTGTTTGGTGTCTTGATTAGGTTCTCAGTTTGGGAATATGGTTTGGGGGGATTTTGTCATAGAATAACAATGTGTTTCTCATTAGGATGGCTCTCACATAGCACCGTCTGCGATTTGAGCTGGCTGAGTGATTGACAGCAGTGACATTATGTGAGATAAAGGACTTGGGAAGTGTTGACACCTCTGTGACAGTCTCGCGGGGTCATTCTTCAGGACAGCTTAAATTTGGATGCTGTTTGACTGTAGGCTCCATGAGTTATTTGGTGTGCTTACTGGGAGAGAGTTTCTCAGTAAAGTGATGGGATTTTCTTAATGATATATGTTAGCATGTATGTGGCCATAGATTAGTCTGCATGAAATACATACAATGACCTCTCACGCAGTAATGAAATGTGGTGCAGTTATAGGTTACTGGAATAACATTTATAGGTATTTTACTTTATTCCTTGACTACAACAACTATTATAATATACTGTATGAAAATGTTACCATTGCCAGACACACACTATTGAAACGTATTTAACCGTATTTATGTAGTGTGTCTTACAATAGTAACATAGTAAATAGTAACAACATTAGTAAATATTAAAGTTATATAAAGGAGCAATATGTAGTATATTTACTGTACTAAAGCATAAAATTATCATATGTTTTTAGAGATTTAAACAATACTACAGCCAGTATATTCTACTTTGAAATCTCCATTCTGGGCCGGAATTTCTGTTTGTGTTTTGGCCTGTGTGATCCAGCCCACTACCCATTTCCCAATAGTATATATACAGATTAAAAACAAGTCAGCGAGCAAACACAGTGCGTTATATATACATACAGAATCCTTTTGAAGTTATGGATGCACTGCAGAGCAATAGTTTACTGCATTGCTCACTTGCAGATACAGCGTATAATGCCATTTGTTTGTCTAATTAACAGGTTTATACATCTTTAACATCTTTAGGGTGAGCAGACATGTGACAACACATTTCCTTTGCTGACAGTGCTTACTCAACTCTCTCTATAAGAGTTTAGGCCATGACAATTAAGGAATCACTGCAAAAGCAAATTGGAATTGGCCATAATTTAGCTATAATTGTAAATGCTGAGTGTACCAATAAGTATGTCCACATTTACATATTGTTGATGGAAAACAGCCAAAGCTTGACAGAAAATAGCACCCTGTTTTAGCTGGTTTATGACGACATACTTGCACAACAAATCTTCTGTGCCAGCATGAGAATGGAAGTCATGTCAAAATACATAATTAAAGCTTCAAATATACATCCTATACTCTTTTAATTTGTCGCATTTGTAACCAGTCTTGCTTGACCCGCTCCGAACAGGATTCGAATCTGCGTATCCGGCATGGGAGACGGGTGCACTAACAAGGAGGTTAAATGCTACAGCATCTAGCGTCAATCGCTAGTGCGCCTCTTGAGGACAGGGGAGTGAGGTTTACACATTACGCACAGCTATCACGTACCAGTCGGCTCCAGTTACACATTGGTGCCAAAAAAGCTTCAAGTCTTTGTTGGTAAGTTAAAAAGAAGTTTTTTTTAAAATTGCTTGAAATATAAAAACTTTAACTGCTACTGTCAGCCCTCCTCAGGTGCAGAAATGAAATAGGTAGTGGTAAGCCAAGAGTTTCTAATGCTGTTGTAGGCACAGAGTTGGATAGTACAAATAGCCCATAGCCCCCAATTCTCCCGAAAGGAAAGTGGACTTGACTGAGCTCAGTTTAACAAGATTACATGCCCCAGTTTTGCTTTTAACCTGTGCTTGCTTTCTCTGTGAGGCAGTAGGGCAATGCACGATACTTCTTAAGGTAATCCGTGAAGGAACTCTATCTGTGCTGTGCAGAGAGTCGAGCATGTAATTTGTGTAATGGATCCAAACAGGAAGATCCCTTTGAAGCAATTTATCATACAGTAAACAACGATTTGATTTTCATCAAATTCTGAAATTATAAAAAGCTACATTTTTACTGTATGCTAACATTTCTTTTTGTTTCTCATAAGAATGAAGGGGTGGATGCTTGAATCACCATCTCCTCTTCTTCAGTATATCCTTTAAGTGAATTAAATCTAAACTGATCGCCATTTAACCTAATGTGATTAATTTAATTAATTTAGTGGAACTAATCAGTATTCGGTAACACTTTTTAATAATGGTCTGTCATGAATAGGTAACTATGCAGGAATTATTAATCGAGTAGTACTAAATAAACACTTTAGTTACTACTATTAATTAATACAGAATCATAATTACTGAATTTGATTTTCCTCATTGAGAACCATCAACTAATTATGGTTAATTTTAAATGACTACTAATGAATTACTAATCAAAACATTAAAATATGTCTAAAATGTGAATGATTATGAATGGTTTAGCCAATTTAACAAGAATACTACTTCAGCTCTCCTGAGAGAATGTACAGCTATATCTATGTTTTAAGTTCCAACAGGATTAGGCCAGTATCCAACAGAAGCTTTGTAGTATACGACTTTGAATAGGAGAAGCTGTGTGTGCATTTCTCCAAGTATTTCTGTTTCAGGAGTCTAGTGGAGTTAGAATAGCAGTCTAGGGGTGGACATCATAGAGACCAATGGATGACCATAAAGGGAGGACTGTCTGTGGCCCGACCCAGACCATTGGAGCCTATATACAGAACTTAAGCGTAATGCAAATAGTGAATGAGATAAACAACGTACAAGATGATCATGTTCAGAAGTGTTCTATTAGTTATCCATGCTTGTAACCAATCAGAATCTTAGAAGACCATTGCATTGATGACAACTTGATGCTGTATCTGACTGTAAGTACTAAAGTTTTTGGACTCGAGTTGAGTTTGTAATTTTGCATGGATTTCTCCTATCTACGAACTCAGAGGCTTTTGTACTGCTTACATCTGCTGTTTGATTCTGCAACTTTCTTCAGTAAAAACTTCAACGAATTGATTGAAACCTCGACTCCTGGTCTTCATTCCAAGCCTAGTGGTCTACGGGCCCAAGCTGTATTCCCCTAAAAGAAAATTTAGGGGAAACATCAGAGACGAAGTTGATATTTAAATACAAACTACATTTTGTTTCCTGAGGTATGAACAAGCAACCTTTAAGCAATAAAATCTTCATCTGGGTTGCCTTAATTGGACCTTGCTTTGCTCTGATTTCTTAAGTGTATGAAAGGCAGGTTGCATTAGCATTACACTTAGGGTGACCAGATTCCTGCTTGTGGAAAACTAGACAGACTCTTACCTAGGCACAGAAGTAGAGGGTGCATTTTCTTCTGTCACCTTGTACTTTTTGTTGGTAGCAATTTTTCTCAGTGTGTGCTTGTCATTCAAGAGTTTATTGTAAAATGCAGAGCAGTCCAGACCAAAATTAAGACATAAGAAAAGCATTGCATTTGCCTTCCTGACTGTTACACTGAGTCAAGATTTATCCGGTGTCCATGCTGCGTTCATTAATGAGAGAACACACTCCACAGATGCAGATGTCCCAGGCAGGAATAAAACAAACTCTGCAACCTTGGCTAAGACTCCGAAGTTGATGGTCTTGCTCTCCAGCTCACGGAAAACATCTGCCCACCTCTCAAACACGGCAGTCTTGCTCATGTTCCACTCAGTGATGCGACGAGTGACAATGTTTTTCGTGCAAGCCCACTCATCAAAGACAGTGATTTCGTCAGTCAAACTGAGAGGGGGGATTCTGGAGTAAAGGTGTTTAAGGCTGCTCTGAATGTCTTTCCACTCTGGGATGTCTCTCAGTAGGGACCACTCAAGTTTTGTGCTTGTGAATGCATTTGATTTTTCAAATTTTCTGTTTGGATTCTAATTTTCATTTAAAGTTGCTTGAAACTAGCAAAGTATAAACTCTTGTTTTACAGGTGAGGGATGGTACTTCACAGTTGGCAGGGATGCATCAGGACGGACACCTCAAATGCAATGTGGTCACATGCAAGTTTCAGTTTTCCGATCACAAAACTTTTCAGACACCGTTTCCACCTGTTTTTATAACTGACCACTTGTAAATGGATCACCAAAAAAGCTTCTTACATAATACCAGGTGGAAACGGGGCCATAATGCAATCACAATCATATATATAACTGACCTCTCAGAATTTGGACCATGGACATTTGACAAGACTGTTTCATCACTGGCATTGATCTCGCTATGGTGCTCATTTCAGGATTTATTTATGCACCCTTGAGAGATGAAAGTGGAGCATGATCAAACAGCAGTCTAATGACTATTCCGCAGAGATGGTACTTAGGCATGAGATAGGTGCATTGCAGCACTTCGAAGGTCATGATCCAGCAATCACAGGGTCAAAGTTTTTTGGTACGCACTTCAGCTCTTACTTGTTGACTAGTTAGTTGCCACTTAACAGGCACTTATAAGTCCAAAGCTACTTGTGCTGATTGCTGGGTCAGCCCCCCTGGAGCAATCTGGAGTTAAGTGCTTTAATCAGATATATCAATATTGATAGATTCTATTAACTCTTCACTTTCAGCAGTACACCTACTCTGGACTTTTCTTTGTTGCCTAGTTTATTTGGCATTAGACCTGTATGATGGTATCTCCAAGGACAGGGGTTTTCAAACTGGGCCCTGGGGGGCCGCAAGTGGGAGCTAGGGAGTCCGCGAAAAACTTGACAGAAAAAAATCATATATATATATATATTTTTTTTTTTGCAGTAAGGTAATAATTTTTTAACCTAAAGATGTTAATAACCAAATCTACATATAGTTTTGTGATGTATAAGAGTGGTTCCTTGTAACGTGTTTATCCCAAAATACTTAGCAATTAGCAGCTTAGTACATGCTCTACAAATGATGGAAAAATATTTTAATAATCGTGCTCCTGCAAGCAGTTCGTGTCAATCTGACTTGGCGAATGCTAAACAAAAAATTAGAAAATATAACAAATCTTACATTACATTTGGTTTTACCTGTATGTTAAAGCAGGGAGTCGAGAGACCTGAATGGGTTCTCTGTCAAGAGATTCTCTCCAATGAGTGCATGAAACCATCCAACCACATCAGGAGTTGCGTTTGGCCTGGCAGACTAGTACTATTCGGCATCAAGCATCAGTCCCTGAGAGGAGTTTAAAGGCATCATATTTGGCATCACTCCACATCGCACGTGCTGAGAAGCCAGACACAATTGGCAAAGCATTATTATTACCAGCTACTAAAGATATTGTCAGGGAGTTATTTGGAGAGGAAGCGGCATGAAAAGTAGATTGTGTACCTTTGTCGGACAATACAGTGAGCAGATGCATAGGTGACATGTCCAATGATATTGCTTCGCAGCTTTTAGAACAAGTGCAAGCCAGTGAAAATTTTGCACTGCAGTTGGATGAAAGTACTGATGTTGCAAAAATCAAGCACAGCTTATGTCTACATTCGTTTCCTCGGGCATGACAAATTTATCGAGGAACTTCTTTTTTGTAGACCTCTTAAAGGCAGAACCACAGGGCAGGACATTTTTAATATGATGGATCAATTCATGACGGCCAATTCAATAGACTGGTCTCGGTGTGTTGGAGTGTGCACTGATGGTCCTGCCGCTATGACCGGTAAGCGCAGTGGTGTCGTGACCCTGATCAAAGAGAAAGCCCCCAATGCTTTTGCCACACACTGTATGCTTCACCATGAGGCTCTTGTGGCCAAACGCATTGATGATGATTTGCATCACGTGCTGAGGGATGTAGTTAAATCTGTGAACTATATAAAATCACACCTGACTATTTGGTTTACTGCAAAGCAATGGGTGCTGATTACGAGAGCTTGCTGCTCCACTCAGAGGTACGCTGGCTTTCCCACGGGGCTGAGTTAAATCTTGTGTATACGCTGTGAAAAGAGCTGAGAGAGTTTCTCTCTGGTGAAAAGTCAGAGCTTGCCAACTGTTTTGAAGATGGCTCATGGATACTGAAGTTGTCATACATGGCAGATTTTTTCCAGCATCTCAGTGTCCTCAGAGCATGCAATGTTCACATACTGAATGCACAAGGTGCACACGTTCACGCAAAAGTTATCTCTGTGGGAAAGCAAACTGAAAGAGGGAGTTACAGAAATAATTCCTCTCTATAATCAGGAGTGAATCTCCTCCACTGCTGACAACATCACGCCCATAATCCAGTCTCACCTGTCACATCTTCAGGGCTATTATAAACAATATTTCCCTGATTTGTACAACACCCACCTGGACTTTGTTAGAAACTCATTTGCACCAGGGGTTGGTACTTATCTGGATCTAGCAGCCCAAGAGCAACTGAAAACAATGAAAACATGTGTGTTAAAAATTTATATATTGTTCAGAAATACATAAAACTACAGAATCTATATAAAATTTTTAATTGTGAGTATTATTTTTGGCTATATTGAGTTGCCAAATAATAAAAGGAATGTGTTATTGAAACAGCATTTCAGATTTGTTTATTGTAATATGAATTGCAATATGTCTTTACATTATATAAAATTATTTACTCAAAAATACATAGTTGCCTTTATATTTTAGGCAAGGGGGTCCCCTGCATGGAATCATCATATCTGGGGTCCTTGGGATTAAAAAGTTTGAAAATCCCTGTCCCAGGATACATTGTCCTATTGATGTACAAATAAGTCATCAATATTTCTGCTACAGTTTTTGACTTCCCCTCTTATATTAAATAATCATACCTGTGTGAGTGAGAGAGAGAGAGAGAGAGAGAGAGAGAGAGAGAGAGTGTGAGTGAGAGAGTGTGAATGTGTGTGTGTGTAAGAGAGAGAGAGAGAGTGTGTGTGTGTGACAAAAACTGTCATTGTTGATCATCTGATTTCATTTAACACAACATGAGATCTTTTGAAATGCTAATGATGACGCGCCTTTAGCTCGCACTTGATTGAGGAGGATGTAATAACAGCTCACAATCCAGACGCACTCCAAACATTCCAAACAGATTAAGGTGATGTAGATCGCAGAGTATTCTAATATAAAAATGCTAAATAAGTAAATACAGAAGCAGTGTTGTCGTGAAATATAGCGGAGCCGTACCTGGTGTTCCGTTTTTGCAGAACTTGCCTGTCAGAGTGTCTAAAAAGGAAACACTACGCCGTTATATGCTGTATTTAATGCATTCTTTATTAAGGTTCAAATAACTAATAATAATTAATTATCACAAAGTCAGCATGTTCTGCACAATGGGCAGCCATGTTGGTTTTAGGACTAGGGATGCACCGAAACCACTTTTTCTCTTCCGATATTGGAAATCTCAGTATTAGCCGATACCCATCCCGATCCGATACCAGTGTTGTTTTTTGTATTCAGTTTAGAATATTGTGGCAGGGCAGAAGGCATGGCCGGTCGTGATCCTACACACCCGGTCCTGTATTAGGCTAATTAAGCCACCGTGAGGGATAAAGGTCGACGGCTTAATTAGCCTAATACGGGACCGGGTGTGTAGGATCACGACCCGGCCCCGCCCTCTGCCCTGCCACAAATATCTTTACATTATTTTGTGGATTTAATTGGGTATGCTCTTTAATATGTAAAGAAACACAAACCTCTAACTGCACATTATTTAAATATAAATATATAGCTTATAGAAACACTTTATTATTAATTAGTATACTGGATAATGTAGCAGCAAAATTAACTATAATTACAGTTTAAATCATCAGTAGAACTTGTATCTGGACTTTAAAGGATTCAGAACTCTTTTTTTGTTCAATTTAGTTGTAAGATATCAGCCCAGTTTTCATTCACACAGTTATTTTTTTGGAACCCATTCAGCATAAATATTATTATAATTTGTAAACAAATGATAATAATAATAATAGCCTATATTATAATAGTAATGTATATTAATATTTCTCAATCGTGCACCTTTAACTTTTAAACACTCACACTTTTATTTTGACATCCTCAACTCTCCAGGAGGTCCTGTAAGTGTGTCTATATGTAGGAAAGTTCACAGTAGTTTAATTAGCTTCTTAAACAAATTCTGGTAAAAAAAAAAGCACCTCCAGTGCCGTTCTAAATGCATATTATAAGTGAACCGAACATTTGAGCATCTACATCTGAGATATTGTTTGCGAGTAGCACTCAAATATTGCACACCACGTGAAGGCTAAAAATAGCTGTGAGTTTGTGTGTAAACAGAGCAGCGCCATTCACTGGCGTGCTGGTGCTGCGTGTGCATTTTATGTATTTACTTATAAAACACAGCATTTTGTGGTTCACAGAGTTATTGCACATCTTCAAGTGGCTTTGAATAAAATGCACAAGTCATATGAACTACTTTAATGGTGTTTTAATGGTTCTTGAAGAAACTGAAACATGCTCAACATTTTTTTTTTCCATCATCTTTAAACTGTGCTAAGTTTTGGAACACTGGTAATGTGCTATATACATACATTATTATTATTATTTTACTAAATAATGGCATCCTAGTGTAAAAAATCCTGATAGACTTACAGGACTTTCACCTGTTGGTAGGCTATATTCATTTTATTTTAATTTCTTTTAATGTTTGAATTTTAATTTTTTATTCACTGCAAAATGTGTGCTTGACATTTCACATTTTGCCTCATGAATAATGTTGTTATACATGTACAGACAAACAAAAATTCTCTTTCATGCAGATATTGTGGCGGCTGTGGCCAAGTTGGTAGAGCGGGTCAGACACTAATCGCTGGATTGGTGGTTCGAATCCAATCAAACCACACGACTCCACATGCCGAAGTGTCCTTGGGCAAGACACTGAACCCCAAGTTGCTCCCAATGGCAGGCTACCACCTTGCATGGCTGCTCTGCCACCATTGGTGTATGAATGGGTGAATGTGTCAGTGAAAAGTGCTTTGAATACCGTTAAGGTTAAAAAGGCCCTATATAAACGCAGACCATTTACCAGATTAATATCTGAAATACCAGGAGAAACCAGAGTTAACACCATATTCCACAGTTAATGTACCCTATAAATTCAGCTTCACCTAGTAAGAAATAGTTTTTTTTGGTAAATAAAAATTGTATAATAATAATAATAGTAATAATTATAATATTAATAATTATCATTATTATTATTATTAGGCTATTATTATGAAAAGGCATATTTGATTAATAGAGACTATAAATGTAAGAGTAACACTTAAAAATTTATGTTTCATTTATTTTTGACGCACTTCCAGGTTAAGCCCTGCTGACACAAATACAGATAATGGCTTCACTGCATACCCCTAACCCACATACTTCAAACAAACCTAGCTATGATAAATTATTTGGTAGGTGCATATCAAGAACCCCCTTCGGGATATCGAGGTACCATTTTATGGCCCATTCGGCCCAGTTTCGCAGTTGACCCACCGGGATAAGTCCTGGATCTCCCTATAGCCAGTCCATCTCTGGGACTCATCAGCTAAGCTGCTGTGCAATTTAATCACATTCAAACAAGCTTATAAATGTAGTTGTTTATGCAATGCAAAGGTTTACAAATGCATCACAGTCATGCACTATAGTAAGTGTTTTGATGAAGAACAGGGTGAAAAGTGTTAAGAAGTAATTGTTTAACTGATAATCATCCATGTTACTCGTGATTTGTGTGAAATGGAAAAAAAAAGTCATTGTAGAGCCAGGAAACTGGTGAAATAGACACTTAGAAAGTGATATATATAGTTAAAAAAAAGTGTTTTAATGCCCAGTAATTAAAAATCAGTTGTTAAAGCAAAAGTTCTTGGGAAGAAAGAATACATATTATTTCCCTTTCAATTAAGATTAACACGGCAGTTAATTTCAATACACCTCAACTCATTTCTTTGAAGTTGTGCAAAATAAGCAGTATTATGACAGACTAGCTGCTCTCACCAACCTAAATGAGGAAACATATCAGTAGGGTTGCAGTAATTATTACCAGTGTTTTACCAACTCCATATCCTTGAG
This sequence comes from Xyrauchen texanus, assembly GCF_025860055.1. NCBI lineage: Eukaryota > Metazoa > Chordata > Actinopteri > Cypriniformes > Catostomidae > Xyrauchen > Xyrauchen texanus. The sequence continues at coordinate 9,084,714 of NC_068295.1, read as the reverse complement.
ATGTAATTTTCTGCTCAGCTGAAATTGGTAATTGAAATGTTGTGAACTTATCTGCTGGCTTTTGTGTAGACTCAGTTATGAACAAGGCCTCATGGGATTGACAAACATCATGATATTTTGATTAAAAATATGTCTTACGTCTCTGGTCTTAATATTACCACATCTGAGTTTCAACCTCAAATTGAATAGTTTGTAACATTTTGTAAACATTTTATATTGATATATAACAATACTATATAATTACATTTCCACTAACATTTTACTTGAAGCCTATAATGTGTAATGTCTCGGGTTACTTAACTGTAATCCCTGTTCCCTGAAAAAAGCGGAACTAGATGCTGCACTGATTTAGCACTTTGGGAACAGTTTTAGGTGTGACCAGTTTGAATATGTGTGCAACACGTCAATGAAATTGACTAGAATTTATACCCTCTGCTTGTGATATCTATTGGATGCACCTGTAGCAGGGCTATAAATAGATGCGTCATCAGGTATTTTGTCTGAAGAGCAGTCCTGGGGCATCCCAGTGCGGCAATGAAGCGCAGCATCTTGTTCCGCTTTTATCAGGGAACAGGGGTTACAGTTAAGTAAACAGAGACGTTCCCTGTCAAAAAGCTACACTTTGATGCTGCGCTGATTTAGCGCTTTGGGAACTAGAATACCCACACCGCCGCAATGTGGATGTCCGGACACCTTACGGTTGTGTAGTTGTGCTCACAAGAGTGCGAGAGGTCTCAGACATGAGCTTCTGATGTTGACTCAAGGACATAAGAGCCCGGACTGGCATGAACATCCAAATGATAAAATCTTATGAATGTGTGCGGAGATGACAGCCTACCGCATTACAAACATGTTGCAGAGGGACACCTCTAACCAAGGCTTTAGAAGAGGTGACCCCTCTGGTAGAGTGAGCCCTGATACCTACTGACAAAGCTTGACCGCACACCTCGTAGGCCAGGGCAATAGCATCCCTCACCCAATGTGACATTGACTGCTTGGTGGCGGCCGCCCCTTGTTGCGGTCCCCGTGGCAAACAGATAGTTGCCCTGACTTACGCCACTGGCTAGTGCGGTGGACATAAGTCTGAATGGCACGGACTGGATACAGTCCGTGAAGTCTTTACTGCTCCAGCGTTGTAAACGGCGGGGAGCAGAAGGCTTCGAGACTGACCGGATGTACGGTCGAGAAGGAACCTTAGGCAGGTAGTCAGGATGAGGGTGCAATATTGCTTTTAGTCATTGGGCAAAATCTAAGCAGGCTGGCAAGACAGACAGAGCCTGCATATCCCCAAATCTTTTTAGAGAAGTAATTGCCATAAGAAAAACCATCTTGAGAGTCAGATGTTTATCAGACGCTGACTCTAGAGGTTCAAAGGGGTCTCAACCAGACTCTCAAGGACTATTGCTAAGTCCCATGAGGGGATCTTGGTCCTAGCAGGAGGTTCCAGTCGCATGGCTCCACGAACGAAGCGAGCGAACAGAGGATGTCTCCCCAATGGCACCCCGTCAATCAAGGCGTGTCAAGCCGATAGAGCGGCCACGTAAACCCTGAGAGTGACAGGGTATGTGCCTGCTGACAATTTTTCCTGCAGATTGTCCAGATCTGAAGCAATCTGGCAGTTAACTGGATCTGCATTATGTGCACTGCACCATCTTTCAAAGATACCCCATTTATTGACGTAACTACTAGTAGAGGGAGCCCTAGCACTTAGAATGGTCTCGATGACTTCAGGCGAAAGCCCAGTGTCCCTCAGTTGGTACCCTTCAGGGGCCAAACAGAAGGTCCCTCCTGTCCAAGGCGAGCCGTCGAGGAGAGACATTATCTCCGAGAACCATGCCCTGTTCGGACAAGACCCTTGCTGGCGTACTCTGGCCAAGACTCCCTGGAGCAGAGAAACCGGGGAAATGCATAAAGGTGCATTCTGGGCCATGTATGGGCCATTGCGTTGAGACCCTGGTGGGCTGGGTGACTCAGAGAGAAGTAGAGGGGACATTGCGCTGTCTGTTGAGAGGCGAAGAGGTCCACTTCTGCCCTGTAAAATCTCACCCAGATTTGTTCCACTCCCTTTTCTGTCTGGACAGCAAATCTGCTCCCACATTCAGGCAACCAGGGATATAACCTGTTCTGATTGAAAGGAGCTTGCCCTGGGCCCAATGGAGAATCTGCCATGCCAGTCTGTTCAGCTGGCGAGAACGTAGACCTCCTTGATGGTTTATGTGACTACCGCTGTGTTGTCCACCCGGACCAAGACATGGCAACCTCTGGAGGAAGTATTTCAGTGCCAGAAATACAACCATCAACTCGAGAAAGTTAATCTGACAATCGAGCTGACGACCCTCCCAATTCCCCTTGAGCTGGATGACCACTTTAGACCGCTACCCAGCCCGTCAGGGAGGCAGCTGTCATTAGCAACTTGCGACGACAAGACGCACCTAGAGTGGGACCACAAGTAAGGAACCGGGGTCTGATCCACATAGAAAGGGTATGAAGTACGCGGCCTGTAACCCTTATTAGCCTTAGTGGACTGACCCTTGGATGAAATTGCCTGGCTTTGAGCCACAACTGAAATGGTCTCATGTGCAGAAGGCCCAAAGGGATCACCAAGGACGCAGATGCCATGAGACCTAGTATTCGTTGATACTGACGAACAGTGCAACCTTGGCCTAGCCTGACTTTGCTCAGGGTGTTCTGAATGGACACAATTCGAGCGGGAGACAATTGTGCCTGCATCGTGATCGAATTCAATACATCGCCCAGATAGGTAATTCCCTGAGTGGGAGAGAGAAACCAGAGAAAACAGATGAGCTAAGACAATATTCCTGTGCTGAGCCAGTGCTGCATCCATGCATTTCGTGAATGAGCGGGGTGATAGGGCTAGGCCGAATGGAAGAACCCGATATTGGAAGGCTTCGCCCCCGAAAGCGAACCTCAGGAACTTCCTGTGGTGTGGCAGAATTTCTATATGAAAGTATGCGTCCATGAGATCGATCGTGACCAACCAATCGTGATGTTGGATTTGGGACACAACCGTGTTGCTAGTTAGCATCTTGAACTTGAATGCCCTGACTGAGCGATTCAAGCCTCAAAGATCTAAGATCGGACACAACCCCCCACCCTTCCTGGGAACCAGGAAGTATCTGCTGTAATAACCTGACTCTTTCTCTGGAAGGGGAACATGTCCTATGTCCTATGGCCCCTTTGACCAAGAGATTTTGCAGTTCTTTCCACAGTAGACATGCTTGCTCGGTAGTGGGAACCATGCTGTTGAAACGTGGAGGACGGCGAACTAATTGCATTCTGTAGCCTTTTTCTACTGTTCTTAGGACCCACATAATAATACCTGGCAGAAGTTTCCACACTGCCAGGTTCTCTGAGATGTTATTAATTTTGACACTTCCTGTTGAGGGGATGTCGAGTGGACTAAGGCAGGAAGCAACGGTACACCCAACATTTCGCTGGAAGCCTCTAACTCCCGAAACGCCAGAGGCGACGGGAATGGAGAGGTTTCGTGGGGTTATCAGGAGGGTAGAAGTGGATGATACATGTGCCCCTTCCTGAGAGGGGCTACCCCCATAAGGTTCGGTGCAAGACCGTCAGGGTTTTTTCCTCCTAGAAATGACTGCCCTAAGGTCTTGCTTTTGGGGCTGCTGAGGGCGATGAGCCGGTCCCCAGTCTCTACGAGGGGGAGCATGACTCGACACACTTTATTTTTGAGCCTCCCTTCTAGAAGGACTGGGGCGGGGCTGGGTGGTCGACGGCCCCTCCCCCTGAGTGCGACGAGGAAGGAATTGCCCAAAGGCTTCATCGTGGTGCCCGCACTCAGTTCCTTCAACAGATCAGCCTAGTACACCTGTAACACTGCCATAGTGTGCAGGGCAGCACCAGCCTGACCTGCTGCCTGATAAGCCTTCCCCACAAGCGTGGAGGTGGTCCTGGGTCTCTTTAGCGATGAGGCCGAGCCAGGCGAGATAACCCCAGGGTGGGAAATTAGCACCCGCCACCAGCCAATGGCGGGTACTTTTTCAAAGTGGCGCATGACTTTGCCTTGTATACCAGCCACAGTGGCGGGTAGATTGTAAAACATATTTTTATTGGTTACTACTTAAAACATTCCTTGTAACGGATTGGACAGCTTTTGTCAAAGAATGCTGTTGCTAAGTAACAATAATGCACTTTTGTCGAGTAACTAATTTGATTGGTTTTCAGTGACACATATAGCTGAGCTGAGGTAGGCATACATACAGTACAGACGAAAGGAAAATTAAAAAAATGTGGGAACATATACCTGGTGTTAAGAGGCCCGCCACGGAGTCAGCAGTAGCTGTACAAACTGTTGAGGGCGAAGTAAATAAAAAGAGAAGGTACTTTTCGAACAAGTGGCACACTGATGATGAAGGGAAAATGAGGGAATGGTTAGCCTACCTTCCCGTCGAACAGTCCATGCACTGTACTTACTGTCGAACCTATGCGTCGTCCGAAAATGCAAACAATTCGTTCGTTAGAGGAACAACTAACCTTAAAATAGAGTCAATAAAAGAGCACGAGTCATCCAAGTCTCATATCAAGTGCACTGCCATACAGCTGGCGAAGACGGGACCCCAGGAGCAAAGTGTGGCAATAAAGGCTATCTGCTCTATGCAATCCGCGCAGTTGGACTGAATGAGAATTCTATTCAGAAACGTCCATGCGATCGGCAAAAAGGGCAGACCTTTTCGGGACTACGTTTGGATGTGCAAGTAAGTAACGTTAAATTACTAACTTGAAGTTGTGTGTTTTGTGATGGTTAGATAGCTATCGTTTTTTTAGTTTAGCGATAGTTTTAGCAGCCGCGAGGATAGGAGCCGATAGCCTACCGTGGGTGCTCGGAGCTCGATTAGCGTGTCAGTTAAACTTTTCATCTCCAACCCTATCTGTATTTGCTTTATTATCGAGCTTTCATGGAAAGAGGAGCCAAGAAGAGCCAACTTGAAGATGAGAAGGAGACATCTGAAGATGATGATGACTCTGAAGAAGACTAAAGTGACTTTTTCACATCACTTTTTATTGATTTATTATATATTAATTTTGTATTAATAATAATAAAAAATGATTGAAGCAATTCAAAATATGCTAGTGCACTTTCTTTTATAAATTTGAATTTCGGAAAAAGTGGCTAGTAAAAAATATAAGTGGCTGGTAAAATTGGGCATCCACCAGCCACTGTGGCTGGTGGGCAAAAAAGTAAATTTCCCACCCTGGATAATCCGCAAATGTCTCTTCTACCAAGTACCCCCGAGCCTCAGCACCCACGATAGTCGAATATGTCGACGTCGAGGGCACAAAGACACGGAAGTATAAGGATTCCTCCCTGAATGAGAACGCTCGTTATGGAGGTCATAGAAGAAAGGAAGGGACTGATATAGCGTTCCCTTCCTTTTTAAAAAAAAAATTTTTATTTAATTTTTTTGGCCACCAGGCAGAAATCTGTCGTCAAGTTTGGAGCATTTGGGGGGGTCTCTTGTTCGCGTGGCCAGTCTAACTGTAGACAACACACACAGAGTGATCTGAAGACAAAAGATCTGACAATGCACCTGTTACACATCTATTTATAGCCCTGCTACAGGTGCATCCAATTGATGTCACCAGCAGAGGCTATAAATTCTAGTCAATTTCAGTGACGTGTTGCACACATATTCACAGCTGGTCACACCTAAAACTGTTCCCAAAGCGCTAAATCAGCGCAGCATCAAAGTGTAGCTTTTTGACAGGGAACCACTGTCATGATTTATTGTAATGAATAAAAATGTTCATGGTTACATCTTTGAAAGCGTCCATATTGTGAAAGCATACAGGACCAGGTATATATTTTTTTATAAAAGAAAGTATAACTATGAATAGGTTTGTATTGTAAATGTACAGTATTTTTATGAGAAAATACAACTGATTAAAGGACTGATAAAAAAAAAAAAGTTTATTAATGTTTTAAGTATACCTTTTATAATGCATTCATTTTCAAGCTTCAAGTAAAGTGTTATCATATTTCCATTATTTCTCTAAATTATGAAATTATTATGAAACTCCATATTGTTTCTGCCTATCTGCACTATTTGCCTACTGCATAGTATTGATGGGTAGATGTAGATAGTGTGTGAAATGTCTTGCATGTGTCAGATTTGACATGAGTGTTTTGTCAGGGGTGTGAGATCTCAATATGAGAAGGAACAGCAGTGTGAAAAGCAGTCCCGTATATGTCTGACAGTGACAGATGATGCAGATGTCTACTGGAAGTGAGCTTATTAGACAGTGAAGACTCCAGAACCAATGCTGAAAATCATTTTAGTCAACTGCTGGCAATTCCAATATCACTGGTAAAAATCATATTACTTTGAAAGACTGCAAGCATTTCGTTATCAGATATGAATTGCAGCCATTTATGGGAAATGTATTGAGTGTCAAGTTTTTGAAGTCCAAAACTAAAAATGTAAAGAATTAAAGAATACAGATTAAATATAATAAAGACAAATACAGAATTTTTAGTACACCTGTACAATTGTGAGAGTAATAATTTAAGTTCTATAAACATGGTTAATATTGAGTAACTGCTAAAACAATAAGTTTGCATTTTTCTAAATTAGGCAATGCATTAGGAATCCTAAACTAACAATAACAATACTTGGTCAATGTTAACATTTCTAAATGTTCTATTGTTCATATACAACTATTAATGTTGAAAATATGTTTAGTATATGTTGAAATTAGCATTAACATATTATTAACAACTTATTGTAAAGTGCTGCTGTTCCAATCAGATTAGAGGACCAGAACTAAATGTTGTATAACATGATTTTTATTAATTCATATTTAGTTATGCATAACCTAACAAATAGGGTCAATACAACCAAATATCAACTTATCAATATACACATTTTCGGACAATATTGTATGGATACTTAAGATGATGTATTGATATTTATATTCTGCTGTTTGTGGTTTCATATCATGTCCAGCATTTCAAAAAAGAAGCAGGCCAACTAAATAAGTACAAATTCAGAGTAGTCACTATGAGGAGCGTCTTCATTTAAACTATACCAATGTCAGTTCTTAAAATCCCAAGATTGCTTTTTTGTTCTATGCGAAACCATCTACAATGCATGTAAATCACTCACATATGTGACTAAAAATGTCTGGTATTTATTAATTTTCACTCATCAGTGATTGAGTAGTATTATTGGCAAAGAAGCATGCTGAGAGTAAAGGTTTGGTTTGACTCTTTCTGTGTAATGTGTGTCCAAAAACGATATCAACACAATCCATTTGTCATTGAATAATGTCTCTTATTAATGCCCTTCCTGTTATTTACTGCCAGTTATTAATAAAAAACAACAAAATAAACATTTAAATGTAATATATTCTCACAGGACAGATACTGTAAAGAAGTCATCCAACCTAACAAATTAAAAAAGCAGAGTGGGCATAGCCGGCTCACTGAACATTCGTTTGACTGCCCGAGAAAACTGAACGTCTTTTTAGTTTTTGTGCCGGTTCCACTAGCGACTGAAGCTTGTTTTGTGGAGGAACACACATTCAGGACAGTAATGTGGATGAATCTACACATTCTTGGTGTTTATTCTGCCTATTGGCTGGAGATTGTTTTATAGATTTTCTTCTGTTATGTAATTCTGTCTCACAAAATTTGTATAGAAACACTTGAGCAATTCGACGGCAAAGTTGTCTCTGGGGCTCTCGAAGGCGTTCATGGACAGTTTGAGTTTAGAAGGATGGACACAGCGTTAATGCGTGATAATGCACACGTTTTTCTTTTTTCTGTTTGTTTGGTTCTGAGGTTTGATTGTTGCAATAATGTTGGAATGTGGTCTTTATAATTTTGTTTTTGAAACAATCTAGTTTTTATAATATGTCAAAATGTCAAATGTTAATATGAGTGGATTGTCTCTCTCCACGTGGAATGTGAATGGGTTGGGGCACCCCATAAAAAGGAAGGATATTTATTTTCTTAAATGAAAGAAATATGATATAGTGTTTCCTCAAAAAACAAATCTTTCCCCGCAGGAAGCTGAACATTTTGGGAAGATATGGAGTGGGCAGGCTTTCTTTAGTACTGACTCAAGTAAGAGCTGGGGAGTCATTACATTGATAAGTGAACATCTACAATTCAAATGTCTCAAATGGAGTAAAGATTAATTAGGAAGAGTCATTATTGTTTTAGCATAAATTCAGGGTCAAAGGTTGATTTTGGCTAATATTTACATACCTAACACTGATGATCAGGGATTTTTATAGATCTTAATAAGAGGGATATTGCAATATTGTAACAATCAATATGTAATACTGGTAGGAGACTTTAATCTATTGATACATTCTTTTAATCAGTCCATAAGATTTATTCTAGAATATTTTTTATATACAAGTCCCTCATTTCCCCTTATATTGACTGATCAATTGGAAACATCTACTCAGATCTCAGATCACACCTTGATGAGTTTAGAGGTGTTGCCACATGTGGAGAAAAATAAATCATATATTGGCACTTTAATGTATCCCTTTTGCAAAATCCTGAATTCCAACAAACGTTAAAGTCTGAAATCAATGTTTAAATGGAGACCAAACGGTCCTCAGTATCCTCTCTGGGTGTGGCTTGGAAGGCACTTAAGGGTTGGATCATACAGTATGCCTCATTCGTCAAAAAATCCAAAGCACGAGAACTTGGAGTTTAAAGGGAATGTTAAATGTGCCTAGGCAGAGCTGAAGTGCCGAATGTCAGCTGATGGCCTCAGAGAATTTACCCGATTGAAATACAGATATAACAATATTTTGATGCGGAAGGTGGAGTTTTGGCAAGATAGACATACTTTGAGATGGGGACAAAGCAGGGAAGAGAGTCTTTTTCTACCATTCCCTCAGTGAAATCTGCTGGTGGTGAAATTTTTGATATTAATAATGCTTTTAAAGAATTCTTGATCTCTATAGTTTCATGTTTTAATCTACCGATGAAGATATTACAAACTTTGTGGAACCATTAGAACTCCATAAACTGATGACGGAGCAAAAAAATTATCTTGACTCAGAGATAACCTTGCCTACATGCAAGGCTCCTGGATCAGATGGCTTTGCCGCTGAGTTTTTTAGATCTTATGCTACAAAATTAGCTCCACTTTTGCTAGAAGTCCTTAAAGAATGGAAAGCTTCCTCCAACCATTACGCAAGCCCCGATCAGTCCGATTATTAAAAAGGACAAATTTCCAAGCGAGTGTAAGAGTTACCATCCAATTTCCCTGATCCAGCTAGATGTTAAAATGTTGCTATTCGATTTAGTTATGATATCTCTTATACATATAGATCAGGTGGGGTTTATTTGGGGCCACAGCTCTTCTGATAACGTTAGGCGTTTCATCAATATCATGTGGTCAGTGGCGAATGATTAGACTCCGGTCACTGCCATCTCACTTGACGCCGAAAAGACATTTGATATGGTAGAATGTTCGGCTGGACGATATGACCTAAAATCAAAATCTCGATTAATTGAACATTTTACCTCGATTATGATCAATGGTGGGGACATGGTGTGCCGAAATGTATGTCGTTTTAAATCTGGGATCAACAAAACTGGCTGTGTCCAGTAGCTCTTCTGTAATGGGGTCTGAGTACCTCCCCTTAAGGTAGTCAAGGATGCCGGTTTTGATTGTTTTGGTCAGTTCCGTGTCATCTTCCTCCTCAGCCAGCACTCGTGAATTGAGGATGTGTAGGATAGGCTTCACGAATGAAATGGTCACATACTCTTCTCCTGACAGGGCATCTGTGAACTCCATCGATGGAGAGAGAGATTTGTTGACAGCCTCCAAGACATCCAGGTCAGCCCAAGATGGAACAAGATACGTTGATATTTTATCATCAGCCAGGACCTGTATGATGGCTTTCTTTTGCTCAAGGACCCTTGCAGTCATCATTTGCATTGATCCCCATCTGGTGACACATGCCGTTTTCAGCTTGTGTTGTGGCAGGTTCAGCTCTTGTTGCTGTCTCAGCTTTCTGTTCTTGGCTGACAGAATTGGAACCTGATGTGGTCTTCTGCTGTTGTAGCCCATCTGCCTCAATGTTCGACGAGTTGTGTATTCTGAGAAGCTATACTATACCAATTACATAACATAATATCATATATATATATATATATATATATATATATATATATATATATATATATATATATATATATATATATAAAACAATGTCTTGAATAAAGCAGCGTTTTTATCCCATTTGCAAAATCTTCACTTCTGGAGAAATTGTAGCCACTGTGGGTCTTTTATTAATAAAAAACTCGCAGTTTAGAGCACACAGATGTTGCAGACCGGAAAAGGTGTCTATTCGTCTCAACTCAGTATTTTTTTTATTCTACATTTCTTAAAGGGCACCTATTATGGAATTTTGAAAATTACCTTTCATGTAGTGTGTAACATAGATTTAAGTGAACAAAAACATCCTGCAAAGTTTTGTATATGAAAGTTCACCGTAAAAAAAGTTATTGTCTCTTAAAAGTAGGAGTCGACTCTGAGTCAATGTAATGAATCGATTTTCCAACGAGTCATTTTCCTTTTCGTTGTGACGTCAAGACGAAAAATTATCAAATTGGCCGTGCCCACTCATTGCACGCGCAGACACCAGGGAAAACTTGAAAACATCATGTCGTCAGCAAGACGCTGTGTTCTGAAGTGCATATCAAAAGCGACCTTTTTTTCACTGCCCAGGGTCGAGCACGTGAAGAATCATTGGCTAGAGTTTATATTTACAACTATACCACACAAGTATAGCCCGAACCTTGTGCTGTGTTTGCGTCATTTTAATGACGATTGCTTTACGAACATGAATGCTTTCAAGTGTGGATTCGCGAGCCGGTTGATACTGAAGGAAGGTTCAGTACCAAGTTTATTTGGATCAGCTTCCTCCTCCAAATCACAACCTGTAAGTATTATTAATAATTGTTGCTTTTATGTGTTTTTAGCATGGTTAATAAGTATTTGTGTGTGTTGTGTAAGTTACGCTCAGCGCAGCTTCTAGGTCTCCAGTGTCAATTTTTTTTAAATATGTGAAATGTTTGTCGATGTTATTGGAGATGTCATAAAGAATAGAGCAATAACTTGTAGTAATGCAGTGCTTTAATTACCAATATGTTTATGCGTTGGGCTAACGCAAACAATAACTGATTGGGTGTTTACCACCGAACTTTGGGCTATGATCGCTAACATAAATCAACTGAAATTCCTTCTCTGATTAAGATTTTTTTTAACTACAAAGTGGTGATGGGCGTTCCGTTTCCGACAATCTCTGCACAGAGTATACCAATCACAACTGACTGGGTCATCTGACCAATTACCGCAGATTAGCGTCACGCAAAGGAGGGGTTTGGAAAAATGAGTCGTTGAACAAATCATTTGGGAGTCGGTGAGCAAATCAGGTAAACATAAATGCATATTATAAGACAACAAACTTGTTTTTTGTCATTGCATGCATGTAAAACTGTTGTTGGGGACTCCCAAAACAATATTAGGAACATTTTAAATGCCATAATAGGTGCCCTTTAATGTCCGTTTGCTTTCAAAACGATAAAATTATATTTTTCAATGTTGTGTCATCTTTTTTACCTTTTGTGCATTAGCTCAATTTAGACCACATTGACAATACATAATTTAACAAGACAAAAGTACAGAATATTAAATATTTGCATGCATTCACATATACCTGAGACATTCTGTATGAATGTTAATTGATTTCACATTTTAAAAAAGTGTTATTTGTTTCAGTTTAAGTGCATTTCACTTCATTCACAGGAGCACGCCAAACTTAGAATATCAATTAAGGGTAATACAACTCTTAAAACTGTTTTAAACTCAAAATTGAGCAGATGGACCAAGCATCACATTTAAACATGTCATTAAATCTACTTTTAAACCAACTGAAGCCTTTAACAGCTAACTTTAACATTCTGGAGCAAGCAATCAGCATTTTTACATCAAACTCAGCAAATTACCCCTCTGAATGACAAATAAAATATTGACACACACAATATAGTCATTTAAACATTCAATCCATACACATTGTATATGTTTTCTACATTATTTGTGAGGCATACCTGTTAAAACGGGAGAAAAGGTGTCTATTTTTCTCAACTCCTCAGTCGTTTTTAGAAAACATGCGCAGAAATGCCTTACCCGCGATCTCCTGAAATCTCTCACCAGACGTGAGAACGTCAAAATAAAAGTCCCTCAGTTCGAGAATATGAGACCTAGTGCATTTTGCAAACCTTTAAACTTATTCTGTATAAATAAAGTCCTAAACATTATGAACATTGTTTAAATGATGGAAGCACTCTCTGCTGTGGGAGAAAGAAAATATTACCAGAGGCAAGATTTGTTAGAGTTTATTTGACCTTCATAGCTGTGACACAAACTCTTTATGTAAACATCCTGGTATGCAGAATTGCTTTAGCTTCATTGCAGTTTTAACCGCAATGCTATCTTTTATCTTGTTTTGTTGTAAACAAATCAGGTTGAAGAATGAAAAAACAAAAAATAAAAATAGAAATATTTCTAGGATCTCAAAGTCAACATGAAATTAAATTGTACCCTATTATTTTTATTATTATTAACACACATTCCTTAGTTGTACAATAACAGCAATTTGAGAACTCAAAAAAATCAAATATGAGGGAACTATTCTGATGAATATCTTAAAAATGCTGTAAAAATAACAACCACTGTATATCGTGATCTATTTTGAAATGTGAGAAAAGGGAATTTATTTTCTGTGTGTTGCTGCAGTATTAATGCTCAGAAGATGCATAGCTGATACAGTCACTCAGGGTAACTTTCCTTTCATACAACTGTGGCTCTTGTCAAAAGCAATCTCCCATATTAAGGCGCATGTGGGATTCAGTGTTACTGTAGGGTACAGTAAGTGATGAGGAAACATAGCACATGATTCTTAGTAAACATTTAATGTCTGGGAATGCTCTCCTAGTGCTTTTAACCAGTTTGTATAAAAACACTGTAGCCACATACCGCTTTTTGCTGGCATTTTCTAAAATCAATAAGAATGCTTAAGTGGAATCTGCATCCATGTGCAACTTCCTGAGTCCCAGCAATTAATTTTTGTCTCCTGTAGAGGACTTTTTTTCTTTATCTGAAACCAGACAACTCACAGCTGGATCTTAAAGAGAGCATCTAGGGAATTACAGATATTTTTATACAAACATAACAAATGTTTGGTGGTTTGGCCATGAACATGTCTTTTGTGTCTGGTGGCTGCAGCATTGTTTTTGCGTCTTTGTCCTCTGTAGATGTCACTGATGAAGGTCATATTATCTGGGATGGCATACTGTTGCAGTAAAATTATCTATTTTTGTATGGAAAGATTGTCTTTGTCACAAGACGTCAATATGAATGTAAATTAAATCAAGCTGTTTTAAGAGTCATGATTATTGCCCTTGTGAGAGCTGATTTGATTTCCCAGGTAATTAGATTACAGTTGTGCTGCTGTATTGGAAACACAGTACAAAGCAAGGGAAAGAGACAGAGACAAATGGAGATAATGCGTTCACCTTAAAAGTATAATAAAAGTATTTCATTTGACTTGTGCGCTATATTCTAAATCATCTGAAGCCATATAAAAGCTTCCATTACACAGTAGCTCACAAATCTCATTCATACTTAAGTCCCCGGTATACTCATGGAGAAGTTCTTATTACTTCGCTCAGAGCCAAAAAGAAGTTCGAAACAGCTGAGCAATGGTAAACTGTTTTCGAACATCCAGACACCGGCCACGCCACTGGGGTTGCTTTTAGAGGAGCGTTTAAATACAAGATCAATAAAATACACAAGACTACATGTAAAGCTGAAGTACGAAAAGCTGAAATATGCAAGTTCTGCGCTACTAGCTCCACCAAAAGGAATTGCAAAAAATAAAATTTGCACCTCACCTGTCATTGGTCAATTAAAGATATAGTCTCTCCTCCAACTCACGCCATTAGTTGAGTAACATTGTTGGGGCGGGTCTAAGCGGGTTGCACACAAAAAAAAGAGCAAAATTCTGCACGACTGAAACAGTGCTTATACTTTTTGAGAAAATGTACCTATGAATGACTTACTTGTCTCTGCATATTAATCTGTATTTATATAATGTTTTAAAGTAATATATGCTGTGGATAATGTGTAATTTGTCATGTTAAGATTTTGTATTCATGGCGCTTATGCGGTAACACACCAGATGCGGCAATGCTATGCACCTGTTACACTATTATTGTAATTTAAGATGATACTGGTACTACTGCAAAGATGCGTGTATAAAGTGTTGATGGGCAAAATACAGACAAAAGAATGATGATTCTTATAAAATATACCCATACAAAATTCCCATGCATGCACATTTAAAGATGGCCTATAAGACACGTCATGTCAGGTTAATGACAGAGTAATGACAGAATTTCTATATTTTAAGGGGAACTATTTCTTTAAGTGGCTATCTTCAGTCAATTTACATTTCTAGTGTCCCAAATGCATGTGTTCTGTGCACTGCTGGTCACAAAATAGATCCCAACTAGAATCTCAGCACTTCCTTTAAAAAAAAAAATATTCTGACAAATTTTCTTTCATTTGCTGTGAGATATTAATCTTAAAATGTCATTGTGCAGTCTCGAGTTCTCTAGGAAAACGGATTGTGCCTCCAACCTCAATAAGGACTGAACCTTACAACAAAGTGCAGTCGGGAGCAAACTGCATGTAGACACATTACCTTCAATAACCCTGAAATCCGAAAGCTTGTACGATCTATGCTGACCTCTTAGTAATACCCGCTGGCTTTGAAATAGTGAATAATTTTCCTTCCCTTCAAAACATCATTCTTCATCTTTATCTGTGGTGCACAGGTTTACAAAATTATATAATTTTGAGTGTCTTGACCATCTACCAGTTGATCATCTGGTAAGTGCTTGGTTTTCAAACCACTGGCAATCTTTGCAAGTAAAGAAACAGAAACTAAGAGAAATGCTTTGGATTATTAATTTATTTTAGGAATTGGGATACAAGCAACATCTAAAATGTCTTCTCAATTTTATTATATCTCTGCTATTCTGTTTAAAAGACTGAACTGAAACACTTGAAGAATTACCCAAAGGTAAAATCTTATATTTAACTATATATTACTTGCTTGCTCAAAGCAGCATGATTCTAAGGAAATTTCAGGGCAATATTACTATTCCAAGGCATTTATCTTTTTAGAACAAATTGTCCAAACAGATCGCACTTTGTATTCGGTGAAAGTAGTTAGAAAGATCTGCTGTTTAAATCAGTCTGTGCTTACCAAAATTCGAAGTACTGCCCCCAGTGGCCAAAGCTAGAAGTGTTATCGAATGTGTGCTCCAGTTTCGGGTGAAGTATCCACAAATTAGCACCAAAAACAAGTTTTTAGTTATAAATAGTCAACAGGAATGCATTTTGTATTTACTCTACCCCTACCCCTAACCCAAATCCCAACACTAAACCTGTCAGTGAAATAAAATTGTTATATTAGTGCGAAAATGCAACCACTGAATTGCACTTACCATTGTTTATGTGAACGTGATTACTTCCTGGTTTCCTCTTGGATCAAAACACGTGTCTCTGAGGTTGCTTTGCATGTTTGTTTGATTTATGAGAGCATTATATTAATCTTTAAGATGCATACTATTATGTTGATGATATTGTCACAGGAAACACACTACCCAGAGACTCATTTATAGTTTGAAAGTGAAAATAGTCATTATCAAGTGTATTTACAAATGTGCACAGTACAGACTTACAGATTTATCACCATTTCCACTGTCAAAAAACAAACAAAAATGTTCACAAGAAATTCACAAAAGTCTTTCAAGTAACACATATATCCTTTCCTACATTGTATTTAATAAATATTTTTATAATAAATATATCATTTTTAGCCTACAGCGAATATTAACCATAAAATATTTTTAATTAATATGTAGTTGAAATTGCATTTCCATTCATGGGACAGCAAGACTGCTATTTGAGTTTACATGGTCAGCAAAAGGCTAAAGACTGAGATGCATTTAAACAAGAACTGATATAAACTGATACATCTTAACAGCCTGAGTTTGTTCTTAAATATCTGTCACTTCATACTGCACATCAAATGAATCACACATCAAATAAATCACATTTTTGTGTCTTTGTAGGAAACATGTACTGTCCTTTGTCCCAATGCTTTGTGTTTCTGAAGAGTACAGTAGTTTTCTGACATTTCTTGCAATACAGAATGACTAAGCCATTTCATTTAATTTGGAGTCCTGCAATCCAACAGGAGTCTAGGCTCAGTTTATTCCCATCCAAGCATCCTATATAACTAACAGCCATCCAGTAGTCTCAATTACATTAAAATCATGTGTGTTATTCCACTAAACACCTTCAACAAAGACATCATTGGGGTCTTCGATGGCTGTGTCAACACATTTTGTAAAAGCCTAAGAATTTCACTCAATAACTTATTGTCCAAAAGGCAAGACACAGAAATCGTTTCAAGTAAATACTCCACAATAATCATTCTGGTTGAGCTGGTCAAGTGTTTAACTAACAATATATTTTGTATACCGTAGATAATTTCCATTATCTGAATTATTCAACCATACAATTTTAAAACATCTGGCTTGGTTGCTACCATAATACTCTGAATTGCATAAATGTCACTCTATTTTGACACAATTTCAGAACTGGGACCTCATTTATAAAATGCACATACTGTACATGGATTTGATTCAATGGTAGAGGTGATCTATAAAATCGGGATCTATAAGTAAATAACTGAATATATTGCGTGCATACAGACATTTAATATATTCAGTGGCAAGAAAAAGTATGTGAACCCTTTGGAATTAGCTGCTTTTCTGCATTAATTGGTCATGAAATGTGACCTCAGTCACAAGTATAGACAAACACAATGTGCTTAAGCTAACAACACACAAACAATTATAATCGTCCATGTCATTATTGAACACATCCCATTAAACATTCACAAAGCTGTGGAAAAAATATGTGAACCCTTGGATTTAATAACTGTTCGATCCTCGTTGCCAGCAATAACCTCAACCATGCGGATTAGACCTGCACAACGTTCAGAAGGAATTCTGGACCATTCTATAACAGAGCTGCTTCAGCTCAGCTATATTCATAGTTAATCTGGTGTGACAGGCTCTCTTGAGATCATTCCACAGCATCTCTATTGGGTTATTGTCTGGACTCTGACTAGGTGACTCCAAAAGTTGGATTTTCTTTTTTTTTGCAAAAATCTACAGAATTCTGTAGTGGATTTATTTAGATGTTTACGACAATTGTCCTACTGAATCCCCCAATTTCTACTGAGTTTCAGCTGGAGCACAGCTACCCTGACATTATCCTGTAGGATATTGTGATAAACTTGGTAATTTAGATTTCTCTTGATGATGGCAAGTGGTCCTGGCCCCGAAGCAGCAAGCAGCCCCAACTAATGATTCTCCCTCCACCGTACTTCACTGTTGGGATGATGTTTTCATGTTGTTATGTGGTGCCCTTTTTAAGCCATACGTAGTGCTGCATGTTCTTCCCAAACAATTCATCCTTAGTTTCATCAGTCCCCAAAACATTTGGCCTGTAGCATTGTGGAGTGTCAAGGTGGTCTTTTGGCAAACTTCAGGCACGCATCAATGTTTTTTTTTTGGAAAGCAGCGACTTCCTTCGGGGTGTCTTGCCATGTACACTATTACCATTTAATGTTTTCCGTATAGTAGACTCATAAACAGATATGATAACCAGTTCCAATGATTCCTTTGAGTCTTTAGCTGTCACTTTTGGGTTCTTTTTTTACCTCGTTGAGCATTCTGAAGTTTGCCCAGTGAGTCATCTTGGCTGGGAGGCCACTTCTAGGGAGAGTATCCACAGTACTAACCCTTTCTAGCTTTATGCAAAGCAACAATTCTTAATTTTAGGTCTTCTGAGATCTCTTTTTTGCAAGTTATGGTCCACATCATCAGATGCTTCTTGTGAATAGAAAACTTAAAATGTGTGAGTACTTTTTATAAGTCAAAGTAGCTCTAACCCACACATTCAATCTTGTTTCATTAGATTGGATTAGATTTCATTGGATAACAGGTTTGCCAACTCCTAGGGGTTCACATGCCTTTTCCAACCTACACTAAACTGAATGTTTGAAAGATGAATTCAATATGTACAAGAACAATACAATTATTTGTGTGTTATTAGTTAAACAGATTGTGTTTGTTCATTATAGTAACTTAAATGAAATCAAACCAGATTTTGAGACAAATTTATACATAAATGCAGGTAATTCCAAAGGGTTCACATACTTTTTCCACTGTAATTTGTAGGAACAATTATGAAATTATCATACAGTACATTCACATTTAGGAAGATACACATGTCTTTACAAATGAGGCCCCAGGTCTTAGTTTAGATGCTATAATCTGCGGTAACAAGAAATACACTAACAAATCAGCATTTTGTATTCTATGCAACATTGTAAGAAAGCAAACAAAAACATCATTCATACTTCAAACTGCAGGCACTGAGCTCTAGTTTTACAGGCAGTCATGTTGGCATAGATTTAGATCAAGCTCAGTGCCACCTGGTTTACACATTTATGTCCTTCCTTGTGAAATATTAGTGACTGAGACATGATGAAAATTCCCAACACACTGCATCTCGACTCCTGTATATTGATTATATTCCATTTGACATCAATGTTTAAGCAGCGTCAGAGCTCTGTTGGAATGTTCTGCCCTGTACAACACTGACTGTGGTAGTAAGACTGTGAAAACAGTGCTGAAATTAGTGCTGAAATGTGGATTTTCAACCACAGCCGTAACAGAACTCACACAAAGGCAGTTGAATTGGCTCCTCGCTGGGAGCATTCACACACAAGTGAGACTTTAAACAACACAGTTACTCTAAAAGTTTGATCTCTTTCTGTCATCAGCATGCCAAAGTGAAAAACCAAAGCAGCGATGGGCAGTTTGAAGAGTAGAGAAGAGTGACCGGCTACTGCATACAAGAGTTTGAAAGGCAAAAAGTTAACTAGCAGGACCATTCTTTGTCCATTCAGGCTGGTGCGCTTATGTAACCAGGTGAATATCTCAGAAATTGTTTAGTTAACTTCATAGATGAACATCATAGGCATCCTTTTGCTCAAGTAAAGACAGATGAGATATTCCCAAAGTAGATCAATGTTTTTTGCGTTTGTGAATACAAATATAAAATTGTTGTCAGTTGAGGAACCTCAAAAATTGTAGAACAACAATTCCCGTGGCCAAACAACAAGAGATCATGTGTAGTATGTGTAGCTCCTTAAGTTCTTGAAATGGTCTCTTTTTCTGTTTCAGCCTCAGTATTTCCAGTTCTTCATTACTGATGTTGTTTCAAACTGAAATAGAAAAGAAAATAAGGTCATTCATCATATCGTGCTTTGAATATTGAACTATGGATAATGTAGGGTTGTTATCACAACATGAAGCGGAGGCTACATAATGTACCAAATAATTGAATAAATCGATATGAAATATTTATTTAAGTTTAAATAATTGTATTATGTAAGAAAAAAGAGTTTACAAGTACTGTAGAGAAGTGTTACTAAGAAAATCATATAAAGTTTAGCTGTCATTTTGATCTGTCTCGGGTGTAAATGCACCCAAGATCCATTATGATCGGATCATGATCAGAAAACCACATTCGGAGGTGGTCAGGAATGGATTCTGACCTCATTTAAAGAAGGTGTTAATGCGAATGCATTTTCGTTATCGGGATACCTCTATGTAAGTAATTCATTATGTGATGAGTTTGCGCTACAGTCATCTGTTGTTATAGTGCTGTGTTGTGGATTATTGCCTTTATCTGTTCATTCTGTCATAGCAGTGTGAAGACACTACCATTCTGCAATCTTGTCACCTGAACAATAAACAATATCCCATTAATTATTCTATTGTAAAACACTTGGAATATCTCATCTCTCTCCTCAAATCCCCCATTGCTCGCGTCTCTCTCCGTTATGACTCGCGTGACACATGAAACCAGGCTTTACTTGGGCATGTAAAAAAAAAAAAAACATTTGCAAAAACACTGGTATAGTAACGTGATTCTATGAGACCCGCTAAATTCAATAACGTACATTATGATCACAAAATTCTGGCCTGTTAATAGTTCCTAGAATATCAAAATCCACAAAAGGAGGTAGATCCTTTTCATATTTGGCTCCTAAACTATGGAATAGTCTCCCTAACACTGTTCGAGATACAGACACACTCACTCAGTCTAGACTAAAGACTAATTTCTAAAGACTATTTAGCCAGGCATACACCTAATTTATCCATCAACTTACAATTAGGCTGCTTTAGTTAGGTCTACTGGAATCAGAAACCAGAAACATTGATCGTGATCTATAACTCTGCACTAAATTGAATGGCATCTATGATAATATTATTCTGTTTGTTTCCCTGTCTCAGGACTCCAATACTGAGGTCACCAGAACCAGCCAGTGTCAGTCAAACATCTCTTCTGTCTATTATGATGAACTTCAAAGGATGAACTGATGCCAAATCTAACCATAAGACATGGGATACTTCATATGCCATTGCCTGAACCTTGGATTTAGGAAAGACCTCACAGAAATTACCGGCCGGTTGAACTGTGATGCACCTCACTGATTTCTGCCTGCATAACCTTGGTCTAATGATGGACTACACTCCAATAATGGAATACATAGACTATCAGTTAATTGCCAACAAAACCCTTCATCAGCCAACTAACAAGGACAATTGCATCTATGTGAACTTCTGCAGTTAATCCAGGATGGACTTCAAAGACATTAGTCATTAATCTTACAGTTCATACAACATCTTTGTTTAAACACTGACCCTTAACACTTACTTAGTTTAATAATTTTAAACCATGACTTTAACTATACATAAGTAATATTGGCATTATATTCATTATGTTAGCCAGAGGGTAACTGGCCCCCACAGTAAGTCTGGTTTGACCCAGGGTTATTTTACTCCATTAATCAACATCTTATGGAGTTTTTTCCTTGCCACAGTCGCCTTGGGCTTGCTCACTGGGTTTCTAAATACAGTTATTATTTTATTAATTATTTTTTAAAAACAATTCACAATCATATTTTATCAAACTACACAATGATGACTCTAAGACATAGATATCGCAGTTTTATTTTCTGTCAATGCCTGATCATCTGTAAAGCTGCTTTGAAACGATGTGTGTTGTGAAAGGCGCTATACCAATAAAAATGACTTGACTTAACTTGACAGGCAGACAAATACCACTGTAAAAATATTATTGTTGAGCAAACATAAAAACTGGAGGCAACATGATGCAGTAAGACTTTAGAGTTCTCTCAACAACTGTCTTAATAATTGTCCTCAGTAACATTGCTTTGTTTAGTCAATGGAATTAATTTATTCACTAAATTCAAATATTTTACAAATTTCTTATTCAGTCAACTAACAATTCACAATGAGATCTTTCATATCGTCAAAATTTCTGTTATTTTAATTTTACTGCAATATTTGTCTCTGAAGAGAGGATTGTGTTACAAGGCAATGTAGTACCAAATTTTTTTTTTGGCATAGACACACAACAAACCTCAACTCTTAAAACACAAACCTCAATAAAGGTGACAATCAACAAAATGTATTAAGTTAAAAGATGAGCTCCTAACATTACCACACAACAACTGACTAAAACTAGCAACAAAAAACGACAGTAACAGCATAAATAGAGTCAATAAACAGCAAAAAAAAATAAGCTTAAAACACTAACCTCATAAATTATTCATATTACAATGCAAGCTGGGAACATTTTATAACATAACATTTTTCGTTCAGACAACTGTTAACATTTGGGGGAATATTTTTGTTCTAACATGTGTTTTTACGTAGGTAATTTATCTTTCTTAGTACCTGACTCAAAAACCCCATACGCTAGATAAAATGCAATGTCATTTTTTATTGTGCAATGTAGTCCGAAGATCAAATAAAAACATTGGGATGTGATACAGTCAAGGACGGATTAAGAACTGAGAGGCCCATGGGCTGGTACACCATGGAGGCCCCCCCATGACGTGTCATGTGACTACGTTCACCTATATGCACAACTAGATTTGGTTGGATTTTTCAAATTGACGGAAGAAAAGTTTGGAGCAATATCTTACATGGCCAGTTATATGTACTTTTTAATTATGAACTGATCCCAAATCATGCGTTATTAATAGGGATGTGAACGGTATAATGGTAAATACCTGTGGCAGGGCGGAGGACGGGGCCGGGTCGTGATACTACACACCCGGTCCCGTATAAGGCTAATTATGCCTCCGTGAGGTTTAAAGGCTGACTGCAGAGGGCCGTGCGGGAGAGAGAGATCGTTAGCGGACATGTCCGTCATGTGTGTTTAAGTTGTATTTTAAGTTTACCATTAAACTATTATTTATATCGTCAAGCTGGTTCTCGCCTCCTCCTTTCCATTGATCACTTTACACTGGCGCCGAAGCCCGGGAAGGAGGAGAGATACGCCGTAATAGAGTTCTCGCCACTACCGTCCACCCCAACGGAGCAGCAGCGGCCATCTGCCGGGGGACGAGGAGCCCAGCCGCCTGAACGAGGACGATGGCCGCCGACCGCGAGGGGAGAAAGGGCTCCTAGCCGGCCGCCTGGAGCGGTCAGGGCCGCTGCCAGGGGCGCAGGAGTCGCCTACCGGCCGCTGAAATGTAACGGGGTTTAAGACCGCTGACCGCGAGCGGGGAGGGGCTCACTGGCGACTGCCTGGAGCGAGAGGACCGCTGCCAGGGGCGGAGGTGACCCCTTCTGTTTCCAGAGAATGCGGCGGGGTGTTCCGTCCGCCAGGGGCTGGAGGACTGCCTCGGATCTACCCGGAGAGGCGTGGCTGTTGTCCGATAAAGGGTGGAGGAGTGGCCGAGGAACAAGCTGCGGCATATCGGAGAACTTTTCATCTCTCTCTCCTCTCTCTCTCGCACTGTCGCTTTGCGTTGGCCTTTTTTCATCTCTCTCTCTCTCTCTCTCTCTCACTGTCGCTCTGCGTTGGCCTTTATCCTCTTTTAAATTGTACAGTTTTTTGGGGGGTACTACACTGTTACAGGAAGTACCCCCCCATTTTAATTATTTCTGTTTCCCTCCCCTTGTCCCCTCCCTCGTCCAGGTAGATGGGGATGACCTGCCGGCAGACAGCGCGGGGTCATGATACTACACACCCGGTCCCGTATAAGGCTAATTATGCCTCCGTGAGGTTTAAAGGCTGAATGCAGAGGGCCGTGCGGGAGAGAGAGATCGTTAGCGGACATGTCCGTCATGTGTGTTTATGTTGTCTTTTAAGTTTACCATTAAACTATTATTTATATCGTCAAGCCGGTTCTCGCCTCCTCCTTTCCATTGATCACTTTACAATACCAAAGTCACTATTTGGTTATTCTGCATGTGTTTAGAGGTCTTCAACCTGATCTGAGTCCGACGGTACCCGACAAACATATAGGTTTTGGGCCAGATTCGGGTCAGTTTTTCAAGTAGGCTGAAGGGCGGGTTACGGCTGTTCAAACTTGTGTCTAGACCATGTAAACACACCTACAGACAGACGTCTTTGATTGTTGTACCACATCTCCCTTTATTCAGCATTCCGCGCAGGACCGTTTCCATTTTTTTAGACAATGTTATAGGTGGAGTATGTGATTCCTGAGAAAGACTGTTGATATTTGAATTCAACAGCCAAACAAACACACCCTTCCCTTCAGTGCTCCTTCAGAAGCTCCGCCCCCCAAAATCATGTATGCGCAATAGTGTTGTGTGGATCGGTCCAATCCACTTTTTTTTATTTTCCCATTTAAAGAGCCAGGGCTTTGTACAAACACTGTATTTTTTTTTTCAGCAAACACACAGAATGGAAAGCTAGCGGACTGTGAAGAGATATTCGCAAAATTTGACAAAGTGTATTGGATTAAAATGACTTACTCCACCTTTGTTTCACCATTTGTTGTGCTGCATCAGCGCTGTTTATCACCTAAGGTTAAGTAAGGATCAGTGCTAGATAAACGGTGAGTGTATTTCCCCCTTTTGCTCTGGTGTGCAGACAATAATTACACAAGTTAAATGCTGAATCATTTCAAAATCAAATCATCCTGAAGAAGTCCTATAAAGTTTGCTGCTGAAATTTATGTAGATTTCTAATAGATATCCCAAAACAAATCAATAATTGATTGGACTGGGCAATGGCCCGGTCGGCCCGGTGGTTAATCCATCCCTGATACAGTATACCATGTCAAAGTGTTCTTGCAATTTGCATCTTGAATTTATTGACAGAGGTAAAAAATCCTCAATAAAATGTCTTCATTTAAACCTCAGTAAAACCTGCCAAGCTTGACGAGGGAGTTAGTGTGAGAGTTTTTTTGGCTTGCATGTAATGACATGGTGTAAATATTTACACTTATCCAATCCATCAGAGTCAAAGATAAACTGTTCCAGAGAATATTTGTCTTTCTTTCTTCAAACATTAATTTGCACACACAGAGACACCTCGAGAGGAATACAGGAAACTACCCTAATTCTGCCAACTAGGATTGTTTCTTTTATAAATCACAACCTTACCCTGTCCTCCAGCCTGTAACAGTGACACAGCTTAACACCAGGGGAATTTTCAGCCTCTAGGGAGGTCACTGTCTGCAAGCTTGTGCAAACAGGACAGAAAAGAAATTTGCTCTCCTGCTAGTTTGCCTGTAGAATAGTCTTTCTAAACCTGAAATCTGTCAAACCCACCAGTCATACAATGGACACATGCTTATCAGAGTGATAATGAGAAGAAAAAAAGGTACAAATGCACCTGCTGATAGAATTGTTTATTTGTACGCATTATCGTCTTTGTTTTAGCATCTGATTCACTAAAGGAAATACTGGTATGCAAATCAGTTAATTGTGCAAACACAGCCAAAGTAAGTGCTGATTGCAATTTGCACATGGCAATAGAGTGACACAGTCTGGTGTCAGAAGAAAAAATACCATAATTTTTTTCCAAAAGGGAATTGATTATGAAAGGTGCAATATATAATATTTCTACTGTAAATACAATAAAAATCATAAAAATTACCATACAATGTCATTAGAGAATTAGGAAACATGCCAAGTTGAAATACTGGCTTCTCCGATAACAATGCTTCAGCCAGTATATTCACCTCTGAAGTTTCCATTCCGGGCCTGAATTTCTGTTTATGTTTTGGCCTGTGTGATCCCGCCCACTGCCCACTCACCAATAGTATTCCGACACTGCCGGGATGCCAGATTTGAACAAGTTTACAGGCAAACACCACTGCGTGCTGCAGCCATGGAAGCAGCAAACAAACTGGATCAGAGATAACAGATTCCACTCGACCTAAAAACCTCACCATCCATCTAAAAACCATCATGACAAGAGGCGTGATAAAACAAGGCTAAATTTTGGAGATGCCTTTGAAAGATGGAGACAGCTTAAAGCCCAGAAATACTTTAAAACGGATTCTGAGTTGGCTAATTTGCATGTCAACATTCTGGCAACCCGCATGAGCTTTGAGTCTGGGGCAGGGCAGACAACTCTCCAATATTTTCAATTTGGACTACAGTACCCAATTCAAACATTTTCAATCTTACATATAGCACCTTTAACAATAACTTATAAACCTTTAAAGACAGACATGCTGTGAGCACTGAGGTTGTTAATTGATGGAATATGCTTTTGAGAAAAGCAATCAGTCCACATATTTCAACTTAATTTAATTTCTAGTGAAGAACCACACTACACATGATCCTGAAGGGAAAGATCCACCAATCAGAGAGTTGAGGCAACAAACCGCTGCAAAAGAGCTTTGCTGCGACCACCTGCTTCCTTATTGCAATGCAGATTTTAGCAGATATATTTGTATACAGGGACTAAAAATGAAATGTTTTTCATTTCAATTTGTTCTGAGCAAAAACTGTATTTTTCCTTTCCGGTTCAAAAGTTCCACAGCCTCCTTTTCAAAAGGTTACCGGTTAGAACAAAATAAAATAACGGTTAATAACGCTCTTTTTAAAATGACAGTACTCTAAGGGGTGGGTTAAATACCAGTTGCAGTGTTGCCAAATCTCCCAAGAGAAACAAGCAACCTTGTCTGGAAAAACAAGCCCAAAATAAGCCACTTAAAAAAGGAAATAGAAAATGACTTGTAAATTGCTTGACTAAATGAAGAAAATGACTTGACTTGAGAACCTTTGACTCGAGACTTGAATTGACTTGAACTGCATGACTTGACAGTGACTTGAATGTTTTTTCTTATTATTATTTTCAATAACTTATTATAAACAGAAATGAAATGTTTCAAAAAAATATTGCGACATCAATTAATTAATATGCAAAAATGTAAACCCGCCAGCACCACTGATCTGCATCTGCGCAGTTAACGCTGCACTCACAACGCGGCAAAACAACCTCGAATTTCATCAGACATTTCAAAAACCACAAGGCAAGGTAAGTATAATTTCACTAACATTTCATTATCCAGAAAGGTTAATATGTAAAATGTTTGAGAGTTGTCAGTAAATAAAATTATTCATGATTAATATCATGTTTTGTAGCACAACAAGTTTGAAATGACCCAACATTGCACTCTAAATGTGTGTGTGCCTTTTTTAAACCTTCTCAACAGTCAACAATATACCACAAACATTTGCTGGCAATATAAAAACATAACAGGCAGATTTGCAGTCACAACACTTTATTTTTTAAACATGACAAGTAGTATAAAATATACAGAATGACTCGTGAAGAAATCCAAGTGTTCTCATAGCGATTATGACTTCTGAAGACTTTAACTAAAGCCCTTGAATGCAATATTTTTATGACTAATTCATATAAATGTATCTCTGAAGGGAACTGACTGTCTTCAGAAAAGTTTCGATGGCATTTTCTTTTCATTTTACCTCCGTATAATGCAGGGGTCGGGAACCTTTTTTCACTTAGGAGCCAATTTCAAAAATTTTGGTTGATGCATTTTTTTCGAAAGAGCCATACCACAAACAAATAATTTACTATTTTCAAAAACAAAGTTTTTCAATAAAATAAAATGTTTATGCCAATAGATTACTCAAAAACAAACAAATATGCAAACATTAATAGGTAACATGTTGCAATATGGAATTGAGTACACGTGTTTGTGCGGGTCTCCATAAAATGACTTCATTTTACAATTGTACAAATTGTACAATTGTTTACAAAAATGTAACTTCGCTATTGGGCTGGGTGATATGCAATTTTTTTTTTAATGATAATCGCATTTAAAATATCACGAGTATATGGTGAATATTTTTGCTTGATTGATTTTGCTTTAAAAATTACATTAATTTATTGAAACACGAAAAACTTCAACAAAAGATATTTCTAAATTCAAATTGTACTTTAAACAAAATGAAAAAAGCAATTAAAATAACAAAGTGATTAAAGAATCTTCTATATAACCACCTCCCTAAATACAATGTGTGTTCTTATCAAATGTGTTTGTATTGCGTTTGTTAATACAGTTAATGCTGCCTAAAGAACTCAATTTTAGGTTCAAGGTGAACGTGTTTTGTATTACATTATGACGTAATCATTTTCGTCTTTGTTTCTTTAATACAAAGATACCTGTATATATTACCGAACCTGCAGAGTCACATTCACAATGTGTAAGAGTGAACTGCTTTGTGGAAATAAAGCGAAACTCACAGTATACCTTATGAGATGATCGGAGATCATGTGCAGCATTCTCATAGATTACAGTATTCTTCCAAACAGTTTTCAGTTAAATGAAACAAAGAAAAAGGAGCGATAACTCTTTACATGTGCGTGTTCCACGAGACAGGGTCCCGTTGCACACCTCTGAACAAACAGCGAATCACACACAAGCACTGATGCCTTTTCTTTTGTCTGTTTCTTCAAGCGCGTCTTTCTGACTAACAGCATTTCTTGTCATGTGTCACTCCGAGATGTCTTACAGGTCACCCACCTGTTGCGGGTAGATGAGCAAAATTACCCACGCATGAAATAAATTTGGACGAGGAGCTGGATTGAGATTCGTCGCGTTTTGCGGGTGGCGGGTGCTGTATCAAAACCTGGGTGAACATTAAAAAATAACGAACTTCAATAAAATCGCTCGTAGAAAATGCTCTTAAAAGCTAAGATCGATAGTTATTGGGAAACGAGGCCCAGAATTATGAATGTGCGTGTGTTGAAGAAGCGCTTTCATTGCACTAGTGAACACCGGAGCTCACTGCGCACATATATCAAATCAGACACGCATCGGTGGCTTTTCTTTAAAAATATAATCACATTTCATCAAACACATATCTTTGTGTCTAATTTCTTGTAATATATCACTCCGAGAAATCTTACAGGTCGCCTTCCACAGTGGCTGGTACATCGGCAAAATACTCCGCATGAAAAGTCTGCATTTGGTGGGTGTTAATTTCAAACCTTGACTAGGAGCAGCTATATGACAAATTCTGAAGAAAGGAAATCAAAACTGTCATTGACAACAAGCTTTGCAATCTTACCCTTACTTTCTGTTGGAAAATTATCTCTAGAAAATTTAAAACATTCATGTGTTGGTGAATGGTGAGACACCCGGCGAGCCACTTGATTTTTAACAAAGAGTTCCCGACTCTTGGTCCTGGCTAATAAAGAATTGTTTATAAGCGCAGGGTTGCTTTGTGTACAGGCGTTACCAGGGTAACAGCTATATTTCGGCTGCATGAGCGCCACCTACTGTCAGAGAGCGAATTTGCATGATGAAATTTCTCCTAGAACTGCCGCTCACTGGATGTTTTTATATTTGTGGCACCACTCAAAGAGTAAATTCTAGAGACTGTTGTGCATGAAAATCTCAGAAGATCAGCAGTTACAGAAATACTCAAACCAGCCTGTTTATCTCAAACAATCATGCCACGGTCGAAATCACGGAGATCACATTCTTTCCCCATTCTGATGGTTGATGTGAACTTTAATTGAAGCTCCTGACCTGACCACAATTGGCTGATTAGATAATCCAATGAATAAGTAGGTGTAACAATGCATGTTTGCAGTGAAAATAATGGAATATGCTATACCAATGTGCAATGCCAACAGTGCAATGCCTGGTTAGGTTGGACTGCAGGTGATATGTGAATATGAGTTTTGCACTGAAATACTAGGCACTAAAGTGCCACAATTGTTAGTGAATTCGCTCAACAGAGTTTTCAAAAGAATTTCAGAGCGCCTTGAACTGCCACAGCAGAACAGAGTGACTCACAGTACATTCAGTAGTAGACTAAAGTGAATACAATTTGTAGGGTTTCTGCCCCACACCTAACCCACTTTCTTTAATGGCCCATAAACGCAGACTTACTCTCCATCACTTTGACAGAAATACAGATTTTAATAGACCCAGCAATAGAAGCACCTTTACCTCCCTGCATCTCTCTTCTCCAGACTACTTTTTCCTTTGAATTCTTTCTTATTTCCTCCCAAATTTAATGGAGTAGAAATTACAGTTTATAGTGACCAAGACTGCCAAGCTCCAAAAAGCACAAAAAGTACCATAAAAGCTCCATTAAAATAATCCATATGACTTGTTTGGTTTATTCCAATAACAGTGGAACAGACCGAATGAGGAGGTTGAAGACTTCCCCTCCACCGAAGTTTTGAAAAAGCTTAAAAAATCAAATTCAAAACATGGTGCATTTATGTGTCATGCTAGGTTTGACACCAAATGCTATTTGTCACATATTCGGAAACAGAACACTATGTGCAAGTTTGAATATGTGCTTTTTTCGCAATGCAATTATGAGATTTTACTTAATTCAAAGGTTTACCCACTTAAAATTGCAAAACACCATGTAAAATGCCTATAAAACTTTACAATGTACTAGTAAGCATTTTAACAAATGGCTTGGCATGCCTCATAGCCAGATATTTAACTACACACATTTCTATAGTGTTGTTATACTGTGTGTGCTCACAGATTGTGCTGCGTTTAATTAGTCACAGAGACAGCCGTCACCTTTGAAACAGTGCCAACCCTAACATCCCATGTGAAGGGGAGCTGCCGTCACTGCCAATGCCAAAATGAGTCTGAGGTGTGTGTGAGGGCGCCAGAAGGGTCAAGATCCTCCTGTATCCGCTCAAATCCGCCAGAGTGACAGCCGAAGAAAGAGGAGCTGACATCAGCCTTCCCCTTCAGCGTCGCTGTAAGGGTAGACTTGCGTTGGATGTGCTCGGATGCCTATTTACACAAGTCTTAAAAAAACACTGTCAGTTGTGACTCATCTCTGGAGATCCTGGTGAAGTATTGGTGTGTTCTTTGTCCCTTTCCTCTGTCTGGCTCATTGGCTGGAGTTGGACAGCTTGCTGGCTTACATTAGACTGCATATTATTTGAATGCATTGACATACTGGCAACTTTTTGAGCCTGTGCAGACAGGCAATTTAAGCTTGTGCTCCATTATGCATCTCATGATTACTGCAATCTATTTGCATGACAATCCATTTCACAATTTCTTTGCCTCAAAAGGTGCCCAATTTTGCCTTGGCCAGCTACACAGCAAAGAATAATTTTGTTGCTAAGACTTCTCCCAGCACAAATAGACTATGTAAAAATCCTTAGCACAACATACATTTAGGGAAAATTCTCTCATAATTTACTCACCCTCATATGGCATGAGATCTAAGTGGGCTTTCAAACTGGCAATTTAGTCCGAAACAGAGCACATTTCACATGAAAAGTCAATAATGAGAAAGCTGTTTTGCGGACTGGGGAGCAGACCACTGTACCGCACCCAAGACTACCTGTAGGAGGTGGTCTGAGCTCGGTTGCAATATGTTGCAAGGTTCGTGTGAGTGAGAAAGCAACCTGAACTCTGGTCTGCACTTGTTCAGGAAGTAAAATGACTTGTCGATTTAAGCATGACACCACCAGTAGCACAAAAACAAACACACATTTGCATCATTAGTGTCAGGGAAACGTGGGACACTGAAAAGGTGAGGTACCTTTTATATATGTGCTTGAGTGAGAGTGCAACAAGCTGTGTCCTCAAAAAAGTTAGTTTTGAGCATCAGATATAGTCGCCTTCTCCTGGACATGTACAAATGCTGAATTACGGTATGTAACGCACAGAGGTGCAAGTGTTGTCATAGGCATGGCAATAAATATTTGGCAAGGGTGCTGCAGTTTTAGCAGACGATTTACACATCATGCAATCAGAGAACTACATGTCTATCAATCACTGTACGCCCATTGTAAAAAGTGGCCTCAGTTTGTTTCTGGGAGGCAGCATATGCCCTAACCCCACCCCCTCCCTAATCCTAAACACATGGAGCCTGTAAGGCTGAGGTCCTTGCAAAGAACAACCAGAGGCACCTTTCTCCCATCGTGATCACTGTACACACACACAAACCGCAATGGATCATTATACCAGCAATTAAGTAATTCATTAAGCCAGCAAGTGCATTAGTTACATTCTACCACGTTCAAAACTGTTGTTGTGTCAGTGTGAATGAGAAATAACCTTAAAAAACAATATAGTTGTTCAGACAAAACAACTATCAAAAGAACACATATGCTAAAATATTAAGCTATTAAGAAATGTCCTACCTGTTAATTGAAGACCCCAAATTTGGCCTTGCACTCACGGTGTTGCTAATAGATGTTTTTTATGATGAGCTTAAACATGAGTAAATCACAATATTCTCCTGAAGAAAAAAAAATTATATTGAGGATTGATTAATTTGTATTAATTCATATCAACTTTAATAATACACGTCAATATTTATTATTAAACAACATTAATGATAGAATAGTGTGGCAGCGGGGGCGTGGTCAACGCTTGCACACGCCCCCGCTGCCACAAATAGTTTTCTAGTCTTGCCACTCGGGGGAGCTTCAGCACCCTCAGCACCCCACTTCCCACGCCTTTGAGTGTCGTTCACTCTGGTGCGCATCCTGACATAAAATTTATAAAAAATACACACAAATAAAGTGATCCATGTCGTGTTTTACATCACGTGCACGTTTGTGATGACGCAAGTTGATGAAGTCTGAAACCTCAAGTCTGAAACAAGACCAACGCTCTAGGGAGCACTAGGAACAATCCCGCTCGGATTCGAACCGCACCAAATGTACCTAGTGTGAAAACCACCTAAAAGTCACATGTGACGCTTGTTTAGATTCACTTTCACACCTGAAATTGAAAGTGGAGATGTATAGTAAAAAAGGACTTAACAATGAATCTGTTTCTCACCCACACTTCTTATATAGCATTTGAAGATATGGATTTAACCACTGGAGTCGAAAAGATTACTTTTAAGCTGCTTTTATATGCTTTTTGCACCTTCAGATATCTGGCCACCATTCAATTGCATTGAAAAGACCAACAGAGCTGAGATATTCTTCTAAATATTTTCGTTTGTGATCTGCAGAAGAAAGAAGGTCATACATATCTGGGATCACATGAGAGTAAGTAAATGATGAGATTTTATTTTTGGGTGAACTATTCCTTTAAGAAACACATGACATAAAATGTCTGCATTTTAAGCTGGAATGGGCGAAAGTCTTCGAAAAAATTGCATCAGCTTTTTTTTCCAATAGGAAAGAAAACTTGATTTAAACGTTAGTTTTTCTTACCCCATTCGCAAAATAATTTGTTTCTTGTGACACTTCTCTGATAATAAGATTTTATATTGCATGTCATTTTGCTTCTCATGTGTATTGTTGTAAGGATGTTTAGATTTCTATTTCTATTTTTATTGGGAAAACAAGACAAAATGTTTTATTTATTTTATTATATGCAGTTTAAATGGAGCTTTTTGGTGGCACAGGCACAGAGAAAAACCCTGGCATATGTAGACTAATGAGGATACAGTGAGCCTAGTTATTTATGTCAGCACCTGGTAGGGTGCTAACAAGTTTTGCTATGGTGTCTTGACACAAAGTAATTGGAGAGGAATCTTACAGCACCATTTAGCGTCTAACATGACGGTTTATCCTTCATGCTCCTCTACCAGCACTTTACTTGGCCAAAAGTATGTGGAATAAACTTTTGCCACAAAGTTGTCTAGAATACCACTGAACCCAGCTGAAATACAAAAACAGTTTAAACCAGCCTGGTTTAACCAAGATTGTCTTCTGGTCTTAGCTGTTTTAATACAAGTTAAGGCCAATCGACCGCATTTGTGGCATAATGTTGCTAACATCTATGTTACAGTAAGGCATTTACAATGGAAGTGAATGGGGCCAATTTTTGAAGGGTTTAAAGGTGGAAATGGGCAGCTTATAATTAAAAAAAGCATTTACATATCGAAATAAATTTTTCTGGTAATGAAAATGATGCCACAAAATCTGTCGATTGAGCTTAACTTGTATTGAACCCGGAATAAGCTAGGCCAGCTGACAAGTGACCCAAATCCCTCAAAAACCAGCAAACAGACCAACCTGACCAGGCTGGGAGACCAGCTAAGACCAGCAAACCCACTTGGTTTATCATGTTTTTTCAGCAGGGTATGCCATAGCATTAATGATGCAACTACAGGAATTTGAGCTGGACTGTTTGCTAATGTGTCTCACCGTAGACGCCTCACATCCATTATGAGATTAGAAAGCACTCTCATCTCTCATTACAAAACTCAAACATGCCAGCATTTATAGGGATATTAAGAAACATAATTCAAGACAAATAAGTACTAACTGGGGTTTTACTAAGTGGAGTTTAAGAGGCGCAATTCCAAAAGACTTACAGTAAAGAGCTCAGCGAAGCTGTTTTCTAAGGTTTAACTATGCCTTAACTTCATGAATGCAAGTGATATATATATGAGAGTTTCAAAAAGACAATTTGCACTCTCATGCTCATTAATCACATTTGTAAGATGAACAATTTTACAGATATTGCACTACTAAAAGCAACTTCTTGCTTTTAATGCAAAGCTGGTAGTTTGCCTGACTTATGAGATGCAGCAGGAAAAAGCTGAGAGAAGGCAAAAGAAAGGAAGGCAGTCAGATTTAAGACTCACGCTTGTCCCCCTGAAGGACGGGAAGAGAAATCTGTTTTTACTGCCAGTCTCCCTTTATGCCTGTGCTGTGCAGGGAACTAATCCACAGAGACTGTCAGCCAATGACTCTTCACCCCACCAAAGCTCATTACATGACTCCACACTCATCCAACGGGAGCCGTGCCCACATCAGCTCGCACCCCATCGACCCCTGGAGACAGGATGGTATAATCCCTAAAGCCACTCTCTCACCCAGCACCCAACCACACATTAGACAGCTCATCGCAGAGTTATATAACAGCAGCAAGATAAAATGTAACCCATTAGTTGCCTGTCCATCAACAGCAATCTTTCCAGTGAATGAGTTCCCACTCTCCTGGAGTGAGCCAGGTGAACTCTGGGCCACAAACATTCAGACGTAAATGCTTGGCAATGCTTTGCAAGCACACTGTTCCGTTGTACATACATGGGAGATGGTTGTCATGTTTTTGCATTCATTGCTTATCCTTGATACTTTATTCTCTTTTGTAAGTCGCTATGGATAAATGCATATTCAAAATGTCATGACATTTTGTCACATTCTCATTGCAATGCAGATAGTTCAAGCTACCATTTGTTTTTTTAGTTTTTTGTGGCTTCTTCATTTAGGACTGGAAAACATGTAAGTCTAAATTTGTCTGGTGAACTCCCCAGATCAGCTCTTTCCCACCAGAGATGACACTGTCTGCCCATCCTCAGCCCTGTTCCCCAGGGCTTTCTCTGAGGAATGGACTGGAGTTCAGGGAGAATAATTACACAGGTAGGGGAAGCCCAATGAGATGGAACCTCCTATCTTGTTCCAGGCAACCCAAGGGATCGATAGTAGAGGGCCTAAACAGTGATACGAAGGATTTAGATTACATCACTCTCATCTAATCAATCAGCGAGACTGTTGAAGCAGCCCACCGTTCTTCGTCTAGTCCCCCCTCCATTCTTCTGCGACCTCATTCTCTTGCCATCTCTTCTTTTTCTCATTCTCTCTTTTCCTCACCCCTTATTCCATTTTTGTCACGAGGAGTGCCAAAGGTACTTTCTCTCAGGCTCTCGCACACTATCACAGAAGGAAAATGGGTCAGCGAACATCATCGCTATCCTGTGCTTTCTCATTAGGGTTGGAAAACCTGAGTTGGTTTCATAAAAAAATTCTAATAATAATGGAACCGTTCGGCACTGTTAATTGTTTCTCAAATGTATATTCTTTCACTGATGCAGATGGTACAACATTCAAAAACACTCTTGCAGTGTTTCCTGCACTACTATTCAACGCCGCCACAAGTCTTGATTCCTGAACAAATGACTGTTATGAGCAAATGTTCTCTAATGAGGCATTTCTTTTTTTAGTGAGAAACAAACATATTGCACGAACAGTGTAAACACATACCCAAATGAATGACACTAACGTGTCAGCTCTTTTAAGTGAAACAAAAACATGCTGTGCGACCAGTGTAGTCTGATTCCCAAACTAATGACTCTTATGATATGGTTCTTTTTAGTAAATCAAAAAAATATTCTGCAACCAGTGTAGTCTGATTACCCAAAAAATTACAATTTTAAGCCTTTTTCTTTGCGTGTGAATCAAAATCATACAGCATGACCAGTGGAGTCAGATTATCGAAAAAATGACTCTTAAGGCCCCAATATACAGTACTTCCTACAAAATCGTAGAACGAACGGGTGTGACATCATTTAGAACAAAATTTAGCTAAAAAGAAGGTGTTTTTGTGTTTGTTTCAGTGGTTCGTAACAGCTTGTCTGGGCGACCTTTAGGAATAAAGTCTTTCTGGCTGCTAAACACCTTACTACCTTTGGTCCAAGTCATCAGTAGGTGTGACCTGGAGCTCCACTTACCTTGAGGCAGACAGCTAAATTAGCTGTTTAAGTTGTTCAGTCAGTGAAGTTTGTTAGCGTACGGTGGACGTAGGTCTGAAGAGCATGGGCTGGACACAGTCTGTGAAGTTTCTCCTGATCCGGCATCATGAACAGCAGAGGACAGAAGTGACCGGATGTATGGTCGAGAAAAAGTCTAAGCAGGATGGCAAGACAGAAAGAGCCTGCAATTCCCCAATTCTTTTAAAGTAGTAATAGCCATAAGAAAAAAACATCTTTAGAATCAGAAGCTTGTCAGACACCAACTTTAGAGGTTCAAAGGGGTCTCAACCAGACCCTCAAGGACTATAGCTAAGTCCCATGAAGGGATCCTGGTTCTAACCGGAGGCCTCAGTCGCATGCCCCCACGAACGAAGCGAGCAAGAAAATTATGTTTCCCCAGTGGCACCCCGTCAATCAAGGCGTGGCAAGCCGACAGAGCGGCCACATAAACCCTAGAGTGGCGGGGCATGTGCCTGCTGATAATTTCTAGTCCAGCACTGAAGCAATCTGGCAGTTAACTGTATCTGCATATGTGCAGTGCACCACCTTTCAAAGACACCCCATTTATTGGCATAACTTTTTTTAGTGGAAGGAGCCCTAGCACTCAGAATGGTCTCAATAACTTCATGTGAAAACCCAGTGTCCCTCAGTTGGTACAATTCAGGGGCCAAACATGAAGGTTCCACAGCCCGGGTTGGGGATGAAATATTGTTCCCTACGCTTAAGACAGAAGGTCCCTCCTCTCCGGTGTCACCCAAGGCGTGCCGTCGAGGAGAGATATTATCTTAGAGAATCATACTCTGCTCAGCCAACTCGCAAATATCAAACCCGATATTGGTAAGCTTCACCTCCGAAAGCAATCCACAGGAACTTCATGTCTTGTGGCAGTATTTCTATATGAAAGTAGGCACCAAGACATGGCAGCCTCTCAGATGCTGGAGGAAGTACTTCAGGGCCAGAAATACAGCCATCAACTCAAGACAGTTGATGTGCCAATCAAGCTGATGACCCTCCCATTCCCCTTGAGCTGGACAACCACTTAAGACTGCTCCCCAGCCCGTCAGGGTGGCGTCTGTCGTTAACAATCTGCAACGGATAGACGCACCTAGAGTGGGACCAAAGGTGAGGAACAGGGGTCTGAGCCACATAGAGAGGGTACTTGCCCTCCTCTTGCGATCTCTCTCTATTTCATTGGCTGTGGCTCACTGTCCATCTTTCAATGGCTGGGACAGTGCTCACACATGACAAAAAGATGTCTAGAAATCAGGCAGTTTTGAAAACAGTCGTAGCGCCTTAGACTTGTCTCAGACTGTTGCAGAAGTGCGCACACAACAAGACATTTAGTTGTGAGATCCAAGACTTCTCGTCGCAGAACAGTCACTGGCTCAAAACATCAAAGAAGATGAGCTTGAGTCATGTAGAGTCCAATAGGCATGAGCAGCAAAGAGATAAGAAACCACACTTAGCGGGGTGACAGAGTTATGTCTGTAGGCAGAGATGGGATGCGGTAAAGAGGAAGGGCTTTCAGCACCCAAACGCATGCATTTAAATCTTCTTGACTTTCACCTGCATTGCCAGATCCATGTCTGCCAATAGAGCTACTGAGAAGCAATACAAAGTTTATACTGTGATGATCAGATCCATTTTCACCCACTGTTCCAGAGTTTGTTTTGGTGATTTGGTTATGAAGGAGAATATAAAAGTGAGTGAATGCTATAGAAGAGTCGAAATGCACTGAAATCAGATTTCTCTATGTCCCTGCTTTGGAGTCTCTTTGGTAACATGTTTACAATGCCACTCTCTCTAATAAAATTAGCAAAGAACTTGTGTTTAGGAATCAGACAAAACACTGCTCATGCTGCACATTTTCAAAAACACTCCGACACTTTCCACACCCTCAAAAAACATTTTCTTCATTCCTATCTATTCAATGCTTCATCAGAGCTTCCTGTAGTATGTAGCCACCCTTCTTGTATGTCAAAGATTGTCTAATTTGTTCCTATTTTTATTTCTCCTAAGAGAGAGAGAGAGAGAGAGCGAAATTAAAATAGAAGAGACATCTGAGCCTTGATACTTAACTTGATGCTAAATTAAAGAACAGGTTCAATACAAGTTAAAGTCATCGACATTTGTGGCATTATGTTGATTAGCAACACAATTTATTTTTCTAGTGCCGTTTTAGTAAGGCACTTACAATGGAAGTAAATAGTGAATATTTTTGGAGAGATTAAAGGCCAAAATATGAAGCTTATAATTTTATTGAAGCATTATTACTTCTGTTAAAACTTGTGTTTTATTTGAGCTGTAAATTTGTTTAAATATTTGTTTTTATGGTTGTTTGAAACAAAGTTGTAAAATTGCAACAAAATCGCTTACTAACTCTTTTCTTTTTAACTTTATCACAGTAAAATAATGTTAACACGCATCTTGTGTTGCATGGTTTCAATACTTATGAAACTTTACGGAACGGCCCCATTCACTTCCATTGTAACTGCCTCTCTATATCCCAGAATTTCGCTTTTTTAAAGTAAAGAATGAACAAGCCAAAGTTATTTTTTAAGGCAACCAACATTATGCCAAAAAAGCTGTTGTTTGAGCTTACCTTTTTTTGAACCCAAAAAATTCCTTTAAACAAAACTGAGAATTCATGAAAGAGCAACAATTGAGCAATCAAAATTTTCCCTGGGTAAGTGTGTAATTTAGAAACGAGCTCTATGTGGTTGTTGTATCTTGGCTGAAATGTTTCAGTGGAGAGGGATTTGGGGTGTGATCAGCAGTATGACTCAGCAGAGAGAATGACCTAAATCTTGGTGGCAAAAAAAGAGTGTCAGAATGTTTTTATAGCACACAGAGGCACTGGGCAGCAGATGCTAAACCAGGCAGTCTTTCTCCATTGGTGCACCCTAGAGCTTCAGAGAGCATGACACTGGCTGGTGGCGGGTAAGCACAGCTAACATATTCTGTCAGCACAGCCTGGCATGACCCCATGCCACAAGCTCTGGTCACAGTGCAGCATGACAATCCTCCTACTCCCCAATTGTGCTTCAGACAGCACTGCAAAAATCACTTTCTAACTTTTTCTGTCTTGTTTTCCAGTAAAAATATCTAAACATCTTTAAAGCTCATGTGTTTAATTTTTGGTTTTTAATTTTTGGTGATGTTAAAATTTGTATATCCCAGGTTAATTTGAAGAGACACCTATATGTAGTTTCACCTAAATGTGTAACGCTGTGGTTCTGTGGCACTAAAAACATTCCTCTGTCTGAGCGGCCCATTCAGCCTGACACACCAACCTGACCAATGGTGTGAGTGTGGGGTGAGACTGTCTGTTTATACAACCAATGGAAGTTGGCTTTCTGGAATCTGTTTGAAAACAGTGATTATTTTTGCAATTCTGTTTGGTGAAACTAGTGGAACAGAAATTACACACTTCAGTTTTACATTACTTTCAATTGAAGAGTCTTTTTTTTTTTTAGATAGATTGGCCATCCCATTTTAATGACAAGTCATTAAATGTTGTAATAATAAGAGATGGCAAAATCGTGAAAAAATCGTACATGTTGGGTTGTACAAAAACTTACGACTTTTACTCCTACAGAGAAAAATAAACTGATACTAAACAATGTTATCACGATTTTTCCTAAGAGTAACCCATAACCCTGACCTAACCCTATCCATAAAGTCTAACCCCTTCCCCAAACCCAAAAGCTAAATAAAGTGTTGGATATGAGGCTAGCTAAAGTTTGAAGTCAGTATTGTATCATTTAAAATTTTGTTTGTTGATTGGTTGGCCTTTATAGGAATAAAGGTCACCGTTTTTCATAAGAGCAAAGTCGTACAATATCTTACGATTTCGCCATCTCATATGAATTAATACAAGTTGTCATGAGACTATGTTGGAAAATAGCTGGTAAAAACAGCAGGGCTTCAACTCTGCAGGTCTCTGCTGGCCGTGGCTGATGCTAACAACCTGTCTGGCTGTCTGCAGTGGTCAGGGGGCAGTACTGGGGGGCGACACTGATTAATCGCCGCCTCTGGCAAGCCACATCTGCAAGGATGTTCTGACAAACACAAGGTTCAATGTAAGACACAAGAGCACAGCTTGAGTCAGACTGGTGCTCATTATCTTTGATCAGCTGGATCACGGTCCCCAAATTCATAGTGTGCTAAATGCTTACCAAAGAGACACTGATTAGGAATGGGATGTAATTTGACAGCTCAGGATATAAATCTAATGATCCTTACTGCATCGTTTGTGTCAAAATTAGAGTTGAATATATGCAAATCTTGGTGGGATATTGCACAGTGAAGTGGCGTTCACACATACAGAGATTTTATCGCTGTAAGTTGGCAAGTTGCTGTAATGTTGGTTATAGTGGGCGTTTCTACTACTGTCCTTACGGAATTGGTGGACTGCACAATGGGTCATAGCTCTAGAAAATCTGACAACAAATGGGATGCATTTATGGTAAAAAAAATAAGTAGCCATGCTGCTTTGACAGATAATCAGGTTTCCTGCAACTACAAATTAATATTCTGGATGGTAATTCATTAGAATATAAATTTCAGTAGTGTATAATGTATCATATCATGACAAAGATAAACGATTATCAATACATAAATCAAACCTATTTAGAATGCTGACAATTCTTAAAGTAGCATTCCATGCTTATTTTTTTTATTATATCCTTGCATGTGTACTGAGACAATTTCTATAGAACAGTAACATTGCTGTTACATTAACTCCAATGCTCCAATGTTTTCACTTCTATCTCTTTGTGTCACTACCAATTTTTGCATGAACTTTTCTCAAATGTTGTTTTCTCGATGGACAGGACTCGTTATAGTAGTTAATGTCACCAGAAATCACCAACACTAATTGTTATATCATCAGGTAGCTTTGACTTCACCCCAAAATTCGAATTTTGTCATAATTTATTCACCCTTATGTTTTTCCAAATGCCACGACTTTCTTCTTGTGGAACACAAAATCAGATGTTAGGCTGTGTGGTAGTCTCAGTGACTATTCATTTTTATTGCATCTTTTTCCATACAATGAAAGTGAAAGTCATTCTACCTAACATCTCCTTTTGTGTTCCAAGGGGGAAAGAAAGTCACACAGGTTTAAAAAAAAAACTAAAAACGAGGGTGAGTAAATTATGACATAATTGTCGTTTTTTGGGTGAGCTTTGGGTGAGTCTCATCACTGGACACGCTCACATAACAATGACAAGTGCTGTCACTCATGTTGCCAAAAAAACACCAACTCATTGAAAATGATTGACATCAGCTAGCTTTTTCCATGCAAATTTCTGTATTTGTGAACGCCTCTTAAGCTGTCCTGCAGAGTGTCACCTTGAAACTAACATACTACAAGAGAAAGGAGGCTAAATGCTGCTTGTGCAGAAGATCCACTGATAGATCGGTGTGCTGAACTGAAAATGCACCGTCTGCTTGGCCACCTGAAAGGTAGTAAAAGAAATTCTCAATTCTGATGAGAGCAGTGGGGCAACCAGGCCTGAACTTTTCAACCTGTCATTACTGAAATGTGACCAGCTAGTCAGTAGATACAAAAGTCACTTTATCTTTATGAAATAGTTCACCAAATTGTTTTTAATTCTTTACTCACCCTCAAGTCATTCCAAACCCATAAGCTGTCATTGTTTTTCTGTTGAACTACAAAACAGAGAATTTTCAACAATATTCACGCAGCACTTTTCATGATCACATCTGTCGACAAAATACAAAGCATCATAATAGTAGTCTACATGACTTTTGTGCTACATACACAGTCTTCTGAAGCCATACGAAATTTCAGCCATATTTAAATTTAAGTCTAAAATTTAAGACTGAGAGCCCTATTTTAAGAGCGTGAGCACTCTGTGCTATGCCATAAGTCAGCGGTGCCTAACGAGTCGATCGTGATCTACCAGTCGATCATGTTATTGTTTTGGCCAAAATATTAAACCGACCATATCCAACAAATTTTAATCACACACATTTTAATAAACACAGACTGATTATCAGATTATCGTCTGATGATCACTACCACCTCAGACTTTGCGCTGAGATAAGACGTGCTTT
The DNA here is from genome assembly GCF_025860055.1 of Xyrauchen texanus. Classification (NCBI taxonomy): domain Eukaryota; kingdom Metazoa; phylum Chordata; class Actinopteri; order Cypriniformes; family Catostomidae; genus Xyrauchen; species Xyrauchen texanus. The sequence continues at coordinate 9,042,626 of NC_068295.1, read as the reverse complement.
TCAAATGTCATACTGCAATTACCTTTTTCTCAGGACATTGTACTTTGGGCCATTTTATTACAATACACCCACAGTTTGCAAGCATACACCCACAGATGGCTCAAACACTCCCACCCACGGCCACTTGCACTTTTTGCTGGCACGGAAATTGCACTTAGAATTAGCACTCTCACAAAAATTGTATAAGACGTATCCCACGGTCGTAGCAATGCGCTTTGCACACTCATGAAAATAGAGCCCTGAAATTTTTGTTCCTGGTTTGGAACAACATCGGGGTGAGTAAATAATGACGTAAGAGTCCAAGCATCTGCACATCTGATGGGTGGAAATGTAACATTATTTTTCAAGATAATTCCACATATGGGCTACAGCAGGGGGTGTCAGGGTGGTGACAGCTCTCTCCGACCCCTAAAGCAGGACGTATCCCTGTCATTCCCTTCCTGCTCTTCACATAGATAATCACAGCCATCAGAGTTCGAACTGTCATTGATGTTCTTCACGGAACACTTGATTGTTTAATACAAGTCTGAACTGGGGAAAAGATGGGGAAAAGAGACAAGGAACATGCCTGAAGTCAGTGCATCCATCAATAAAATGCTGTCTAGGCAGAGAAAGGACAAGCTGTCTCTTTCAGTGTGTTTAAACAGCACATTGGTGTCCAACTCTACATTTTACACCATAAATCAGGTGGCAATAAAGTCTACTTTAAATCCAGTGGGAATATCTGGTGACAGGCACATAAGAGTAGCTAAAAGTCTATTTTAAAAAAGCCATAGATCCTTTAAAGGTGAGGTTTTTGTCCACCGTGGGAGATAACTTTTTTAAACACCATTTGAAGCACTCTCCCTCCTACCAGCTGTCACAGCTGAATGAGAATTCTTGATTCATTTATGACTTATTTTAGACTGGTATCATTATCATTCCAGGTCTTCAAAAATCAATTTCCTTCACATTAGCTGCCGTTCCTTTAGGCTGAATGTTCCTATTATTTAATGATGTGAGAAAAAAAAGAACGGCTTTATAACTCACAGTAAGTTAAACACTGATTCTATAAAATCCATCGTGTCTGCCAGTTTTTTTTACAAGTATTTTTTTTTTCAAAGCATTTTTCATCTCTTATTGCTCACTTGACAAATTTGCCATGAGAGTTTAGAGTGACAGATGAGTTTTGACATGTCTATGTTTCAGAGCTGCCTTTTGATGAACATTATTAGAAGGCAACTTGGTGATGTCCTCGTTTTGACTTATATTAAAATCCTACAAGCACAGTATGTTGTAACTTGGGGAATAAGAGGCTGAATCAAAGACAGAAATGGCCCTGCTGTGTAATCTCTGTGGTTTATGATTTAACATTTATTATGTTAATGTTTCTGACCAATTTTCTTTGGCAGCTTTCAGGTTTGTTGGAAAGTAAAATACAAGTTAGAGTCAACAAATTTGAGCATTATTATATGCGCTTCTGCGGTGCATTTATTAAGGGTTTTAATCTTTCAAAAAATATTGTACTTTCATCATTGCTCTGTTAGTTTAAGTGGCACGACAAAGCAACTCTTGAAAATAGACCTTTATTCACAGTAGTGCCATCATTGAATTTTGAAGGAGAATGAAAATGACATGCACTGTATAAAGCTTTCAAAATGCTCCTACATCAAATCTAATTTTACACAACTCATATTTTCAATATTTTGTCAGCAGAATGATCCAACAGCAATTAAACAACTGTAAAATCCATAGAAGAGACTGAAGGTCTATCCATCACAGCATTGTTGTCATCCCTATCAAAAATCAAAGATGGCGCTGCTGTGAATAAAGTGGAAGGCAGAGCCGGCTCGAGGGGTGAAGCCGTAGAAGGCAGAGCCATGGCAGGCTCAAGACAAAGAGTCCTGGATGACTGGGAAACAACCTCCATGGTCATGAGCATGGGCAGAGACTCATAAACGTTCTCTAAGTTCGTGAACACTGGCAGAGATTCAGGAACAACCTCTGTGTTCGAGGGGCGAAGCCGTAGAAGGCAGAGCCATGGCAGGCTCGAGACAAAGAGTCCTGGATGACTGGGAAACAACCTCCATGGTCATGAGCATGGGCAGAGACTCATAAACGTCCTCTAAGTTTGTGAACACTGGCAGAGACTCAGGAACAACCTCTGTGTTCGTGGACATGTGCAGAGACTCAGGAACGACCTCCTTGGTCGTGAACATGGGCAGAGACTCGGATATGACCTCCATGGTCGTGAACACTGGCAGAGACTCGGGAACGACTTCTGTGTTTGTGAAAGCTGGCAGAGACTCGGGAACGACCTCTGTGGTCGTGGGCATGGGTAGAGACTCGGGAATGACCTCTGTGGTCGTGAACACTGGCAGAGACTCGGGGACGACCTCTGCGATTGTGAACAATGGCAGAGGCTCGGGAACGACCCCCGTGGTTGTGAACATGGGAAGAGACTTGGAAACGACCTCCTTGGTCATTAACACAGGAAGAGACTTGGAAATGACCTTCGTGGTCGCGAACATGGGCAGAGACTTGGAAACGACCTCCATGGTCATGAATATGGGAAGAGACTTCGAAGTAGAAACCTTTCTTCTCCTCTTCCTATGGACAGCCAAAGTTGGCAACGCTAGTTCTTGGACAGACAGGGCTGGCAATGCTGGCTCTGGGACGGACAAGGCTGATAATGCTGGCTCTGGGATGGATGAGGCTTCCAGCTCGTTGGCCTTGGCAGGCCTGGGTGTTGGATCGTTGGCCGTGGCAGGTGTGGGCATTGGCTCGTTGGCAGTGGCAGGCATGGCCGTTGGCTCATTGGCTGTGGAAGGCGTGGGTGCTGGCTCGTTGGCTGTAGCAGGCGTGGCTCTGGCTCATTGGCTGTTGCAGGCGTGGACGCTGACAATTTGTGAGGAAGGGTCTTCAGGGCCCTACGCACTGACATCAGTGGTGGATCATTCAACTTGGAGACAATGGCTGTTGAATGCTCTGAGACAGGTGCCTCAGGAGGCTTGGAGCAAGGAGTCACGGAAGGCTTGGCTGTGTCATGGCGTGGAGCAGACTCAGAATTGGCTGTGACCTGGCGTGGAGCAGACTGTGGCGTGGTTATGACATGGCATGGAGCAGACTCAAACTTAACTGTTATATGCTTGGAGCAGACTCAGACTTGACACTACACATACATACATACATACATACATACATACATACATACAGTACATATATACATAGATGAATAAAATAAATAAATTAAAGGTAAATAAATAAATAAGACTCAAGACCTAATTCTGTCTATTATTATTAATAATAATAACAAATATTATAATTTTACTATACATAGTAATATTTATTTCAGTCGTAATTTTACTTTTTTACTTTATTTTGACAGAACACTCCAGGAAGATGGTGACCTTAGAGCAGAGACTATTTAGCCTGAGGCTGACCACTGGCATTAAAATGAATGGGAGAAATTGGAACGCCCAAATTGTAGAAAGATGCAGAAAAGATTCCCACCTTACATGTAAAAGAGTCAATTTCATTTTAGATACAGACATCGCCTGTCAGGCAACTCAAGAACGTGCATACTCATTAACTGGACCAGCCTGAAAAAAAAGTGTGATCTGAGCTAAAGAAGCACAATTTATGATACCATTGTTGTCAGATTAAAATACTGATTGGAAATATGATCTTTAATCGTAATCTTGACCAACCGCTTTGGAGATTCTGGTCATTTATGCCTCAAACCGAACTATCAAACATCAAAATTTGAGATGTAGTTCGCATGGACCACTCACATATTGCATGCCAATCTGAGAGATGAAAACAGCAGTGCTTCATCAGCCTGCAGCTCCTATGCTCCCATAAAATAAATAGTCTCAAGACCTAATTCTGCCTATTATTATTAATAAGAATAAATATTATAATTTTACTATACATATTTATGTGTGTGACTTAAAAGAGCATGGTGCTTTTATGGTTCTTTTATTCCATTTTTCGAGCTTTATGGTAACGACCATGATTAACACACAGTATTGGATTTGTCAAGTTAAAAACATCAGTATCGGAGCCGATAACAGATGATCCAGACATCGGTTTGGTGCATACCTAAAAAAACAAATAAATAGACTTTGCAATTTACAAGAACACTGTGGCTGTTCTGTCTGTATATGATAATATTTAGGTCAGCACAGTCAGTGTCACAGTATCTCCCAGCATACTTTGCTGCTGCAGGTGAAGGTTTTTCATTTGGCAGTTTCAAAATAAATCGGGTGATTTTGAATGCTGCCCTACATGATGGAAAACAACCTGCCAGATATTACACCTCATTTACCCATCTGCTGAGTGCCAGTATGAGAGGGATGGGCCCCTGGAGCTCCTCTGATTAAAGTGTGTGTGTGTCTCCGTATGAGAGGGAAGGGCCCAAGTGTCCCTCTGATGTTTGTGTGTGTGTATCTCAGCGTGAGAGGGACAGACCCCTGTGATTCCTTGTGTCAGTGTGTATGTCCTCACTATGAAGGGCAATGGATACACTGTCACTGGGGAAGCTACTCTGAAACACTAGTTTCCAAAGCAACAAACTACTCTTCAACTATAATTTATAACACTACATACAAAAGCATCTAACAACATTTTAGCTATTTAAGGGGACATTTTTTTAATAAAGTACTATCATTTAAAAATGAATATCCATACTTAATTTGCTAAGGTTCCATTATGCAGTTCCAAGTTTTTAATTCAGTGCTTAATGCAAGTGATAGAAAACATGGTTAACTGCTCTAGAGAAAAGAGCTTAATTTTCAACAAAAGAAGTTAATATGCATGTAGAAGACGCATGTGTTCGGCAACGATCAGAAGCCTTGTCCTCCCATAACAAACCAACATCCTGAGCCCTGATTGTTACAAACAGATTGCTCTTCTTTTATGCTGTCTTGATGCAAATCACACCATGTCGTGACCTTTTTCTTTGCTTAATCAGAATACACAGGGGCACGCTGCAGCGACAAGATAGTGAAACATCCTCTTTAATCAATACTTTTCCTGGCTGTCAGTAATTCATTGTAAGAGAGGATGTAGCTCTAATTACAATTAATTATTGTAAGATACAGTAGTAGTGATTTGGCTTTCAGCTGGAGTCATCCTCCCCAGCTCTGGCTCCTCTGGCATGTAAATCAATTGGTTTATTGTGAAGAGCAATTAGGGGCTGCTGTACGAGGTTGTATTCGACCCATGTAGCACACAGAAATGGGCCAGCTGCCTTGAAAGGAAGACGTCCTAAAAAATTCCCACATCTATTTCTTTAAATATGTAAACAAAAAAATACATTAATTAATAATAATAAATCATTAAAAATAGTATGAATATAAATACATTTGATAAAAAAATATTAGTGCTATCAGTCAATTCAAATATTGAATCGCAATTAATTGCAGATTTTAAAAGTGCTGAAATTTCACATTATATATACTTCTTTTCTTAAGGAAAGAAAACAAAACAATATGTAGCAATATAATGCTTTATTAACATTTTACAAGCAAAGCCTTCCACAAAATAAAGATAGAAATGCACTAAAATAGCACCAATTCAAGTAACATTAAATGTTTCCCAAAGTGTAAGTGGGAGTTTGAAAAATTGAAAGAACTAGTCTCCACATAGTTTGCATATTCATTACAATGGGCATTAAATCTCTTAAACTCTGTAGGATTATCCATGAACAAAGCCATCAAATGAACACAACAACACATTCCACAGATCAGAGAGAGCCCCAACCAAGCCATTAGAGAGTCATAAAACTCATCCATGGTGCCTAAACGGCTATTAAGACCATCTCTGCAAAGAGGCCCCTGGGTCAGGGCTGGTAATCTTGCATACCGGGCATTTTCCTGGTGGGCCGTACACACTTTGGGGCCGATCATGGACAGACTGGCCATCGAGAGAACCGAGCGGGCTAGTGGGTCGGCCACAAAACATGCCGAATAGACGCAATAAGCTAAAATGAGCCGCCGCGTTATGCAGAATGGACCACAAAACGATAAAACCACTTTTGGTCCAGTTGCCATATAAAATCCCAGTCAAGCCCTGCCCTGGTTGCAGGGCTCACAAGCAATAAAAGATAGAGAAAACACTCCCTTGAATTCCCAAGAAAGACTAAAAACACACTCTGTTTTGTCCTCCGATATAAACCAATTTGCTACACTTAGACTCATCAGATCATGAGACATCATGATTATTATCCTGCAAACAGAGCTAAAGCAGGTTTCTTTTGAAGGGTTTCCTTGTGAGATCCTCATGAGATCCTCATTCCAGTACTTGTGATTTTACCCTATAAAATATACACCATACCTAGCCTTACTAGATAATTCTGAAAATGGCTCTATGACCTATGATCACTTTTATAACTGACAAATGAATGATTATAGCCTGATGTACCTTTTTAAAATATGTGTAGTGATTTGTAATCACTTCTAACTAACAAATCGATGATTATAATCTTTAATCTTGTATGGTAACTTCAAGATTCAACTGGATATTATACCCCTACAATCAGGTTTCTCATAACTTGTAATGTATTAACCATGTTGTAAAACTAATGAATTATATTATGATTTGTAATAATGGATTTTCATGTTTTGTTACTTACACATATAATATTCATGAATGAATGTTAGTATGTAAATGCTTGCTTGTTACGTAGAGAATGTTGATGGCATGTCTCTTGTATCGTTTTCAATATATAAAAGTTCATGATTAAACATGCACTATTTTTTAGCAGGAGTTTGTAAGAATCCTCTACAAAGGATCATAAATCAACTTTTGAAAAGGACAGCCCAGACTTGAGTAAATAATATTCTTCCATGAATATATGAAGATGCTATATATCAAAATAAAGATCTGAGCCTCTGCTTTTAGGCAAAAAAACCGATTTTATTTTATCTTCATTTGTTCTTTTTTTATTGCCACTTGAACAGAGGTAGGTTTTGTCAAAAACAACATTTCGGACAAAAAGCTGAGAAAAAGGCATTTTTATCAAACAAGTGCTTTAGTATTAGTATGGTGTTCCACTTCACGTTTGAGACGATCGCAGTCTGTTTCTTTGATCAAAGAGTTGCGTACTCTTTCAAAACATGCGTGCGGGTCTTCCTTACCGTATACCACCTAAAACATGGATACCCGGAAAATTCCGTGTTTGGCGGGGAAGCGTTTTTTCATAAAACTCGGAAAATTCCGTGTTTGGCGGGGAAAGAGTTAAGGCATTGCCAACAGACTCTAGAAAAGTCTCTAGAAAACAGACTCTATTTTCTCTGTATTGATCATTTACTTAACATTCTGTTCACCAACCCGTTTCATGTTGTATGTGTTTTAGTTTTATGTTTAGAATAGCAATAAAGTTTGTCTGTATTCAAAGATAATTTGACTGTGGTATATTTTGATAAATAATCTCATTCCTGTTTTTAAAAGATTTTGCTTCAAAGCTGTACCTAAACATATGTAATATTATTTTCAATAAACCATGGGGATAATAACACTCCAATAAGTGAATTAATCATAATTCCTTTATTGAAGCTAATTCCTAACAATAGAAATTGTGAGTGGATACAACAAGATGTTGTATTACGATTTGTATGGTGGAGAATTGTATTCAGAAAAAATAATCTAGTTATTTGTCACTTATCTAATTTATAATGGTTGTCGGAAGCGACTAATTCCATTGGAAATTTCCTTACATAATAATGTAGAATAAGGACAATTTAATGTAATTCCTAGCTCACACATACTGTTACTACATATAATGGTGGAGGTATGCAGGCACTTTAATCCGTACCATGTACATTTACGTCAACCAAATTTCCTACAACTCTAATCCTCCACAATATGAATCTGGCTATAGACTGTGACTATCCGCTTTGTTACAGCAATCGTAAAGCTGCGTTCATAATTTGCATCAGAGCACCAAAGTGCTGCTTTGAACTCACCATAAAAAGAGCTTGGAGACAAAAACGTCTCTGTGTTTTGGTGATGTTGAAACTTGACATGCTTCTGTGGTAATTAAAATGCACCTTACCCAGCCTGACTCAGCTGATAATTACTGATTTCAATACTTGATTTCTATCACAAGTCCCATCTGGGCTTATTTTATACATCAAATAGCATCAAATATATATACATAATATCACTGACAGGGAAGCGCAGTCAGAGTTTATTTTATTTACTGAAATTAAAACCTCCACGGCTCTATCATAGGAAAGAGCATAATAGTCAACAAACGTGTTACAACAGTACTGCCTATAGAATGTCTATGGGACTGCCGTTTTATGCTATTTTATGCTAAGTTTGTAAGCTCCACTTGGATGAAGGGCTCTGGTGCAGTTTTGTGTGTGTGTGTGTTTGTGGCATGTGCGTCAGTGTAATGACTCCAGTTGGGCACATTACAAAGGTTCCGCCCTTCACGTCAGTATTTATGATGTTTAATGGTAAATGTGTTAATCACAATTAAGAAAAATGAACGCGTTAAACTTTTTTATTAATGGCATGCATTAACATGTTAATAGTTATCAAGAGGGCATGCTCTTGTTTTCCTGAAAAAACAAAAAAATCAAGATAATTTGTATTGATTTTTCCATTTTGTCAAGAATGATGTAGGGCTGTCATGATTACTAAAAATTGCCTAGATTGCAAAATTGCCTAATTGACAAAATCGAAAATAAGGTGAAAGTGGTCCAAACTCATAAAGTGTCAGCTGTGTGAGAGCATTTCATTTTAGATTTTAAAACAATGTCAACCTGAGGAACACTAACATCACTTCTGCAATGCAACAGCCCTTGAAAAGATGACATCCAATTTTCACAGACCAGCTAGAAACAGCACAGTAAGTTCACTAGATAGACTGCATGTGATTTGAGGTGCTGCTTCCAGATGCAGGGTAGAAGTTGAGCCCTTTATTGCTGCTTGGGACATGCTGAACTCAGCAAAAAACACATTGAAATGCACTCTAAACCTATTTATTTACGCAGTCGTTTGCAATATTGGCTTTTATGAAGCAACATAAAATAATGCAATGAAAAAGATGTCTGTCAGACTTGATAAATGTTACACAGTGATGGAAGCACAACACTTTCTGCTCAGTAAATCTGACTGAATCCAGACAATCTAAGAAGGTTGTTTCTGCAGATTGTGCTTTGGATTCTGTTCTGTATAAATTAATTAATTTGAATGTAAATACGATCATCCTCCTCACGTAAATTAGATTTTATGATGATTAAGTTTGTAATAGTTCGTAATGCCCCACTTCCAATAAATATTTTACAATTTATGGCCATTGTCACAGGTAAAACTTAATTTGGAAATGCAGAGAACTTTATTTTCTGAATAAAGACACAGCTCTGGGTGCTGTCACTCAAAGCTCAACATCAGCTTGCTGTTAAAGCCACACAGTTGCTTGTGACCTGCAAACAAAAACTGGCTTACCTGTCCAGTCATCCTTATGTGAAATGATTTACATTGTTTCCTCAAGAAATAAATAAATGTCCAGACGCTAAAGGGTATTTTACACAATAAGTGGCAAGCAGTTTATATTTATATTGTATTCCATGTTACATGTAAGTGATAGTACAAAAATGTAACTTAAAAAATATAAAATGGCTTTTATGTCTCCATAAAATTGTTTGACCATGAATATAACTCATCCTCTATAAACAAGCTTGGTGGGCAGACATTGTTTATAAAAAGATTAACTATTTTATTTGCATGGCCTGTTTTTCCATATTAGAGTTTAAACTGAAATGAGTAGATCATGTCGAACTAGTTAATGAAAAAATAGATCTAGCTTAAAAACAAAAGTTTGGCACACTTGGAGTAGCCAAAGTCTGTCAGATTTGCTCCGTATAACCTTAGGAAGATCAGACCCTTCCTATCGGAGCATGCTACAATACTCCTTGTTCAATCTCTTGTAATAGCTAGACTGTACTACTGCAATGCTCTTCTGGCAGGACTTCCTGCATGTACAGTCAAAACTTTGCAATTATTCTAGAATGAGGTGGCACGATTTGTCTTCAACTAGCCCAAGAGACAACATGTCATGCCTCTCTTAATCGAACTGCAATGGTTACCAATGGTTGCTCGCATCAAGTTTAAGGCATTGAGGCAGCCTTCTATTCACTTGCTACTTCAAGTCTATGTGCCCTCCAGAAGCTTAGGATCAGTGGGTGAGTGACAGCTCGTGGTGCCATCTCACAGAGGATCAAAATCTCTTTCCCAATATTTCACTATAATTGTTCCTCGTTCGTGGAACGACCTGCTAAACCACACCAAAGCAGCTGATCCTCTAGTCACCTACAAAAAACATTTAAAGATGCATCTCTTTCAAAAGCACTTGACCCAGTCATACCAATACATTAACTGTCTTCTGTCTTCTTATAAAAATAAATCTCACTCCATTCTTTTACCACTGTCTCTTCACTTGCACTTCTCTTAGCAAATTGCAACTTTGTAGCACTTCTCGTATTACTGCTTCCTTAGGATTAATCGCTTCTGTTGTATTCCTCATTTGTAAGTCACTTGGATAAAAGCCTCTGCTAAATGAATAAAGGTAAATGTAAAAATATTGGTATCAGCCTATAGTTTTAGAATAAATGAAAGTTAATACTTCAATGAACTGTACAGTATAAGAACTCTATCAAGTCTCCTGAATTATGAAAGAGCCACCTCTAAACAATACAATGTTCCTCTTGAATGGGTGTGAAAGAAAGGGACAGATTCCTGGACGAGAGATGTTCACTCACTTGTTTTGGTGTTTGGAGCCCTGCAGATGTGCATGATACTGCTCTATGGAGTTCAGGACCACTTTACAAACACTGCATGAGTAACTCCGACGCAGACCTACAACACAAAACAAAAACAGATTTCAACTTGAAAGCAGAAAGGAAAAGTGTTGCTTAAGCTAACTTGAAATGCTCTTTAAATGGGTTTGTCCCATTTCTCATTCCCTTTTAAGCATTATTGAAGTGGACATAGAGAAGAGAAATTTATATTTAATGCCTGTGATTTTTCTTGGAAACTGTATTATCTATATATGTCAGATGAAAATACATTCTTAACAGATTCCACACTTCTGCACAATTTCAGCACAATTGCAACATAAAATTCTATGAATGCTCTGCTCTTGTGCATTTGTTAATTAAATACAGTATTTTGGCTTATTTGATTGCTTTCATGCTTTCATTTACTAATAAAAGTGTACTACTCTCAGCTCCATTCAACACATTTTATCATATTTTAATCCATTCCACAGAATGTCCCTCAAAACCATTGCAGGAAATGCAAAAAAAAAAAAAAAAAAAAATGTCTGTAGATTCCATCTGGGCATATATCAATTTCTGAAGTCTTTATGGAATCATAAGTATTAGCAATTTAAGGTATATTTTGTCCTGGTGGCTTTTTGATTTGAGAAGTTGTGCATTATGATGGTGTATTAGAGTGGATGAGCGCCAAGTGCTTCAGTTGGGAGGGAGTGAAGCAGATGTGAGCTAATTTAAGGCTTTGCAGGTGGTACCACCAATAATGAACAGCAGAGGACCAAAAATAGGATGGATGTGAAGAATGAGAGAGATGCAAAGAAAAGCACATGTGGAGATACCATGTGTGCTCTGTCTTGGCAATACTTCTCTCAGACATCTGCAGAGATATTTTTGATAACAGTATTGTCTGCTCATCAAACTGATTTTATGTTGGCCCATATTGATAGGATAGCATCTTGCAGTTGATGGAGATTTGTGGGATGCACATCCAGGGCACGAAGCTCCCGTTCCATCACATCCCAAAGATGCTCTATTGGGTTGAGATCTGGTGACTGTGGGGGCCATTTTAGTACAGTGAACTCATTGTCATGTTTAAGAAACCAATTTGAAATGATTTGAGCTTTGTGACATGGTGCATTATCCTACTAGAAGTAGCCATCAGAGGATGTGGTACATGGTGGCCACAAAGGGATGGACATGGTCAGAAACAATGCTCAGGTAGGCCGTGGCATTTAAACGATGCCCAATTGGCACTAAGGGGCCTAAAGTGTGCCAAGAAAACATCCCCCACACCATTACACCACCACCACCAGCCTGCACAGTGGTAACAAGGCATGATGGATCCATGTTCTCATTCTGTTTACGCCAAATTCTGACTCTACCATCTGAAAGTCTCAATAGAGATCGAGACTCATCAGACCAGGCAACATTTTTCCGGTCTTCAACTGTCCAATTTTGGTGAGCTCTTGCAAATTGTAGCCTCTTTTTCCTATTTGTAGTGGAGATGAGTGGTACCCGGTGGGGTCTTCTGCTGTTGTAGCCCATCCGCCTCAAGGTTGTGCGTGTTGTGGCTTCACAAATGCTTTGCTGCATACCTCGGTTGTAACGAGTGGTTATTTCAGGCAAAGTTGCTCTTCTATCAGCTTGAATCAGTCGGCCCATTCTCCTCTGACCTCTAGCATCAACAAGGCATTTTCGCCCACAGGACTGCCGCATACTGGATGTTTTTCCCTTTCCACACCATTCTTTGTAAACCCTAGAAATGGTTGTGCGTGAAAACCAGTAACTGAGCAGATTGTGAAATACTCCCAACCATGCCACGCTCAAAATTGCTTAAATCACCTTTCTTTCCCATTCTGACATTCAGTTTGGAGTTCAGGAGATTGTCTTGACCAGGACCACACCCCTAAATGCATTGAAGCAACTGCCATGTGATTGGTTGATTAGATAATTGCATTAATGAGAAATTGAACAGGTGTTCCTAATAATCCTTTAGGTGAGTGTATATATACAGTGCATTTAGAAAGTATTCAGATCCCTTAATTTTTTTCATTTTTTTTTTATGTTGCAGCCTTATACTAAAAGGCAAGCTTTGCACACCCAGAGTTGGGTATTCACTGCCACTCTTTACTGCAGATCCTCTCAAGCTCTGTCAGGTTGGATGTGGACTGTCGGTGGACAGCCATTTTCAGGTTTCTCAAGAGATGTTCAGTTGGGTTCAAATCCAGGCTTTTGCTGGGCCAATCAAGGACATTCATAGAGTTGTGCCTAAGCCACTCATTGCACCAGCCTGACCTGCTGCCTGATAAGCCTTCCCCACAAGCGCGGAGGTGGTCCTGCATGGCTTTGTGGGGAGATTGGGTCTTTTTAACGATGATGCCGAGCCAGGCGAGAGATAACCCGCAAGTGTCACTTCAAGCGTGTCTCTGCACCCACGATAGTCGAATATATTGACGTCGAGGGCACGAAGACACGGAAAGTATAAGGTTTCCTCCATGAACGAGAGAGCTCATCATGGAGGTCATCAAAGAAAGGAAGGGACTGATGAGGCGTTCCCTTCCCTTGGCCACGAACTTGGAGCGTTTGGGGGTCTCTTGTTCGTGTGGCCAGTCTAATTGAAGCCTGGCCCCCGCACGAGTAATCACCTCGAGTAATTCCTCTGATGATTTATTATCATGCCTGGAATGCTCAGAGGTGGGTAACTCGAAGTCCGCAGACTCAAGAGATTCATGGTTCCCCTCATGAACCGAAGAGGTGCCGGAGCGTGCTTCAGGATCACAGGAAGGACCAGCTGGATCTGGGGAGAGCGCGAGCGATAGGGACGGTCCCGTCTCACGCTCCTTAGCCAGATCCATACGAGAGCCCCACGATGGAAGTGTGGGCGCTGACTCTTCGAAGTAAGCAAGACGAGTGTGAAGCATTTTGACTGAGAACAGATCGCAATGCTCTTCCCCCAAACATACAAAACAAAACTGGTGTGTGTCCCTCTCAGCCGTACAGAGTAAACAAGGGAACACGCACACACTCTGTCTTTTTCCAAGTCATTTTCTTTTTCTTTTTTTTTTTAAAAAGAGAAAGGTTTCTGTGCACTGCCTAACAAAATCTAACTCCTAACAGAGAAAAGTAGAACGTTTCTGACAGGCTCATGAAGCACAACACACACAGAGTGATCTGAAGACAAGAGATCTGACAATGCACCTGTGACGCATCTATTTATAGCTCTGCTACAGGTGCATCAAATGATGTCACCAGCAGAGGCTATAAATTCTGGTCAATTTCATTGATGTGTTGCACACATATTCACAGCTGGTCACACCTAAAGTTGTTCCCAAAGCGCTAAATCAGCGCAGCATCAAAGTGTAGCTTTTTGACAGGGAACTACAAACAATTATTCAATCATTTAAGCATACGCCTTCAGATCAAAAGGTTTTTAAGATCATGAGAAACATTTCAGGCAAGTGACACAAACTTTTTAATGGTAGTGTATATATATATACATATACCCCGATCATCCACAGCATTAAAACCACCTGCCTAATATTGAGTAGGTCCCCCTCATAACACCAAAACAGAGCCAACCTGCATCTCAGAAAAGCATATTCTTCTCACCAAAATTGTAGAGAGTGGTTATCTGAGTTACCATAGACTTTGTAAGGTCGAACCAGTCTGGCCATTATCTGTTGACCTCTCTAATCAACAAGGCATTTCTGTCCACAGAGTGGCCCATCACTGGATGTTTTTTTTTTTTTTTTGGCACCATTCTGAGTAAATTCTAGAGACTGTTGTGCATGAAAATCCCAGGAGATCAGCAGTTACAGAAATACTCAAACCAGCCCATCTGACTATTGCCACACCCAAACTAACCTGTTTTCATTTAAAACTCCAGTTTCAGTTTCCTAATTTTATCATTTTCCATATGCAAAATTTGTAAAGCATTTCTAAAGTCTGTTTTCGCAGGAGCAAAATGCTGTTCCAATGTTGATGGGAGGCGCAAATTTATCTAAATAAATGGGATTTGTTAAACAAAAATGTATTACTGTGGATGTGGTCTTATAATGCAGATAATTCCAAGTCTAAATTCTAATTGGATGAGCCATTGATAAGCTTGAAGTAATTGATTGGCAACCATAACCAGTCTAAAGTTAGGCTAATTAACTATTTTAAATGAGCGAAGAATAGTTTCTTCTGATTAATAGTGTTAATAAATGTAACTTTTATTGAATTTTGGTGTCTTATATCATATTGCTGTTGTCGCATAAAAATATTGATGTATGCTGTCTTGATTTTGCAATGTATGGATTAAAGCAATGAGGCATGAGAAGTCATGTGTTAAAGGGATAATTCATCCAAAAATTTAAATTCTCTCATTATTTCCTCACTCTCATTACACCCTAGATGTGTACAGTATGACTGTCTTTCTTCTTCTGAACTCAAATGAAGATTTTTAGAAGAATATCTCAGCTCTGTAGGTCCATACAATGCACATAAATGGTAGCCAGACCTTTGAAGCTCCTAAAATTACTTAAAGGCATAAATCTATCTTTTGAACCTGTATGATAGGTGTGGGTGAGAAACAGATCAATATTTAAGTCTTTTTTTACTATAAATCTTCACTTTCACATTCTTTCCCGTTCTGAAAGTGAGAGTGGAGATTTTAAGTAAAAAGGGATTTAAATATTTATCTTTTCTCACCCAAAGCAATCGAATCACTTCAGAAGACTTAAATTAAACCACTGGAGTCATATACATTACTTTATGCTGCCTTCATGTGATTTTTGGAGCTTCAAAGCTCTGGCCACCATTCACTTGCATTGAAAGGACATATAGAGCTGAAATATTCTTCTAAAAATATAGAAGAAAGAAAGCCATACTTATTTGGGATGGCATAAGTGTGAATAAATGATGAGAGAATTTTCATTTTTGGGTGAACTTCCCTTTAGCACATGACCTCTCATGGGTCATTGCTTTAAAAGTGCTATATGTAATATTTGTACAGTACAATATCATACAATTATCACAATATGTCATTATAGAATTAGAAACATGTTAAATTGAAATACTGGCTTCTCTGATAACAATGCTACAGCCAGTATATTCTACTTTGAAATTTCCATTCTGGGCCGGAATTTCTGTTTATGTTTTGGCCTTTGTGATCCTGCCCACTGCCCACTCACCAATAGTATTTAGACACCGCCAGGATGCCGGATTTGATCACGTCTGCAGGCAAACAACACTGCGTGCTGCAGCCATGGAAGCCAGCAAAGGAAAAGGATCAGAGATAACAGATTCCACCCGACCTAAAAAGCCTCGCCATCCATCTAAAACCATCATGACCAGAGGCATAATAAAACAAGGCTAAATATTGGAGATGCCTATGGAAGATGGAGACAGCTTAAAGCCCAGAAATCCTTTAAAACGGATCCTGTTGCGTGTCCTCATTCTGGAAACCAGCATGAGCTTCGAGTCTGGGGCAGGAAAGACAACTCTCAAATATTTTGAATTTAGACTGCAGTACTTGTTGTCAGTCTTACATATAGCACCTTTAAACCATACAATCCATATATCACGGTCTAGAACACTTGACAGATCATTAAAAATTAGGATTGGTCAAATTAATAGTTTTTCTTATCATTCCATCTTACAAAGTCAAAGGAAATGACAAAAAATTGAGCAAAATCTGTGAAGAATATTGTTTTGTTTTTTTACCAGCTACAACACCTGCTTTAACTGGTATGTGAACAATCAATATGCTTATAAAACAGTAGCAATAAAAAAACGGCCATAAAGTCTACATGCCCTTGATTCTAGGCACATTAAACCACATAATCCATCAAAGATCAGTTAAAAAACATGCACTTAATTCCATTAATGTTTTAGTACCTTTATTGGAAATATTTCTGAACTGTTTTACCTCATGTTCACAGAAATACACATGCACATTCTATTATTGGTTTCTGGATGCTTTCTGTAAGTTGAGAGTGAAGTGATACATGTTCACAGTGTCAGTACACCAAACATATGGTGAGTGCAATTACGTATAATGAATCCAAATCACTATTCATAGTAAGGTTTACTATGAACGGGAGTATGGCATGACTGAGAAGTATTGCAATAAAAATGTAGCTGACATTATAAAAAGCACTTTACAGGCTGCTTGATTTAGTCTGAGAACAGCTAATTATAGCTTCTAAACTGCTGTTCCTTTGGTGTGTCTATTAAAGGAATAGTCCAGCCAAAATGAATATGCTGTCATTATTTACTCAATCCCATGCATTTCCTCATCAGAATACAGAATGCATCCTCTACCAAAGATGACAAATGTCAGACTTCTTCTTAAGTAGCCTCACTCAGTGATTGTTTCTGTTAAAAAGCAATCTGTTTTCTTCATGTAAGACCACAGATGACCTCTTTGCATGGTACTCATAATCCAGTCTGGGAAGACACTGCAGTGGCTTCTAATCCCAGTTAATTAAACCGACTGAAATGCCAAAAAGAATAACGGAGAGAGAGAGAGAGAGAGACAGAGAGCGCCAAAAAGAGAACGATGTGGCTCAATGGTAAGATTTGTTTCTAACTGCTGGTTTGTGGGAAAGCGGTCAAACTTATTTTCTGACAATAGACCATCAATCGGTTTCTCTTCTCTTACCCAGGAAATTGCTACAAAATAAAGAGGCACTTGTAAAAATTCCACTAAATTTTTAATCTTGCCAGATCAGACAGATGGAAAGACTTGATTACTTGCTAGTGCTATTTTACTCATGTTCAGGATTTGAATAATACATTAGAACTCAGCCAAAAGTATGTCTCTTTCATTTAAAAATGAGTAAAGTTTAAAAAGTGGGTTAGAATATATCAAAATACCATCTTAGTTTATCAAAAGGTTGTCTGGAAAAGTATTAGCATTAACTTGTATGATGTTTGCCATTAACTGTGATTGATCATGAATCTTTGCATAATGAATAATAGAAACCACTCTAAGGGTGTGTTCACACTTGTAGTTTGGTTCTCTTGGTCCTCTTGGTCCAGACCAAAAATGAAAATGATACATTTAGTCCTGGTTCGTTTAGCATTCACACTGGCATTTTTAACACCAAACCTCACAATACCAATCCAAAGGCATCAGGGAAAATTCACGACCTGATTGAATAGCTTTCATGACGAATATTTTTTGACGAAACTTACCGAACATTCAAAACAATGCTGGCGAAATGCGCTCGTTGGATGTACAGTATATACAGCGAATCCGGAAAGTATTCACAGAGCTTCACTTTTCCCACATTTTGTTATGTTACAGCCTTATTCCAAAATTGATTACATTCATTATTTTCCTCAATTCTACAAACAATACCCCATAATGACAATGTGAAAGAAGTTTGTTTGAAATCTTTGCAAATTTATAAAAAAAAAAAGAAAAACACATGTACATAAGTATTCACAGCCTTTGCTCAATACTTTGTTGAATCACCTTTGGCACCAATTACAGCCTCAAAAAGCTTGGCACACCTATTTTTGGGCAGTTTCCATTCTTCTTTGCAGGAACTCTCAAGCTCCATCAGATTGGATGGGGAGTGTTGGTGCACAGCCATTTTCAGATCTCTCCAGAGATGTTCAATCGGGTTCAAGTCTGGGCTCTGGCTGGGGCACTCAAGGACATTCACAGAGTTGTCCCGTAGCCACTCCATTGTTATCTTGGCTGTGTGCTTAGGGTCGTTGTCCTGTTGGAAGATGAACCTTCACCCCAGTCTGAGGTCCAGAGTACTCTGGAGCAAGTTTTCATCAAGGACGTCTCTGTATATTGCGGCATTCATCTTTCCCTCGATCCTGACTAGTCTCCCAGTTCCTGCTGCTGAAAACATCCCCACAGCATGATGCTGCCACCACCATGCTTCACTGTAGGGATGGTATTGGCCAGGTGATGACTGCTGCCTGGTATCCTCCAGACATGATGCTTGCCATTCAGGCCAATGAGTTCAATCTTTGTTTCATCAGACCAGATAATTTTGTTTCTCATGGTCTGAGAGTCCTTCAGGTTCCTTTTGGCAAACTCCAGGCATGCTGTCATGTGCCTTTTACTGAGGAGTGGCTTCCGTCTGGCCACTCTACCATACAGGCCTGATTGATGGAGTGCTGCATGGTTGTTCTTCTGGAAGGTTCTCCTCTCTCCACAGAAACGCTGTAGCTCTGTCAGAGTGACCATCGGGTTCTTGGTCACCTCCCTGACTAAGGCTCTTCTCCCCGATCGATCAGTTTGGCCGGGCGTCCAGCTCTAGTAAGAGTCCTGGTGGTTCCAAACTTCTTCCATTTACGGATGATGGAGGCCACTGTGCTCATTAGGACCTTCAATGCTGCATACATTTTTCGGTACCCATCCCCACATCTGTGCCCAATACAATCCTGTCCCAGAGGTCTACAGACAATTCCTTGGACTTCATAGCTTGGTTTGTGCTCTGACTTGTACTGTTAACTGTGGGACCTTATATAGACAGGTGTGTGCCTTTCCAAATCATGTCCAATCAACTGAATTTACCACAGGTGGACTCCAATCAAGTTGTAGATACATCTCAAGGATGATCTGTGGTAACAGGGTACAACTGAGCTCAATTTTGAGTGTCATGGCAAAGGCTGTGAATACTTTTTTTGTTTTTTTATTTTTTATAAATTCTTTCTTTCACGTTGTCATTATGGGGTATTGTTTGTAGAAGTTTGAGGAAAATAATGAATTTAATCCATTTTGGAATAAGGCTGTAACATAAAAAATGCAGAAAAAGTGAAGCACTGTGAATACTTTCCGGATGCACTGTATGTTTATATGGTAATATTTTTTCCAGCTGAGAACAAACGAAGAGTTAATAAAATGTGTAAAGGGGTCAAAAAATGCCAAGAAATCCTCAGTTGTACACACAAACGAAGATATGCTGCAAGGACAGCTGACAGGCGGTTCCGACGCCAGTACAGAACTGTTATGGGAAACATAGCTCCTATGATGAGTAGAACCAGGTAAGCTTGAGGTCAATATTAGGCAAATTACTTCCTGTTTTTGGTCCGTTTAGATGTCTTTGGTCCATGTTGCATTCATATATCAATCAAACCGTACCAGAGTTTGTTTGGAAGCGGACCGAGACCCACTTTTTAGGCAGTCTCGGTATGCTTGTTTAGGCGCACTAAGGGTGACAGCGTTTACAATTTTTCAAATGAACCACACTAACAGAGCAATCACACCACAGTTCTTTTAATCGAACCAAACCTGCCAAGTTTGAACACACCCTAAAACCCAATAAACCAGACCAGGCTGACCAGCTGAAACCAGCTTGGTAGCTAGCTAAGACCAGCAATCTTTTTTTAAATAAGGTGCAATCTATACATTTTTACATAAAACGTGTATATAAGTAGAAAAATTACAATTACTTTAAGGGATATTTCACCCAAAAATATCTCTAATCATTTATTCTCTAATCATTTATTCACCCTCATGCTATCTCAGATGTGTATGATTTTCTTTCTTCTGCATAACACAAACAAATATATATATATATATATATATATATATATATATATATATTTTTTTTTTTTCCTTCACATATTAATATAATAGTAAAGTCATCAAAACTATGGAATAACATGTATGGAATTTGGGAATTATGTTGTGACTAAACAAAAATCCAAAATAAATCAAAACTGTGTTATATTTTAGCATATTCAAAGTAGTCACCATTTGCCTAGAGTTTGTAGACATGAACTCTTGACATTTTCTCAACCAACTACTTGAGGTAAACAGTATTGAAGAAGTTCCCATCTATGCTGGACACTTATTGACTGTTTTTCTTTATTATTTGGTCCAAGTCATCAATTTCTATTAAATTATTAAATTTTAGTTTTATAATGAAATAAATGAATATGGTGGCACAATTATATTTTTGTCTACAAAAAGCTGCTTTGAAACAATGTGTGTTGTGAAAGGCGCTATACAAATAAAATTGATTTGACTTGACTTAATTTCAAACATTTAAGCATACACCTTCAGATCTAAAGATTTTTAAGAGAAACATTTAAGTCATGTGTTTCAAAAGTTTTGATCGGTAGTATATATTTAACCACTTGAGTCATTTGAATTACTAAAAGTTTTAGTCACCATCAGCTTGCATTGATTATGTGAGCATGACAACAAAGTTTTAATATTTGATTTAACTTTACACAGATAAGGTTACCATATTAAATGATTTTATCACACTAAAATCATGTTAACTGTCACACATTCCCTGGTTGTGCCTAGACTTTTATGTTAAAAGTATTGTTGCTTAGTTCCACGTTCCTGTTTTCTGTGTCAGTTTAGCAGTCCTTTTGTAGTTTCACATTGTGACTGGTTTACCCTGAATGTTTCCCCAGGTGTTCTTCATTCCCTTGTTTTCCCTTTTGTATTTAAGCCCTTGTTTCCCCTGGTTTCTTTGTCAGTCTTTGCATTTTACATTATGCTCTGTGCCTTGTTTCCTGTGTTTGTTTCTTTATATACAGAGTTACTGTGTTTACCTTTGTTTAATAAAAGCTGTATTTAGATCCTTAATCCTCGCCTGCCTCATTACATTAATATTTGAATTTTTACATCTTGTGGCTATACTTTTGAAACCACGTGTAATTTTACATTTATGGACTGGCCCCATTCTCTTCCAGTATGTGTGTAAGTGTGTATGTCCCTTACTGTAACCTGTATTTTTACTTTTCTTTTTTAATAAATGAGGGATGAGTTGTAATTATTTTTGGTGGTAATCAACATTTTGCCACAAATGCTGTCAATTGAGCTTAACTTTTATTTAACCCACACCATGCCTTTTAATTAAAATACTATTGTAGTGCATTTAGCACCTGGTTGGATTGCAGGCAGTTAGTGAATAAAATGCAGGTTTTTCTGCTAAAACATTGTGCTGTAAATTCACATAAAACCCAATTTTTCATCAGCCAGATCATCCCTACAAGGGTAAATAAAATGAAATGCAGTATTGAATTATAAAATGTAAATAGATAATTCTACACGCTTTCAATCACAGCTGTGTTGCAGTCGACAAATGCAATTTTTAATCCCGTAGGTCAAGGTGGATATGAACAAAACAGGAAGGAGGCACAGGCTCGTCCTTGGCTTTTACTGATTCTGTAAAGCACTTAAACTTCTCCTGCAATTTTAAACAGGGCAAATCGCTGCACTTTTTTAATATCCACCCTTCATGGAATGGCAGGAGGCTCTTCAGCACAGAGCTGGTATTTACATCCTAACACTTGTCACTCTCTCTGCTTTTTTTTTTAGGGGGATACGAAAACCTGTTTGCAGCAGGAGAGGGGTGTGCTTCGCCTCCAATTTTCTCAGCAACAAAATATAGCCTCAGTTGGAAGGCAATTACACTGAAGTGTTCTTCACGAAAATAGATGAGAGTCTGAGCTGAGAACCACAAGCAGTCACCTCTCTGATGAGCCCTACCGATGGCTTCCTGTACCTGATGAGATGCTCTACTGGTAATGAATAGCTACTGTACTTTCTTCTGCATTAATCCCATTTTCTCAGTCTTTTTATTTTTAGCTTGAGGGCAAATGTGTGTTCGTCTGTACTGTATGTTGTATGTACCCTGTGTAAGCAGTGAGGACTGCTAATGAGGATGATGAATGAGACAGGACAGGCCAACAAAGCTCTTGACAGTTACCTGAGGGATGATCAAACCAGAGATAAAGCTTAGGAGATAGAAGCACCAAGATTGTGAATGTGAGGAAAGAGTAATTTTGAATGAAGAGCTGCAGTTTTTTTTTTTTTATAACTAAAAAAATGCTATGAAGTGCTCTACAAAGCAACTACATTGGCTAAAAGAACATTTTGGGGGATGTATTGTACTGCAGTTGGTCCCTCAGTAAAGATTTTACAATATCACTTGTAAGGGATAGCTCATACAAATTAATATGTAATAATAAATTATATGCTTATTGTCCAAAATGGAAAGGATCTGGCAAAACACCAGATTAAGCTGAGCTAACGTCACCTGTATATATGTGTGTTTGGTGAGGAACACCTTGATGGGAGGCTGTTGTAATCAACTTGAATAGAAGTGATAGTCAAAAGCACTCGACAAGGGCACCATGCTAAGTGAAGGGGAAAAAAAATATATTATTTCTTATGCAGAATGCAACTGTCATTGAAATATTTTCTTTTTGTTGTCACCCATTTTGACAAGGACCATCAACACCTTTTCCTGCAGATTCTACAGGATTTGTAATGGAGGCGAAAACATTATGATGCAAATTCACTAAACAGCTGCAAACTTGCGACACTTTGGCATGCAGTAATTCAGCGCAAAAAATAAATAAATAAATAAATAAACTACTTCTTATTCACCAACTACCCGCAATCCATTTTAACCAGATTCTAAATACTACTGAACCCTATGTATTTAGATTTATAGTCATTGTCATTGTTTTCAGCTCAAACACACCTCCCTTATATTAAAATTAGGTTTATTATAGATTCACAAAACTCTATTAACCCTAGTATGCATATGTGTATAAAAAATTGCACGCCTGTATACTTTTTACTATCATTTTAACATGAAATAGTCTTTTGATCTGCCACTCCAGGTATTCTTCAATTAAGGTGTCTTTCACCATGTGAAATTCCTTTTTTAACATTAATTTATAACATTTAGAATTTGCATCATTACCTCTAGAATGCATAGGTGGGTCCTATATAGTATACAGCCAATGCTTTACAAAGTGCATGACATTATACCCATTACAAGGACAGTCCCCATGTAGTAACATTAGTTACTAGCCTAGTTTACGGCAAGGGAACTCCTGGACCACTTTTTAATGTGTATGAACCTGCAACATTTCTTTTTTCAGCTCTGAAAAACAAATATAGCTACACAGAGTAATATAGAAATATTGTGTTATACAGCATTATAGACTACGGTTGTCATCTTACAAGTCTATAACTATATTACACACACACACCCATATACAACCCAAATTCCAAAAGAGTTGGGAAAATATGAAAAATGCTAATAAAAGCAAAAAGTAGTGATTTCTAAATTATATTCACCCTTTGCTAAATTGAAAATACTACAACTACACATTATATGATGTTTTACCTTGTGAAATTCATTGCAGGTTTTTTTTTTTTTTTTGAATGTACAATAATTTCAAATCAGACGATTGCAACACGCTCAAAAAAAGTTGAGACTGGGGCAATTTAAGAATAATAACAATTTGACAAGTTGAAATAAGAAGGCGATGTGAAACAGGAGATGTTAAACAGATTAGGCTATCATGTTATAATAGGAGCCTCCAAAAACAGCCTAGTTATTCAAGACTTGTCAATTTGCCAACAGATGCTTCAGCAAATAATCCAGCACTTTGAGAACAATGTTCCCTAAGGACAAATTGGAAGGATTTGGGGCATTTCACCTTCAACAGGGCACAAAATAGTTAAAAGATTCAAAGAATCTTGTCAAATCTCAGTTCGTAAAGGGCAAGACGAAAACCACTTCTGAATGCACGTGATCTCTGATCCCTCAGACATAGATACATGGGCTTGGGATAACTTTAGTAAACCTTTGTTAGTAAACACCATTCGTGGCTGCATCCACAGAGGCAAGTTACGACTTTACTATGCATAGCAGAAGCCCTACATCAACACGTTCCAAAAGCACTGACGATTTCTCAGGTCTCGTAGAACAGTGGAACCGTGTTTTTTGGTCTGTTGAGTTCACATTTCAAATAGTTTTTGAAAAACACAGCCGTTGTGTTTTCCAGGCCAAGAGGAAAATCATCCAAGCTGTTATCAGCATCAGTTCAAAAATCCAGTGTTTGTAGGGGTGTGCCAGTGCCCATGGCATATCTCCCATTCATAAGTATTCCAGTGACCCGTCTTATCCTATACTATCTTTGACAACAAATACATTCATTATTAGTTAATTAGCCCATATGTGGTTCTCCTCTAAAGTGCAAGTGCCCCTGAGATGAATTTACAGGCATGATTGTGAACAGCAATTAAAAATATCACTCTCACCATTGTCCTATTGTGCTGTTTTGGCTCCAGAAGCGCTGATGTCCAATGACTAAAGCTCTGATACATTTGTGAACTTGGGAGCCACTGGAACCCTTGGTATTTGCAAGAACATTAGGCATGTACTTTCACCCTCACAAATGGGATATCTCTGTCTCCATACTAATATATTTGGCATTTCTGGCTACATGATCTTGTTAAAATTACTTTAGTCTATAATTTCGATTTTCTTAAAATACATTTAACTGTTATGCTAGAGAGCAAGAATATCAATGAATCCCACTGAAAAAAAAAAATAAAAATAAATATATATATATATATACACACACACACACATATATATATATAAATAAATATAAATAAATAAATAAAAACTACTGAAAAAAGTATGAGCCAGACTGCCTCATTCATTTAAGTAGTAGGGAAATCTAAATCAAAGCTCTTTGTGTCAAGACAAGTGACAAGCCTGAAAAGCTGATTTGCCTTAGGGAAATTATCTAGTTTTCCAGATGTATCCGAAGGCGATACTCAACATGACCTTGTTCAAACCCCTGAGCAATGTGACTCCTGGTTTATATGAACTGGCTTCTGACATATGTCAAAATACCTGGATCACAAATGACAGCATGACAAGTGATAACTGAACAATGACTGCATGTCAAGTGATTACATCCATGTGAAATACAGTATGAATTTGAAGAGCAGGAACACACTGAGAAGATTTAACTGTGGGGAGGAGAGCAAGGGAAGATATTTTGAAATATTTTTGGATATTTTCAAATGAGTACGCCACAAAACCTTGCTAAAGAGTGTAAGGAGCATGTCTGCTGCTTACTGCCTGAATTCTGGAAGTAAGATTTTAATCGCATCCTTGCAGATCTTTGGGTTATTTTTGTATAGTTGTACACCCAAGGGGAAAACAAGATTTAGATCTTTGTTGTTAAAAGCGAACTTTGAAAACACAGCAGATTGCCAGTTTTCTGAGTCTTCGCAAACACACATACAAATTCGCACACACAGAGATGAGCTCATTCTGGTGCAAGAATGATGTCTGTAAATGTAAATCGGTTGCTAAAATTGGCTATGAAAACACACACTGATACTAGGGATGAATGGAATGTTTGTATATCAAAGTAAATAAAGGTATAACAGGATCTTTAATAAGTGTTGTTAGGCACCAAATAAAGTGTTTATTTATTTGCAGTTGCCAAACAACATCGCAACTTGGCACATTAATACAGAATTCAATGTTTATATTATATAATGTTGAACATGGCTCATCCGATCAGTTGTGGTTTGTGTCAATCAAGTTCCAAAAAAAGAGATAATAATCAAATGCGATGAACAACCATTCATTTGTAAATTATTTAATTCAAAATAGAGATTAAAGGGATAGTTCATCAAAACAAAAATCCATACGACTCCAGAGGATTAATCCATACCATCAGAAGTGATATGTGGGTGAGAAACAAATCAATATTTAAGTCAATTTTTACTGATAAATCTTCACTTTCAAATAGTGAAAATATGAACGTGAAATTGGAGATTTATAGTAAAAAGTACTTAAATATTGATCTGTTTCTCACCCACATATCACTTCTGAAGGTATAGAATAAACCACTGGAGCCATATGGATTACTTTAATGTGGCCTTTATGCGATTTTTGGAGCTTCAAAGTTCTGGTCACCATTCACTTGCATTTTAAGGACCTACAGAGCTGAGATATTCTTCTAAAAATCTTTGTTTGTGTCCTGCAGAAGAAAAAAGTAATTCACATCTGGGATGGCATGAAGGTGAGTAAAGGATGAGAAAATAAACATTTTGGGTTGAACTATTCCTTTAACACATGGTTGTTTAATTCATAAACCATGTCTCATTCAATTTCAAGCAACAGAATTCTGCGATATTTACCATTATTGTAATCACTGTGATAGAGAAATACTCAAAATATAATATATGATTTTGATCATACCGCTCACTCTCCTCTTTCTCTCCTCATCCTGTTGACTGACCTGTGCTTTCATTGGCATCAAGACTGCCTGCCAGCTGCTCCAGCAGTCGTGCCCGTGCCGCATTTCTCTTGTGCTTCTTGCCTTCGTAGTGTTGCTGTGCCATCAACGGGTTGTTGAACCAGGCGCCACACAAGCAGCAGTACTTGCCCGCCTCTCCGTGATTGGCCAGCGAAGTCCACGAAGGAAGGGGCGGGTCTGTGCTCTGAGGGGTGGGCGGAGCTGAATCTGCACAGATATAAAACACTCATAAATAGAGCACTTCATTCAGCATCAGTAAACATACTGGGGACCCAAAAAGTATTTGGACACTCACACCAAACTAAATATGTTTGAATGCCACTGCATGAGATAACAAAATATCAAACCATGTAGCATTAGAAACCGCACAAGCTCACTTTTCAAGCAAAACATTTTTACAAAAATAAATCATAGATAACAGTTAAAACACAGTTTTTATGAGCCTATTCAATATCACACAAACAATAAAGATCTTACACCACACACACACACACACACACACACACACACACACACACAAACAAAATGACACACAAACAAAGCGCTAAGAGATGCTTCCAAGCCTGATCTATTGAGCAGTTAAGCAGGTCAACAGAGGGTCAGCGCTTGTGCAGATGAGAATTCGAGTTAGGGAGCCCTCCATCTTATGAGAAAAAGCGAGCGATTGGATTGATCTTCCAGGTGGCATTTTCGAGGACACCATGGGATTTGTTACCATGGTTACCAACCCCATATAGCCAAAGGCCATGACACTGCCTCAGGTTAGAATGAGACAAAGAAACTGCGATTGTTTACTGGACTTTTTAAATCACATAAAGACCGAAAAACCTGATAAAATATCTGTGATGACTTACATTTCTGCTCGTTCCTCACACAAAGCTATTATATGGCTTTAAACAAATTATAATATAGCGCATGAGTTGTTTAGATTACTTTTATGATACTTTTTGTCACTTTGTTCATTGTTTGGACAGGAGCAGTGTGAACACTATGCTAAACTTCTGCTTTTGTGTTTCACAGGAGAAAGAAAGCCAAATGGGTTTGTAATAGTCTTGCGTAGCCAGACCTATGACTACGGCATAGGTCTGGGGTCTAAAGCCAGTTGGCCAAGTACCAGCTATTTAGACAGGAAAAGCCATCTAAATGACATGTAAAGCAACCAATCACAGTCGGTTTTGTCATTACGGGGGTTTAGGGTCAGGGTTATAGAAGATGTATCATACCATAAAATAATAATTTATGCTGTTTAATGGCGTGCAAGTCTCCACGAGTCTCCGTGAGTGATTGTACAGAAAAGTTCTGTAATCTGCAAAACCGCACAAGACCCTGCCCCTCCCTCTTCGACATCCCTTGTCACAGCCACCACAGTTAGCGCACGCAAATCAAGCACCCTGCGGAGCAGAATTCACGTCTCTCTGACCTGACTTCATTAGTGACAGCCAGGTAACAATAGTGTTCCCTTCCGAAGGAACTCGCACTGCGTCGTTGAAAACGACTCTTTGGGGAACGCTCCTTAGCGTGCGCCTCTGAAGTATGAATGAAACTATTCCAATCTTGATTGGTGTTGCGTCATGACGTAACATGTGACGGCATAACCGATGCATAAAAGTGACGCCGCACACATACACATTAGCTTTCGCTCTTCAGCAAGCTTCTATGTATATTGTTTGTCTTATTTGGTGTTGTTTGTCCTATTTAAAAGAATTATGGCCACCAAGCAGTTCAAAGTGCGTGCACCCCTGCCCTCGTTTTATTACGGGTAGGGACACGCACGATTTGTGTGTGAACTGTTTGGGAGCGCAGCACGCACAGGCAGCTCTCGAGGATCTGCCTGTGTAAGTTGTGAAGCACTACCCATGAGAGTGCTGCGCCCCGGTTGGCGTGCTTTGATGAGCACGGTCAGGCTCGCGTTCCCCACGGTTCTGGTCCCGCGTCTGTTGAGGCAGCGGCGATTGAGATCGTGGGGTTCGCGAGCGGATCTTGCAGATGAGAATGAGACTGCTGCGCACTTTCTCATTCTTCATTTGAGGATCCCGAGCCTACTGTGAGTGGTGCAGAAGCCCGCGTCGCGGCTTCTTCTGCCCACGATCAGGTCCCAATGCTCGAGCTCTCTGCTTCCGAGGAAGTGGAAATGCTCAGCATTGATGCGATCGACCGCGAGCAGCCAAGCACGCCGGTTTTCGGCCAGGCTTTTGAGGAGCTGATTCAGGTTGTGACTGCGTGCTGTGGCCAGACTTAACATTAGCTGGCCACAAAATGAGCAGGGAACGCACGTCAGAAGCAAATTAGACGAAGCGCTTCCTGCAGCACGCGCCACAACCCCAGCCGGGTTTGCCGCTTTTCCCGATCTCCACAAAGAGATCTCGAGATCGTGGGATAAACCACATTCGTCCCGTGTCTCCACCCCCAGTGTGGTCGATTACAGCGATGTTTTAGGGGCACGGGATATGGGCTATGGGAAGATGCCTGGTGTGGAGGAGGCTTTAGCCGGTTACCTCTCTCCTGAGTCGGCATCTTCCCTTAAAACCCCGGCGCTGCCTAGTAAGCCCTGCAGAGATACATCTGCATTAATAAGCAGGGCTTACATGGCGGCAGGTCGGGCTGGTTCGTGCCTGCACTCAATGGCGATTTTGCAGGCGCATCAGGCCGATCTCCTGAAAGATTTAGACGAGGGGAGGGCCAACTCCGAAGATATCGCTGAGTTGCGCGAGAGCCGCAGATCTGTCTCTCCGGCAACTAAAGAGACGGCCCGCGCTATTGGCCGCTCTATGGCAGCTATGGTGACCACGGAGAGGCATCTGTGGCTAAATTTATCGGGAATAAAAGAAAAGACAGAGCTTTTTTGCTTGATGCCCCGCTCTCGCCCTCTGGCCTGTTCGGCGACGCCATTACATCGGTCGTCGACAGGTTTCAGGAGGCGAGGAAACAATCTGCGGCGCTCAAGCAGTTTCTCCCCAGTAAATCCAAGTCTAAGTCAAGTAGGGTGGGGCAAACACATCAGCCCCAGCCTTCAGTCAGCTCCTCGCACCGCAGCAGAGCAAAAGGAGAGCGCTTCCTCTAGAGCCCCTCCTCCAGGAGCTTGGCAACAGAGGAAACGCTCCCAGCGAAGCCCTCCAGCCAGGGGCCGACCTGAGGGACGCCCTAAGGCTAGGAGGGCTTGGGAAGAGGTCCTAACCGGGTGTTAGAACCTCGGAGGGCTGCTCCCGCTGCAGAGCAACCGAGGTTGTTCTCAAGAGCGAGTCCTCAGGAAATCGGTGTTGGTTTCCGCCGCCTCTGACGCTTCGGGCCACACCAATCTCCAGCTTAAAGCACACCGTGCCGCTCAAGGCCAAAAAATAAAAACACACATCAATTGTGGTCACAAGCACTGTATCGACCAAATCCTGCCGGTATCCCGCTTCAGGAAGTCGAGAACAGTGCTCGAAAACACTCGAGACCAGCCTCGAGAGGCTGGTTCCCTTAGTAGATTTTGTAGAGGCATGGAATCATCTTCCCAACATATCTGCATGGGTCCTGCATATAATAAATTCAGGGTACAGACTGCAGTTCGGGCACCGCCCCCAAATTCTCTGGGGTGGTGCAGACTACAGTGGTTCCGAGCAGGCTCAGGTGATGGAACAAGAAGTGCAATCTCTGCTGCTGAAGGAGGCCATAGAACGTGTTCATCATTCAGACAGGGAGTCCGGTCTTTACAGCCGGTACTTTATAGTTCCAAAAAGGATGGGGGTTGAGGCCGATTTTAGATCTCAGAGTTTTGAACCGGTCTCTGAGGAGGTTCAGGTTCAAAATGCTTACTATTCCTGTCATCGTGAGTCAGATCAGATCCGAGGACTGGTTTGTCACGATAGATCTAAAAGACGCCTATTTTCATGTATCCATCCTTCCATGTCACAGGAGGTTCCTGAGGTTCGCCGGGGCTAAGCTTACCAATATCGGGTTCTTCCGCTCGCCTAGCACTATCTCCCGCACATTCACCAAATGTATGGATGCAGCTCTTGCTCCACTGAGACTTCAGGGCATCCGTGATACTGAATTATATCGACGACTGGCTCATTCTGGCCCAGTCTCGAGAAATGGCGGTTCGGCATCGAGATGTCGTTCTTGGCCACATCCGAAGTTTGGGGTTGAGACTCAACACAAAAAGAGTGTGTTACAACCATCCCAGTGCACAACGCTTTGGCGCTGTGTGGAACTCTGTTACGATGCAGGCACGCATGTCTCCTGCACGTATCGAGTCCCTTATGGCGATGGTGTCCGGGTTAAAGCTAGGCCAGGCCATCACTGTAAAGCAATTTCAAAGACTGCTGGGCCTCATGGCAGCTGCATCCAACATTGTACCGCTGGGCCTTCTACACATGAGGCCCCTCCAGTGGTGGCTGAAAGCCAAGGGGTTTTCCCCAGCCGGAATCCATTTCGTGATAATCAGAGTAACGCCGCAGGTGCCTTCGTTCTCTGCTAATATGGAAGAAACCTTGGTTCCTGTCCCAAGGGCCAGTGTTGGGAGCGCCATGTCGCCGAAAACCGCTTCGACAGACGCTCCCTCACTGGCTGGGGCGCTGTCATGGACGGCCGCTTTGCCAGGGGTCTGTGGCAGGACCATCATCATTCTTGGCACATAAACTGTCTAGAGATGTTGGCTGTGTTCAGGGCTCTGAGGAGCTTCCTTCCAGACATCAAGGGTTACCATGTCCTAGTACGCTCGACAATACATCAGTGGTAGCTTATCTGAACCGACAAGGAGGACTCAGATCGCGCCTCTGTGCAGACTGGCGATCAGATAATTCTTTGGTCCCAAGGGAAAATACTGTCTATCAGAGCAATGTATATTCCGGGGTTCAGAATCAGGAGCAGACATCCTGTCGAGGCAGGGGCTGAGGCCCGGGAATGGAGACTTCATCCAGAGGTGGTGAAGTTGATATGGGACAAATTTGGACCATCAGAAGTGGATCTGTTCGCGCCTCGAGAGACGCCCCACTGTCCACTTTGGTTCTCCCTCTCACATCCAGCCCCACTGGGGTTGGACGCCATGGTACAGGCTTGGCCGAGGCTTCGCCTGTACGCATTTCCCCGACGCTCTGCTCCCGGAGTCCTGGAAAGGGTCCGCCAAGAGGGCATCAGTCTACTTCTGGTTGCCCCCATGTGGCCGGCCCGAGTATGGTTCTCAGACATAATTTCACTCCTGATAGCTCCGCCATGGCAGATTCCTCTGAGGAGGGATCTGTTGTCTCAGGCGGGGGCACAGTCTTCCACCCTCGCCCAGAGCTGTGGAAACTGTGGGTCTGGCCCCTGAGGGGTTCAGTACCTAAATGCTGGTCTATCAGCGGGGTGGTTGAAACCATACTTAGCTCTAGGGCTCCGCCTACTAGGAGATTATATGGCCTCAAGTGGAATGTGTTCTCCACTTGGTGTAGAGAACATGAAGTAGATCCAGTTAACTGCCCGGTGGCTTCAGTTCTGGAGTTTCTTCAAGATCGCTTCTCTGCGGTCTCTCCCTTCCACACTCAAGGTGTACGTGGCTGCCATTTCGGCGCTCCATGCACCACTGAGTGATGGGCCTCTGGGGAGGCACCAGCTGGTCATTCGCTTTCTCCGTGGTACATGGAGGATGAGACCGACAACCAGGTCCAGGGTTCCTGCCTGGGACCTGGCGGTGGTTCTCGAAGGGTTATCCCTGGCCCCCTTCGAACCCCTTCCAGTCGGCTTCAGCCCAAGGACCTGACGCTCAAGATGGCTTTTCTCTTAGCTATTACTCTCTAAAGAGGGTGGGTGATCTTCAAGCCCTGGCAGTGACGCCAGCTTGCTTGGAGTTTGCCCCTGGCGGAGTTAAAGCCATTTTACACCCGAGACCTGGCTATGTGCCTAAGGTGCCGTCTAACACGGCACGGCCCACGGTCCTGCAGGCTTTTCATCCTCCACCTCATGTGTCGGCAGAAGAAGAGAGGCTCCATTTGCTCTGCCCTGTCAGAGCTTTGAGCTGCTTACCTCGAGAGGTCCTCTTCTTGGAGGAGGTCGGACCAACTGTTAGTGTGTTTTGGGTCACCTAAGAAGGGGCTCCTGCCCTCGAAACAAACCATTAGTAATTGGATTGTTCAGGCTATTATCTCGGCCTACAAGGTGCGTAATTTGCCTTCACCTTTGGCCGTGAGGGCTCATTCAACTAGAGGCATGGCGCCCTCTAGGGCTCTCTTATCGGGAGTACCCCTCCAGGAGATCTGTGAGGCAGCCGGTTGGGCTACCCCGCACACTTTCATCAGGTTTTACAGTCTGCACCTCCCTAGTACGCCTGGCGACGTGTGCTCTCGCCCTAGCTGAGTGCCTGAGTTCAGTTTCACCCTAGGGCAGGCCTTTTTTCGCGCGTGGCCTAGTGGGCATTCGTTCCCCAAAGAGTCGTTTTCAACGACGCAGTGCGAAGTTCCCTCGGAAGGGAACGCCTCGGGTTATGACTATAACCCTTGTTCCCTGAGAAGGGAACGAGACACTGCGTCGCCCTGCCACGCCCTCAAGGCCTGAGAGCGGCTTGCTTCATCGCTAGGCTAATGTGTATGTGTGCCGGCGTCACTTTTATGCATCCGGTTATGCTGTCACATGTTACGTCATGACGCAACACCAATCAAGATTGGAATAGTTTCATTCATACTTCAGAGGCGCACGCTAAGGAGCGTTCCCCAAAGAGTCGTTTTCAACGACGCAGTGTCTCGTTCCCTTCTCAGGGAACAAGGGTTATAGTCATAACCCGAGACGTTTACCCTAAGCTTCAGCATTGTTTTTCACTGTTGTGAAATTAAACCACTATTAAAACATCTCAATACAGCGAGACTAACTTAGGCAATAGTTAAGCTTAACAACAAGCAAGCTAGACTGGCTTTGGCGTAATATAACGTTGTGAGGCCGTCGTCAATGAAAAATTTGTGAACTCCGGTAGGCTTGTTCCTTTGTCAGGCAACTGAAACAAATAAATATGCATTATGCGATTAATAGTCAATCGTATTTATATATCAGATACGTTAGCCGGCCTGTCACCCGTCACAAGAAAATGTGCAAATATATGATTCGTCCACTGTTTACATGCTCATACTGTTTAGCAAAAGCTTTAAGATTCAGCCTAGTCAATTATCGATTCTTACTCCTGTGACACAAAATGTACTGGTAATTGTATCCAAGCCAACTGATTGTCATTTCAACACAATAGTCCAAGGCCTCTACAAGCTCAGATTTGAAAGTTTAACTGTTCATTTAATTTTAATTTTAAAAGCAGGAGAATGATCCTTCTCCCTTCACCTAAGTACACAGAACACACTTAGCCTAATTGTTGCAACTGAACATAGGCCTACTTTGTAGTTTGGAGGGTAGATTGGTTGGTTTATTCTTTTATTTATTCAGAGAAAAACCTTTTTCAATTTTGTGTATGATTGGTTATTTATTTTATAGACCACTAAAGCATGCACAATGTGGCATTGTTTTCTTTGTTGTTGCCTGTTCTTGTGATAAATGTAGAAATAGCAGTGTTCCCATTAATTACTGTACCTAGCCTGTGATGGCCCATGTTTTGTGCTGTTGCTTTGGAAATGAATTTCTCACTCCAATTCAGCATCTGAATGCAAGTTGAACACAGGTAACCACTTTTGCTTAATTTCTTTGATGGTTCAAATGTATGCTCTAGTCGATTTTGTGTTTTGACCATTTGTGAACTGCGTTAAATTCTGTCTCGTTTACCATGTTTTGTGGATGTGACTTTTTGCCATGTTATCACCACACATCACATATCTATACAACCATTGTGTTTATGATTAAATTATTACTAGAGCACAAAATTGTCATAGATCTAACCTATTAATTTTGCTCTCAAAGTGCACAAGATGAATGCATTTAACTTTAAAATGTACAACATTTTCTGATGGGGGACCATGCCCCTTCGACCCCCCCAAGAGGGTCCGGGGTCCACCCACCACAGTCTCACAAAATCCTGTGGGAAACATTGATAAAAGTGAATGCTAAAGACCATAGACTTTGTGTGAATTGATAATTTTGTATTGAAATAAAAACAATTGTAAGTAAAAGATGTGCTACTGTATGCAACTGAATTTTTTAATTAATAATTATGAGAGGGTTGCCATTTTTTGCATGAGCACCAGCCCCCAAAAATGTCTGTGCATGGCCCTGCAGAAAACACATGGGTGAATAGTAGAAAATGTGTAGAGGGTCTCAGAAAACCTCATTATAGAATATTTCACAGACATAACTAAGTAAGAAAATGCAGCTCTGCTTCTGGATATCCGCTTTACTTTCTGCGACATGCCTCAAATGGAATTCTGAATATATTTTAAAATTTCATGTCACTAACCTGGCAAACCTTGGAAAATTATGTGATTATTTTGTCCTCAAAAGCACTCATTCTATCAACATGGAACATTGTAAACACAACTCAGCTTCCAAATTCGATTTGCGCTGAGTTGATCAAGAAAACATTTCCAGTTTTGTGTGCTATTAAGCATCAGACGGTTAGAGAAAAGACTGTGGGCTGTCAATGGGCTTGCCGTCTGAGGCAGAGACTAGGTTTGGTACAACATGAGGGAGAGTAATTTATGTCAGAAATTTATTTTTTGATTTAACTATCCCTTTAAAGTTTTACCATGGTACAGCCTATTTATATAGCTGTGCAAATGCATCAGAATGCAAGTTTTGTGTCGTGTAGAGGATGAATCCCAAATATTGGACATATTGGTTCCTAAGATGGTAATCATTTTGTTAAAATTATTTGTCATTTTGGAGCAACATGAGGCCAATAACACATATCTGCAGCTTCACTTCACCCTGGTTTCGCCACCCACATATCACTATGATGAGAGAAGATTCCTTCACAACCTATTAAGAGTTTGTGCCCGTTGATGCACTCTTTCTAAAAGTCAAACATCGCTGTGCATTCATTTCATTGCAGATTAAGTTTCTAATATACAGAGCATTCAGAAAGTATTCAGACCCCTTCATTTTTGTCACATTTTGTTATGTTGCAGACTTATGCTAAAAGGCTTTAAAAAAATGTCACACCAATCTACACTCCATACCAAAGTGAAATGTCAAATGTCAAAGCAAAAATAGATTTTTGATACATTTGCAAAGGTATTAAAAAGAAAAAAATGAAATATCACATTAACATAAATATTCAGACCTTTAACTCAGTACTTAGTTGAAGCACCTTTGGTAGTGATTAGAGCCTCAAGTATTTTTGGATATGATGCGACAAGCTTTGCACATTGGAATTTGGGGATATTCTGCCATTCTTCTCTGCATATCCTCTCAAGCTCTGTTAGGTTGGATGGGGACCGTCGGTGACAGCTATTTTCAGATCTCTCCAGAGATGTTCCATTGGGTTCAAGTCCGGGCTCTAGCTGGGCCACTCAAGGACATTCACAGCATTGTCCCTAAGCCACTCTTGCATTGTCTTGTCTGTGTGCTTAGGGTCTTTGTCCTGTTGGAAGTTTAACCTTTGGCACTGAGGTCCTGAGCACTTTGGACCAGGTTTTCAGTAAGGATATCTCTGTATTTTGCCACATTTAGCTTTTTCATACCCTGACCAGTCCCCCAGTCCCTGCTGCTGAAAAACACCCCTACAGCATGATGTGACCACCACCATGCTTCACTGTTGGGATGGTATTGCGCAGGTGATGGGCGGTGCCTGGTTTTCATCAGACATGGCGCTTGGATTCGAGGCCAAACAGTTCAATATTCATTTCATCAGACCAGAAAATCTTGTCTCTAACAGTCTGAGAGTCCATTAGGTGCTTTTTCATGTGTCTTCCGCCTGGCCGCTCTGACATAAAGCCCAGATCGGTTGAGTGTTGCAGTGATGGTTGTCATTCTGTACATTTCTCCCATCTCCACACATGATCTCTGGAGCTCAACCAGAGTGACCATAAAGTTCTTGGTCACCTCTCTTACCAAGGCCCTTCTCCCCCGATTGTTCAGTTTGTCCATGTGGCCAGCTCTAGAAAGAGTCCTGATTGTTCCAAACTTCTTCCATTTAAGAATTATGGAGGCCACTGTGCTCATGGGAACCTTCAATGCAGCCTGACATTTTTTTTGTAGCCTTCCCCAGATCTGTGCCTTGACACAATCCTGTCTCTCAGCTCTGAAGACAGTTCCTTTGACCTTTGATATTTAGTCATGCTGAATATTGTAGTTTAGCAATATTAACAGAATCTGACAATCTGGAATATTTTTTGCCACTGACGTGTACGTTACTGATGTATAAAACTGGCTGTAAGGTGCAATAACAGACAGAAAAGTAATTACCCAGCTAATGGTGTGATGATGTACAGCTGCTAGTCTTCCCGCTAGAACTACGCTGCGCTTACATTTCCAGCACCTCTCAAATTCTGTAGTGTTTAATAGAATTATGTGGTGGCAATGATGGTGATGGAAATTACATTTCCAGTTTTTTAAATAAAATGGCATAATCCTTTGTTTTTCTAAGCTAATTTCATGGCTATGAATTAATGCTAAATACTCACTATTCAATATATTTTTTTTCACACGTTTTGCATAATTTGGCAAAATTGCAGCTTGATTAGAAATTACAGCAAATAAAACAATTCTGCTCACAAGTGATATTTACCATGAATTTTCCTTCTTTTATTTAAACACTTTTTTCATCATTCTTCTCAAGCATGCTCTTGTTTAAATTGATTAATTGAATTAATTACATGATGTTATATATGCGATTAATTGAATTAATTGCATATATAACAATATTTCAATGCAAATTGATGAAATAATAAAAAATAGTTATATTTAAATAATTACAAATAATATTATTTGTAATTATTGTGCATATATGTATACATACAATAATGACAAATAATATACAAATAATATAAAGATATATATAGCAGCAATCATCAATTCGATTATCTAATCAGCCAATCGTGTGGTAGCAGTGCATTGCATAAAATCACGCAGACATGGGTCAGGAGCTTCAGTTAATGTTCTATCAACCATCAGAATGGGGAAAAGTGTGATCTCAGTGATTTGGACTGAGGCATGATTGTTGGTGCCAGATGGGCTGGTTTGATTATTTCTGTAACTGCTGATCTCCTGGGATGTTCACACACAACAGTCTCTAGAATTTACTGCAAATGGTGCCAAAAAAGAAACATCCAGTGAGGGGCAGTTCTGTGGACAGAAATGTCTTGCTGACAAGAGAGGTCAACAGAGAATAGCCAGATTGGTTCAAACAGACAAAGTCTACAGTAACTCACATAACCGCTCTGTACAATTGTGGTGAGAAGAACATCATCTCAGAATGCTATTGTGGGTTGGCTCTGTTTTGGTGGCATGAGGGGGACTTACTCAATATTAAGTAGGTGGTTCTAATGTTGCGGCTTATCGGAATATATATTATTTTAAAAAAAAGTATTCAGATAATACATTATTGTGCTAGAGGAGTTAAGCATGTATAAGACAACAGAAATACAAATAAAAAAGTGGCTTTAGAATCCAATGTATTGTTTATTTTCATACAGTATTATTGAAAATAAGCCAATTATTGGCCAAAAGCTCACAACAATCTATTAGGGCTTGTCTAAGGACCTGTCAATGTACACCTGCATCAGAAGGATGCTTTTGGAGTGCCTCACTTTGGTTGCGTCACGGCAAAAACATACTATTTTATTTTAGATTGCTATGTCAAATGAAACATAGTTTAATACTTTGAAATACACGTCTTGAGATCCCTAAATTCGGATTTGCACTCCAAGCTGTGATTTGAACGTTAGAAAGCATACTCGTGTTGTGCGGTCTACTGAAGTGTTGGTTTGTTCCCTGTGTAAGCTGCACGCACAGCACACAAGCTGCCTATGCAGCTGGAGTTTTACTTACTGCACCCTGGAGAAAACAGGTGGTACTCAGGAATCTTCCTTATTACGGTCTGGGGACATGAGTAATTGTGTAAAACTTTTGAACATTATTTGCACTGAATTAACGTGTTAAATTGACAGCCCTAATTTTAATGTAAATTCTATCAAAACAAAATTTAGCGCAATTACAATATCAACGTAAATAATCAACAATTATGATTTATGTCATTATCATGCAGCCATACCAGCTAGAAAAGTTCAAACCAGCTACCAGACCAACAAACTATATTAGACTGGTTTAACTTGTTGTTGTTTCAGCAGGGAAAGAAGATAAAACAAGAGGGAACAATGCCCAGAACTCTAAACACATTATTTCCAAGCCTACACTGAGAGTAAACCAAGAACAAACTGCACCTCAAATTGAAGATCACATTCTCATTCTCTCCACTGAGTGCTTGTTATAATATCTAATGCACACAGAGAATGAAAAACAGTATAACAGATTGTGCATTGTATGTCTAGTCAAGGGAATGAGTCTGTAGGGCTGTAAGAAACTCTATCTTGTTTGATTGAAATCATTTCCCCTTATGACAGGAAATTATATTCAATAGTCATTGACAGGCTAAAGATAGAAACACACGCCTGCTGTTTGTGTCCTGATGCCTGCAGTAGACATCTGTGATGCGGTTAGGCTCACTTTAAAGTCAAGCATAATCCAATATGGCCAGAGAAACAAAAAATGTGTTAAGAAAAACAATTGCCTGGAGCATAAAACACCAAGCTAATCTCTTGAGTCCAAGTTTGATGATTATATTACTGTCGACACTGATGACTTTCCAAACTGGTATATATCCAGCTATCAAAGCTCAGGTGATTAAAGGTGTCTGTCTAGAATCAATTTGGTTTCACAGTGTCAAATCTAATTAAGAAGGGAGTGGACTACAGTTGTTTTGACAAGTGCTTATAATTAATCTTTATATAAAACCTTTTATTGTATATCAAATCAGAGGTATGTTTGTAGATCAGTTCTTTAGATTGAATCTCCACGCAATACTTTGTTTTGTCAGAGCTGTTGCCTAGCGGTTCGTGCATATGCTGTGACACATTGATTGTGGTGTTCATTTAGGTGATGTGAGTTCGAATCTGGCTCCTTCTCCATCATTTCCCGTCCTCTGTCTACTCTCTTCTCAATAAAGAGGGAAAAAGGCAGGAATCTAAACATTATTTTGAGCCAGAGGCTATTCTGGGATTTCAGCCTTGGGGGAGCTCTGCCCTTTATCTTAATATGAAATGTCCACAGAACATTTATTGTATAAATCGCTGAGGTCACGTATTCTTGCATAGCTGACAATGTTTGAGAGGTAGAAAACAAATAACATTGCATTTGTCAAAAGTTGTATATTGCTAATAGGATGTATAGTATATGGTTGCTTTTTAATTTGTGATTTTAAATGGGAGGAGCACATGTCTAGGAGCATGGTCCTCCGTGATGTACATTGCTGCTTGATGCTGCCTATGGCTAAGATAAGGTCCACCAATGACTAGAGGGAAGGAAGGACAATACTTAACATAACGAACTGTAGAGTTTTTAAACAACTATAATGAGGATGATTTAAGAGTGAAATAACCACACGTAGCTTACTCTGCTGTTTCAGGGAATATGAAAATAGACCACATATTTTTAAGGTTGCAGACAGCTGATTTTTAAGGTGCCTGAGATACATGGAGGCCGAAACCCCCCTAAATATGGTCTGCAATGGCTACATTTTAAGCACATGTGTCTCTTACCTGTGGGTGTTGGTAAACTTGGTGACTCTCCCAACACCAAGCGAACTCTCTTAGCATGCGTTTTGCCCTGGTAGTGCGACTGAGCAACGATCGCAGACGTAAAGAACATGTTACAGAGCGTACAGCATTTGTTTCTGTCCACCTCGTTCTCCGCACTCTCCTACAGAAGCAGAAATACAGAACACACAGTGCATCAAGAACTTTAAAATGTCTCTAATGCAAATGTTCTAGGTGCAATTATCACACAAAGAGGAAAAATTATGTTGCATTAACAAAAATATCCGATAAGTGGGTGTTTCTTCAACTTCTGGCTTGTTTAGCACTGTGGACTTTTAGAAAGTAAAACATTTACATCATGTTAAAGCATTTTTCAAAGTCTTACTAGCTTTTTTTTTTTTACATTTGTTTATTAACAATGTCCAGCAGTCTTGTAAATGCATCACAGGGGATTTATGTTGTTTCTGTCATTTGTTTCTTAATTTGTTTACTCTAAATGTCCAGCAGTCTTTGTACATGCATCGCAGGGGATTTATGTCAATTTTTGTCCTTTTTTCTGAAAGTCATTAAAATTTCCACCAACATGTCATTTCTATCAGGAAGACTTGCAGACTTGAGTGAGATTTAAGATTATATTTATTTGATGAATATAAAACAGAAAAGTAATGTCTCTCTTTGGCATATGCCCCGTCTGGCGGTCAGAAGAAGTTCCTCAGAACCATCATATCCTGCCGGAGATAGGAGGCAGGGGCGAGGAGCCTACCCCCGTGCAGGACGGTACTCAAATGGTGGTGGTGGAGGTTGCCATGTTAGCACACTGAAACAGCAATGTGATAGATTATGAGCAGACTTATAAAGCAACGGCTTACATGTGATTGGCTGGGAATTACCCAGCTAATGGTGTGATGATGTACAGCTGCTAGTCTTACATTTACATTTACATTTACATTTATGCATTTGGCAGACGCTTTTATCCAAAGCGACTTACAGTGCAATTATTACAGGGACAATCCCCCCGGAACAACCTGGAGTTAAGTGCCTTGCTCAAGGGCACAGTGGTGGTGGTCGTGGGGTTTGAACCAATGACCTTCTGATTAACAGCCCTGTGCTTTAGCCACTAAGCCACCACCACTCTAGTCTTCCCGCTAGAACTACGCTGCGCTTACATTTCCAGCACCTCTCAAATTCTTTTTTCACACGTTTCACAAGGGTGTCAAAGTGAGACATATTAGGTGAGATGTGTTAGGATGTTTTGGGTTGCTTCATGATTTTAGTTTTACATGCTTTTTAAAGAAACAGTCCACCCAGAAGTTCTGAGAGAGGTTTAGCAGATTGTTCACGATGCTCTTTTATTTTATACAATAAAAGTTAATGCGGAAGGTTCTTAACACATAAAAAAATGCCCCATAAAAGTAAAATAAATGTTTAAAAGTTTTATTTTTAAGAAGTGGATCAGAACCCATACAATAGCTTTGTTTGAGCAACAGACTGATATTAAGTCGTTATTCACTGAAAATCTTCCCCTGCACCATAACTCTCAAATCTCTCGTACTGTTGCATATTCAATCACATTATGATAGATTACCTTACACACAAGAACCAATGGTATTTAGCATCACTGAGTGATTTCACAAGCACAATTTTTTTCACATGGATAATGCTTATTAAACTGTCAACGTGTGAGGTCATGTAAACACGGTTTTCCTGGTAGCACTTTATTTTACAGTACAGTTCTACATGTAGGTACTATATAATTACAACAACTATAGTAATTACTATGTACTAACCCTAAACTTAAACCATATTATGTTAAATAATATTTTATTAATCGCATGTGTTAACTCGTTCATTTTGAAGCTATAGTAATAATACTTATATTGAGTTGGTTGATCTGTTTTAAGGTAATCAATCTCATGCAGAAGTCCACATTTATACTCCTAGTGATATCCCATGGGATATTTCCCATATGCTTTTCCATGAATTTTCCAGATTTGTCCAGATTTTTTAAAATTAAGGAAAATTGCATTTTATTTTATTTAGAGCTATCGCCACATTAATTGTATAGCTCTATTCTTTTACTGTGTGACAACAATGGTCTCATAGTTTCTATTATTATTTAAAGGACATTTGGAGAAACATCGGAAACATCTAAACTTGGGATGAAACGGTCACCGGTTTCAAGTTAAACCACAATAAAATTAGACGACGGTTAGTATCGTAGTACCGTGTCACATTTAATTATCAATTAAAACCATGCGCGATGTGCGATTAGCGTGATTTGTAAAACTCACGGTAAATGCTGTTCACACACACGCACAGCATAATTCTGACGCATGGGTGCAGCACGCAACATTGTTATTGTGTTTTTTTTAGCCTGAAAACATGGCGGAAGGCAATGACAGGGCTTGGGAGAATTTCCAACCTTCCAAGAAGGCCAAATCAAAGTGTGGTCATATTTTGAATGTTATAAGAATGCTGAGGGAAAATTAGTAGAAGATGGTAACCCTGTCTGCAGAGCTTGCCAGAGGAAAGTCGCTATGAAACGGGGCAACGCGTCCAACCTGGCGAGTCATCTTCGTGACAACCATCCATCACTTTATAGTGCATGCAAGGTAAGTTGACTTTTAGCTCAGTGCATGAGTTGGGGAAAAGTATGAGGAAATGTAAATAGTTGGACTCAATATTTAATTGGATTGAAATTATTTCTTATCCCACTTGTAAAAAATGCAAGCTTCCGCAAAGAAAAAGTTCCTAGCAAGCAGTGGCGGCTGCTGGTCTTTCAAAGAGGGGAAGCTCATTTTCGGCCTACATTATAAACTTATTTACCCTATTTTTTGCACTAAATCAATCTTAGGTGTTGATCTGCCCTGCTGTTTAATTCTAATTTTTTCCTCGTAAGGAAGACTTTCAAATGGCTTCGCCAAAATCAGGTCGACAATATTAGCACCGTCTGCCATCGTGCGCAGTTTCACCCGTACGACGCTAGCCTAGCCTAATGTATGAATGAATGAATGAACGAACGAACGAACGAACGAACGCTCTAAAACAAAATATATTAAACTTGGTAAAACTGAATCAAGGAATGTGGTGTATAATTGTGTGAAATGTATTATGCAAATTGACTAGCAATTTCGCCAAACAAATATAAAGAAATAGGTGGCAGCAGTTTGTCTTTCGACTACACTTGAGAAATCCGTGATGGGACTGAGCGCGAAATAGCTTCAGTGACTTCTTATAGTACAGATTCACTGTCAATCAAAAGGAGATGCAGTCTTTCGACAGATCCTCCAATCATCACGCGAAAGCCCGGAGTCCGGGCCAGCCCACTCCTCATTCTTCCTCAGAGACGCTGAGCGTCCGTGGGCGGGACATAATCGCAGCATTTATCCAATGACCGTCTATTTTCGGAGCACTGAAAAAAACTGTTCAGAGCAGCCCCATTGAAGTCAATGGACGCTCGGCTTCAACAGGGAAATGCACT
Organism: Xyrauchen texanus; assembly: GCF_025860055.1. Lineage (NCBI taxonomy): Eukaryota > Metazoa > Chordata > Actinopteri > Cypriniformes > Catostomidae > Xyrauchen > Xyrauchen texanus. The sequence goes on along the minus strand of NC_068295.1, from coordinate 8,998,674 downwards.
GACGCTACGGGAATGTATGAGAAGAAACTCGAGTCAGCCGACCTGCTATATGTAATGTAGCTGATTCTGAACGAACTCGTCTTCGAGATGAACGTGTTCTAACGCATTTTTAGTCAATAAATTGTTTACACAATAGTACATATTTGACCATTTTTTTTTGACATTATAGGGGAAGCTGAGCTTCCCTTGCAGTCTTAAAGAAATCTCCACTGCTAGCAAGTGCTTCTCTTTGAGCCAAGACAAACGAACAAGAAAACAAGACAGTAACAAATAACAAATACATGCGGCATTTAAGTGATGTACATTCATACCACTAATACATGGCTTTTCAAATAATTACGGGGTCATGAAGGAGTGATTTGAGATGAATGTTTTAACATTTTACCTGTTCTTTCATTATTTTATAACCCAACCAACATATTTTGATCATTTAAAATGTGCGTCTAAGTTATTAATAATAATAATAATAATAATAATAATGTAACAACACCAATAATAATATTAATTATTATTATTATACTGAATTTGTAATTCCCTTGTTTACTAATTGTATTTGTTGTTTGTTGAGTTTCAAATATAAACCTGTTTAAATGATTTCAGTGTGTGTATCAGTACTTTTGTACATTTTCAGCACATTTTAACAACAACGTGATAATACTGATAAACGTCATTGTTTCGGTCACGATAATCGTGATATGAAATTTTCATACAGTTACACCTCTAATCTAAACTCCAGTCCTCTATGCTATGAAAGAACTTCTATTGAGCAGTACAGTTTTCCTCTGGGTCCTGCCCTAATAACAATATATAAAAGAAAGCACCCTCAGTCATCATAAAACTATACTTCTCAAGTTTATGTGTGAATTTTGTTGATGTTTTTGTTGTATTAGACCTTGGAATGATGTATACAGGCTCAGGTGTGCTCTGCTTTCACATTTATTACAGTAAAATCTGTATGTCAAGGTGAAGCCAGGCATATACAGTGCATTCAGAAAGTATTTAGACCTCTTCATTTTTTCACATGTTCTTATGTTGCAGCCTAATGCTAAAATGCTTTAATATTTTTTTTCACATCATCTACATCTACACCCCATACCCCATAATGACAAAGCAAACAACTAATTTTTTCTAAATTTGCAAATTTACTAAAAAGAAAAACTGAAATATCAAATTAACAAAAGTATTCAGACCCTTTGCTATGACACTTGAAATTTAGCTCTGGTGCATCCCATTTCTCTGTATCATCTTTGAGATGTTTCTATACTTTGACTGGAGTCCACCTGTTGCAAATTCAATTGATTGGAGATGATTTGGGAAAGCACACACCTGTCTATATAAGGTCTCACAGCTGAAAATGCATATCAGAGCAAAAACCAAGCCATGAGGTCAAAGGAACTGCCTTCAGAGCTCATAGACTGGATTGTGTAGAGGCACATATCTGGGGATGGCTACAAAAACATTTTGACTGCATTGAAGGTTCCCGAGAGCACAGTGGCCTCCATAATTCTTAAATGGAAGAGGTTTGGAATAACCAAGACACTTCCTACAGCTGGCTGACCAGCCAAACTGAACAACTGGGGGAGAAGGGCCTTGATAAGAGAGGTGGCCAAGAACCTGATGGTCACTCTGGTTGAGCTCCAGAGATCACATGTGGAGATGGGAGTAACTTGCAGAAGGACAACCATCACTGCAACACTCCACTGATCAGGAGTTTATGGCAGAGTGGCCAGATGGAAGCCTTTCCTCAGTGCAAGACACATGATGAAAGAAATATTGAACTGTTTGGCCTCAATTTTCGGCCCCCAAGTGTCATATTTGGAGAAAACCAGGCACTGCTCATCACCTGTGCAATACCATCCCAAAGGCAAAGCATGGTGGTGGTAGCATCATGCTGTGGTGGTGTTCTTCAGTGGCAGAGACTGGGAGACTGGTCAGCGATATCCTTAATGAAGACCAGGTCCAGAGCGCTCAGGACCTCAGGGCCGAAGGTTCACCTTCCAACAGGACAATGACCCTAAGCACATAGCCAAGACAATGCAAGAGTGGCTTAGGGAAAACTCTATGAATGTCCATGAGTGGCCCAGCCAGAGCCCGGACTCGAACCTAATCTAACATCTCTGAAGAGACCTGAAAATGACAGTATAGCAGAATCTCTACAAGTTGACATTTCGAACTAGACACTTATGTCTATCCAATTGTCAATTTACATAAGAATTATTATGTCACTTCTCCTGAATTCTGCCATGCCTCAATGTGAGGTCATGTTATGCCAGAAGTGCTGCATACTGGCACAGTGGAGTGTAATGTGAGCCTGATCTCAAAGAGAACATACTCTCTTTTACACACCAGTCGCCTCAGAGCTGTGGCATTCCTTGCATGTGCATTAGGGGACCAGATTGTTAGCTCTCACCTGCCTTCTGAAAGGACAGGGACTAAGTTGAAACTTCATGGCCTAGTTCTGTTTCTCTGAGCCTGTGACCTGATTCAAGCGAGCTGGCCAGCAGAATGTGTGTTTGTAGAGGTTAGTGTATTTGCTGCCCAGTAGTGTTAACATGCTGCTACACAAATGCAAAACAGGCCATTTTCAGTTCATTGTCATAGCTCAGGCTACGCTCATCAATAAATGTGTGTGCGCACTGCAGTCATTATGAATGTGTTTTAGTGTTTCATGAGATCTCTGTTCAGTAAATGCAAATATATCCAGTTTAGAATGCCCATGCATTCCACACACACTTATCAAATGAATATTATTATACACAGTATATTCATGAAAAGTATTAATGGTAATCAACATTACAATGATTTTAAGCACTTTGTATTTTGCCTTTAAGTTTACTAAGAATGTGTTAGTAGACTACTTTCGTGATTCCTCATCTCGAATATGAGCGTTAAGACGGAGAGGTTTTAATTGTGTCTCTGATAGGGGTGGGTGATATGACCAAAATCTTATATCACAATATGAGTTATTTTTATATTATACATTTGTTTCTGAAAAATCTATAAAATTGGTTTATGTATTAAATAACCATATTATAATGCCTAATTTTGAATAATCCAGCCAAAGAATTAAATACTTTATAAAGGAAAACTACTTCATCTTATATAATTTTATCTTTATTTGGAACTTGACAAACACAGTCAAAGTAAAAATAAAATAAGTTGGTTTTAAATCAGCCTTACCATAATGCTAAATTTCACATTATGCCACATTTCAGTCTGATGTTTTTGACATTTCCTCAAACTCAACATCTTCTTAAAGCAATGCAACAAAAGAAATAATATACAAGTAAAAAAAAATCCAACAAACATAAACAATTCATTAGGCTCTGAATGATTTATATTGTTGAATTAATATATTATATTATATACAGTCTCTGTTGAGAGTATATGAATATCTGAAGGCATGTTAACCGGTCAGTTTGTTTCCTAATATCTAACATTAGAACACCTTTATATATTGCGCATGACTGAGTGTTGCAGCTTGTTTCCTCATCAGTGTTGGTCAGAATGTTGGGCTGTCTAGCCATTTTAGATGTTTGACTTCCTCCATAGTGCTTTAGGTAAAAAACTCATTACAGTACAAATGGGTCACGTAAGTTTTGTGGTTTGCATCATGATATAGAGTCAAACAGAATTGAGTAGTGTGAGTGATCCTGCTCTGCACTCTACTGTTTCTAGAGCACTGCTGGACTCTGCTCCAGAGATGGCACATGCGACACTAATGTGAAACACAGATGAGAAGCATATTTACAACACAAGATGTTTGTGTTGTGTTTGTGGCCTGCTATCTTTTTTAGCATCGCTTATGTATCTGTTTTCAGCCTTTAATCCTTAGCCATTTTTCAGCGCGCATTGTGTTTTCCCCTGCATTATTCTCTTATCACGATTCAACTGCGTGCATTTTCTACGTTCATCCTCTTTAAATTTTTATCATGATTAAACTCTTTTTACAGTGTGCACCGTTTTTCTCCTCTGTGTTGGATGGATTATTGCATCAATCTCAAATCACAGCTTATCAAGAACAATCAACAACAACGAACAATAGCGTGAGGAATTCACATCGATCACAAACCCTAATTTGAATGCTAGTGGAGGTCAGTGAGAAAGAGAAGCCAGTAGATCTTGTTTCGGATGTGGGCAGTACAGAGAGCAAAACACACATTGGTTCCGGCTGTAGAGCCCCTGCAACAGGGCGTTTGGGTGACGTCTCAACGGAATACTCGCTCAGCAAAGCGACAAAACTCTCCCATTCCTGCTCGGGTTTACAATCGATTCTCCACACTCAATGATGCACCCACTGAGAATCATGTTGAAAGAGCCCTTGTTATTGGTGATTCTATTGTAAGGAACATGGAAATAGAGACTCCAGCCACTATTGTTAAATGCATTTTGAGTACCAGAGCATCTGACATCAAATCAAATTTACAAGTGCTGACTAATGCTAAACTTAGATTTTCCCAAATTGTTTTTCATGTCGGCACTAATGACATCCGGCTTCGCCAGTCGGAAATCACTAGAGATAATGTTAAAGAGGTGTGTGAATTTGGATTTATAGACAATTGGAAGAGTTTTTGGGGTAGACCTGACCTGCTAAAGAGAGACAGACTCCATACCTTCAGGGAAGGTGCCACTCTCCTCTCTAGTAATTTGGCTCATATTCTTAATAATGATAGTATTTGACTCACTGGGGCCCAGGCCAGGAAGAAGACAAACGGGTTAATCCGAACAGCTGCTGGCTGCCTTAGGACGTCACACAGGTCACATAAACTACAACACATAGAGACTGTATCACCTAGATATCATATAGAGACTGTGTCTGTTCCCTGAACTACCAAACACAAAACCCTCACTAAATCATTTAGGAAAAAAATTATTAAGGTCAAACTTGAACAAAAACAAATTAAAGATAAACATCATATAAAGATGTCATAACCATATAAACAGCTACTAAACATTAGATCTCTTTCTACCAAAGCACTAATTGTAAATTAAATTATTACAGATCATAATTTGGATGTGCTCTGTTTGACTGAAACCTGGCTTAAACCGGATGAATATAGTAGTTTAAATGAATCTACTCCCCCAGGTTATTGTTATAAACATGAGCCCTGAAGAGTTGAGGAGGAGGTGTTGTTAAGATTTTGGTGTTACTCAGAGAATAGGATATACATTTCAAAAGTCTTTTGAACTAATAATGCTTAATGTGACACCATCAGATATAAATAAAAAAAAAAACTTGTCCTCTTTTACCCTTACTACAGTATATAGATCACCCGGGACTTATTCTGATTTCATTGGTGAATTTGCAAATTTTTTATCAGATCTTGTAGTTACTGTAGATAGAGCTTTAATTTTTGGTGACTTCAACATAGATAATGAAAATGAAAAACCAAACAAAAGTAAAGTATGGGCCTCTGCTTTTCTCCTTGAAAAAGCTTCCCCTGGGAGATATTATCAGAAATCATGGAATACGTTTCCACTGTTATGCAGACGATACCCTATTTTATATTTCTTCAAAACCTGATGAGATTTCACAATTCTCCAAATTAGCAGACTGTATCAATGAAATAAAAGATTGGATGGCCAGAAATGTCCTTCTACTCAATTTCTTCAAAACAGAGGTACTAATTATTGGACCATAATCCTCTAAAAATAAGCCGCTAAAATATAATTTTACTCTTGATGGATGTACTGTTACATCATCTTCAACAGCGAATAACTTAGGTGTTATATTTGATACCAATCTGTCCTTTAAAAATCAAATTACCAATGTTTGTAGAACAGCATTCTTCCACCTAAGAAATATTGCTAAATTTTGACACATGCTCTCTGTTGCTGATGCTGAAAAACTAATCAATGCATTCATGACCTCAAGACTAGATTATTGTAATGCATTAATGGGAGGATGTCCAGCAAGATCAATAAATAAACTACAATTGGTTCAAAATGCAGCATCCAGAGTGCTAAGTGTTACATTGGCTACCTTTTACATTTTTTATTAATTTTAAAATTCTGTTAACTACATACAAAGCTTTGAATGGTCTACTTATGTGACCTTCTACCATGCTATATTCCATCAAGTTCATTGCGATCGCAAAATTATGGCCTGTTAAAAGTTTCTAGAATTGCAAAATCCACAAAAGGATGTAGATCCTTTTCATATTTGGCTCCTAAACTATGGAATATTCTCCCTAACACTGTTTGAGATGCAGACACACTCATTCAGTTTAAGTCTAGACTAAAGACTCATCTATTTAGCCAGGCAGACACCTAATTTATCCTTCAACTCACAATTAGGCAGCTTTAGTTAGGTCTGCAGGAACCAGAAACAGTGACCATGATCTATAACATTTGTGACCGACAGTGACCATGAACATTTGTCACAATGCCAACATTGTTCTGACATTTTGTGTATCATTTCTGTATTACATTAACTCATAAAACATATGAATTATGCCTATACACTTTCAAACCATACAAAAACAGAAGGAAAAATAAATAAATAAAAAGTGATACTGCTGCAGGAGCAACCCCGGCGCATGAACACATTGCTAACCGAATCCTCCATTCATCTGCATTTAAATAGATAGTTTGTTATATAAGAATAATAATTGCAAGGATTCATACATGTGAATGTTAATCTGCCTCAGTAGAATCAATAAAAGCATTTTTAAACTCCAGTAAACTTCCAGTAAGAATAAACGACTGTGATTGGCCCATCCTGGTCAGTGCTGAGAAAAGATACTGCGTGTCAGTGACTATGTGTCAGACTGAGGGATGAGAGGATGGTGATAGGCTGTACATATTCCAAAAGCACCATACAAGTCATCCTTAACTTGTGCCTTATATATATAATTCTTATGAAGCAATTCGATAGTGTTGTGTGAGAGACCGAAAATATCAGTGTTAATTCATCGTTTCCCCACTTGAAACTGGCGAACGAGACATCTTTGTTTACATAAGCGCAGCTGAGAGCACACCTGACACTCTTGCATGCTTTGTGCAGTTCACACTGCGGTGCCTGCCAAAAGTTTAAACAAAGCAGGAGAAAAAGCTGTGTAGAAATTGCACACACTGGTTCTTGCATGTACTGTCACAATTATTGCTGAATGTGTGAATGTGATTTGAGAACAGGTCAGTCTTCTGTGCACTCCTCACACCTGGGTTTGAGGAATATGATGAAGAGTTCAAGGTGTTACCCTTGAACTCCTCATCATGTTCAAGGTTGTTATATTGACAATATTTAAGCAATCAACCACCCCTATATGTCTGTGTCCTTCAAAACTATAAGACTACAAGAAGAGTAAAAATCTGTCTAAACCCATTAGGGGTGCAGATATCACCAGCGAGCATTAAGACTATATGAATTTGAGATTTTAGTCACTATCGGCTCACTTTACTCCTGCTTTTCAGGCGTGCATGTTTGAATCCTGGCTTCCTGTAAATTGTTTTCTGGTCCACAGGGCCTGTACATATGGATTACTGTAATGATAATGATCACAAAACCAGGACAAACATTCTTTTGAATACCTCCAGAGATGATATGTGGACTCTAATCCAATAAATAAAACTGTGAAAACCACAGTCAGGAACACCTAGAATAAATCAGCAAACAAAGGTTTGCGAGAATGTCCAACATACAACAGAAATAACCACGTAAAACCCTGAAATTTAATTTCTGTTCAGTTGAACGTGAAATGTTTTCATTTTAATTGTGACAAGTCATTACCAGTAGCATTCACTGAAGAAGATAAATGCAAGTCTATTTCATATTTTCTGTTAGTTTTCATTCAAATATGCATTTTTTCTTTGCCAATGACTAGTCTCATACATATCTGTATGCATTCATTTACATATGACCTACAACCCCAATTCTGAAACGATGGGACAGTATGAAAAATGCCAATAAAAACAAAAAGGAGTGATTTGTAAATTATATTCATCATTTGCTATATTGAAAGCACTACAACTAAACTTTATATGATGTTTTACTTTGTGGAAGTTTTTTTGAAAATGTACATACATTTCAAAACAGATGATTGCAACACACCAAGAAAGTTGGGACAGTCGAGTGTTTACCACTGTGAAACATCGCCATTTCTTCTAATAACACTTATTAAACATTTATGCACTGAAGACACAAGTTTATGTTTAAGTTTACACAATTTTATGTTTAAAAAAGTGTAATTTCCCCCCATTCATCCATTATGCATGTCTTCAGCTGCATAATTGTACGGAGTCTTCTTTGCTGTATTGTGCACTTCATAATGCACTCAATCTAGCACACACACTCTCTGCTTATTCAGCCAGTATGTGGTTTGAAGTTGTCCATATCTGTCCATATCTGTCTACATTAATGGTGTCCTCACAGATGTGCAAGTTACCCATGCCATGGGCACTGACACAACGCTGGCCCATACAGACACTGGCTTTTGGACCTGACACATTTGGACCTGGCACATTTACATTTATGCATTTAGCAGATGCTTTTATCCAAAGCGACTTAAAGTGCATTTATTACAGGGACAATTCCCCAGAGCAAACTGGAGTTAAGTGCCTTGCTCAAGGACACAATGGTGGTGGCTGTGCGGATCGAACCAGCAACCTTCTGATTAACAGTTATGTGCTTTAGCCCACTACGCCACCACCACCACTCCAGTAATAACAAGTTTGATAACAGCTTGGATGGCCCTTTTCCTCTTTGGCCTGGAAAACATAACGGCTGTGTTTTTCAAAAACTATTTGAAATGTGAACTCATCAGACCAAAAAACACATTTCCATTGTTCTACTTTCCATCTCAGATGAGATTGAGTCCAGAAAAGTCGGCAGCGCTTTTGGACAGTGTTGATGTAGGGCTTCTGCTTTGCATTGTGAAGACTTGACTTGCATCTGTGGATGCAGCGGCAAATGGTGTTGAATGGAAGTTATCCCAAGCTCATGTTCATGATATCATTACAGATGAATGATGTTTTTTAAGACAGTGATGTCTGAGAGATCAGAGATCATACGCATTCAGAAGTGGATTTCGTCTTAACAAGATTTGACCATTTTCCTTGAATCTTTTAAATCTATTGTGCACTGTAGAGGATGAAATGCCCAAATTCCTTCCAATTTGTCTTTGGGATTATTGTTCTTAGAATGCTGGAATATCTGCTGAAGCATCTGTTGGTAAATTGACAAGTCTCGAATGATCCATGCTCTTGAAGGACTAGGCTGTTTTTGGAGACTCCTTATATACCATGACACGATTGCCTCACCTGTTTAACATCTCCTGTTTCACATTGCCTTATTTTAACTTGTCAAATTGTTATTAGTCTTAAATTGCCCCCATCGCAACCTTTTTGGGGCATGTTGCAATCAACTGTTTTGAAATTACTGTACATTAAAAAAAAAAAAATTCACAATGTAAAATGTCATATAATTGTAGAGTTGCATTAGTGTTTTCAATTTAGCAAAGGGTGAATATAATTTACGAATCAATACTTTTTTTACATTTTTATTAGCATTTTTCATACTGTCCCAACTTTTTGGAAATTGGGGTTGTATTTTCGGGTTGATAATAAAAGAAAAGTGATTTTGTGAGCGTGCACATGTGAGCATGCTGGCGTGTAAAGGTGTGAATGTATGTGTGCGATAACTCTAGCAGTGTCTGGTCCTGCTTCTGTTCTTAACAAAGAGCATTTAATTAGGAGTCTGTTTATCGCTCTCCTCCACTCTCACATTCCACTGTTGTAACATTGGGAAGGATGTGAAAACAAACTAAAAATAAAAGCCTGAAGTGCACAATAATTCTGCCTCTTTAATGTGCCATAAGAAATACAGATTTAGAAAAATGGAGAGAATAGAGAAAGAGAAATAACACTCCGTCTTGTTTGTGAAGTGTGCAGGGCAACAATATCACACTTTGAGTCATTCTGCCTGACAAAGCCACTACTAATGCAAATAAACACACACACACACACACACACACAAACAGACACAAACACAGATCAAGACTCAAAAAATATCCCCAAGCACCTTTCCAACCTACTTTGCTCCTTTGTTGCTCTCTTCTGAGCCTGTATACTTCTGCTTGACACTTTTTAAAAGGAAACTCAAACAGATTTTCCAGTTTAGCTCACTTCACTTTGAGCAAGTTGAGGAGTCAGGTGAGTTTTAAGAGGTAACTGAGAACAAGACTGTGTTTTATTCTCAGCAGAGGCTCAGCTTTGACTAAGGATGGGACAATATATAGAATGTTAAAATATTGGCATCCAAAATAAATGATGAACCATATTTTTTGTCTGTGTGATCATTAATGTAATGACCATTTCAAACATCAAAATCTCTTTATTGCTTTTTTCTACACTATTTACAGGGTTTACACAAGGTCCATGAAGTGCTTAAAGTGCTTATAAAAATTTAAGCACTGGAATACCTGGAAAATTGCCTTGTCTTTTTGAAAAGGGCTTGGAGTTAAAAATGGAACAATTCTTCCGTGTCATGTGTGTCCATCAAAGACGAGTTCCACGCACTCCACTTTCATGGAATAATGCATCTTTTAATATCTTTTCTGTTCTTTACAGTCAGTTGTGGATCAAAATGTAAAAAGAAACATACATTTTAATCAAACATAGCAAGGATATGTTAAAGAACGTGGAACTCCACATTAATCTGCGACTCCTCTCGTTAATGTGCTCGGAACCGAAACACTTCTTTAACGCTCATTAAAATTAGAGCATTTTAGCACTTGTTATACAAATTAATGTAAATTAAATGTAAATACTGTGTTTACATGGACACTATTTATTTGAATAAGAATTAGGTTAATCCGTTCTATGATTCTGAATGTATTGTATACATGAACGCTAAATAAAGTGATCAGGTTGATGTGTGAGTTTATATGTCTAAAGCATCAAATCTGAATTGATCTTGTGACGTGCTTACACAGAACAATTATTCGGCATTCCATCGCCATTTAACGCTGCTTCACAATGTGTGAATATACTCGCAATGACCACGGACATTTGCCATTACACAGTCATTAAATTAATGTGAAACTGGAGCATATGTTTTCACTATTAAAGTTTATATTTGATAAGTTTATGCCTTATTTATATTTTTGCAGGAGTTTGGCGTGAGCTTCTGTAGACGGCGTGCACATCAGAGTACTTGAGACACAGTTCATCTTCACACACTCTCAAGAGAGCTGAAAGGTCGGTCACAATAAGCTTTGTGCAAGTGAGATTATTTCGGAGAGTGCAACAAACAAGGATATGATGTCGCATGAGGGCTTCTGGTTTTAATAAACAATACCCAAAATTAAAAATATACCATCTACTTACCATCCACCAACAATACAAAATATCTAGATGTGAAATATTAGATGTCAGTGTGTGACGTTTCAATCTTCTATTGGTTACACGTCTTCTCAGAGTTCAGTGTTCCCTCGTCGTCATGACAACTGCATCAGTTATGGACATGCACACAAAGTCCCAGTTACAGAAAGTAATCCGATCAAGCATGTACATGGCAAATATTTTATCATGATTATAAAAGGTTTACACCACCCCTTACAATCTGAATAAAGTTTACATCAGATTTAGCCAATTCATTCCGATTGACATGGTTACATGAAACTTTTTTATTCGGACTGTTATGGGCTGAAATATGTGCCACCAGAAACTGAATTTGAACCATTTATATTTGAATTTGAATGGCTAAACTTGAATAATTGCATTGAAAAACTGAATTTGAATCACATCATTTGAAATTGTATTGTTTAATTAAAATTGAATTTATTCAAAAACTGAATCTGAATTGTATCATTTGAAATTGAATTTATTCGTTTGGAACTGAAGTCCAATAAAATTTGATCCTCACTGAAAATTAAACTCTCTATATATCTTCACATTCACTCCTCACAATTCAGATTCAGTTCTCAAATTCAATTTCAAGTTACTGAGACAGACATCCGGGTAGTTGGAGGATGAAGGAAGAGCAATCGAGCGCAGATCGATAGATAGCGTTCATTGGCGCACAGGACTCCTCTTGGGCCAATCAGCACCAATGTTTTGGAGCACAGTACGTTACCCGCCATGAAACTATGGAATTACGATTGTGTCAATAATAATGAATGTAACTTTATAAAACTGAACGTAACTTTTTCAGAAACTATGAAAAATATTCCATTACAAAAGAAGAAAAACACAATTAAAATGAAAAAAAAATGAACTCAGTCGCACGAATTTAACAGGCTCTTCAAATATGCTTCATTTTTTGTTAATGTTTTTCAAAGATTCGTTTTCGCAAATCGTTGATTCTGAATACATTGCCACAGATTTCGCTTACGCTTCGCAGTTTTTCGTTTGCTGTTTTGAGACAAACCTCTCGTGGGGGTGGGCTTAACAGTGATCTACTCTGATTGGATAGTGAGCTTTTGACGGACAGGTGCTCTCTGACCCGGATGTACAGACGTCACTCAGTGGCGCGCATATTAGAAAGCTCTCGCGGTGATTTGTAGTTATGCAATACGTCGTGCTTTGTTGTATTACTTACTAACAATATGTAAATAATATTTGACCTATAATTATATCATTTAATATTATATGAGACCTTCGATCGTCTAATAATCGTCTTCGATCAGTCTGTAAAGATGAGCTCTCAGGAGAGACACGGAGCGGCATCATCCTCCTCTTGTCCTTCAAGACAGCTTGAAGTAAGTTCGTGTTACTGAAGTAACCAATAACATCGATAAAACTTTTATTCATGTAACGTTACAGTGTGCAACAGTTCTGGCTTTATTTTGCAAATTTATTGTTGTATTGTAAATGCATGCTAAATAAAATGTTGCTGTTTTGTCATTGTCATGACTGCAAAACTGAAACCTGGCCATATCTTGGTCCACTGTTTGACTCTGCCCCGACTGCTGAACGGACTGCTGCTGACCCTGCCTTGTGCTGGTATTCCCGAGCGACTGGTTAAGAATTTCAAGGTTGTTATGTACAGATGCAACATCTGCACCAAGATTTCTGCCTTGCTGTAGAATAAAGACCAGTTTGATATCTGCACTGTCTACATTGACACGTCCTTGAATATAATAACTGTGCAAAAGAGCAAACAATCAAACTACATAACATCATGACATGACATCAGTGCATTGCAAACTTGTGAATGACAATAAAAAAATTATTAAAAAATATATAAAATTATGATATTTTATATGTGTTTATCAAAACATTGTGAATAAATATAATAAAATATATGCAATATTCCACCACTGTGTTGAAATTTAGAGTGTTTTCTGTAAAATTAGAAAATTGTATCGATGTTATTGGTTACTTCAGTAACACGAACTTACTTCAAGCTGCCTTGAAGGACAAGAGGAGGAGGAGTGGAGCATTTGTTTAATAAGCAAGGTCTTTTATTCAGATATTCAGAATTTCTTTCTGAATACCAATACCAGTAACCACAAAAGAATTTGCTACAGTAATGGGTGCTATTCCCTGTGGTTTATGTATGCTTTTTAAAAACCGTAATTACTTCACACCAGTATCTACTGCATCCTTTCCTAAACCTTGTGATACTTCTGTTGGTCAAATCTGTTTTTCAGAGTCGAAAGCTAAAAACTATAAGATCTTTATTTCTTAAGGATTTGATTTCTGTTCCACCTGTTATTTCCTTTTGGAATAATTTGTTTGGTAACCTTAATTGGAAAAAATCTGGTTTTACAGCAGAAATTCATTCTCACAAATTAAGTGAAAGAAATTTCCTTTAAGTTGATACACAGGTTCTATCCTGTTAAGAAATTTATACAAAGATTTAAATCTGACATTGAGCTAACATGCTCTTTTTGTGTGAATTCTGATGAAACAGTGGTTCATTTATTTTGGTCGTGTCATTACACTCAGAAGCTCTGGAATGAAATTGATGTTTTTATCAAGTGTAAGATTTTGCCAGGCTTCTCAATACATATGAGAAACATTATATTTGGGTATTTTGATTCAGACCCCACAAACGAAAATGTCTGTTTTGTTATTAATTTAATTATTTTCTTAAGCAAATTCTATATTCACAAATGCAAATTTTTAAACTGTAAACCTGTCTTCTCTGTCTTCTTAAAATAAATAGAAAATTATCTAAATTTGATTTCAGTATCTACTAATAAGAAAGGACTGTTAGAATCTGCACTGCATTTGATCTCTTCATGTGAACATTTTTGTGTGATGTAATGCCCTACCTCTTCTTTTATTGTTATATACATTATTATTATTATCTTTTTTTTTAATTATTATTATTTTTTCTATTTATTTTGTCGTCTTTATTGTTTTGGTTGATATTATGTGATGTACGTATGCTTTCTCTTTTGTATGTTCCTGTTCTTTGCATTAAATATATATATATATATATATATATATATATATATATATATATATATATATATATATATATATATATATATTATTTTATTTTTTTAATAAATAAGAGGAGGAAGATGATGCCGCTCCATGTCTCTCCTGAAAGCTCATCTTTACAGACTGATCGAAGACGATTATTAGACGATCGAAGGTCTCATATAATATTAAATGATATAATTATAGGTCAAATATTATTTACATATTGTTAGTAAGTAATACAACAGCACGACGTATTGCATAACTACAAATCACCGCGAGAGCTTTCCAATATGCGCGCCACTGAGTGACGTCTGTACATCCGGGTCAGAGAGCACCTGTCCATCAAAAGCTCACTATCCAATCAGAGTAGATCACTGTTAAGCCCACCCCCACGAGAGGTTTGTCTCAAAACAGCAAACGAAAAACTGCGAAGCGTAAGCGAAATCTGTGGCAATGTATTCAGAATCCACGATTTGCGAAAACGAATCTTTGAAAAACATTAACAAAAAATGAAGCATATTTGAAGAGCCTGTTAAATTCGATGCGACTGAGTTCATTTTTTTCATTTTAATTGTGTTTTTCTTCTTTTGTAATGGAATATTTTTCATAGTTTCTGAAAAAGTTACGTTCAGTTTTATAAAGTTACATTCATTATTATTGACACAGTCGTAAATTCCATAGTTTCATGGCGGGTAACGTACTGTGCTCCAAAACATTGGTGCTGATTGGCCCAAGAGGAGTCCTGTGCGCCAATGAACGCTATCTATCGATCTGCGCTCGATTGCTCTTCCTTCATCCTCCAACTACCCGGATGTCTGTCTCAGTAACTTGAAATTGAATTTGAGAACTGAATCTGAATTGTGAGGAGTGAATGTGAAGATATATAGAGAGTTTAATTTTCAGTGAGGATCAAATTTTATTGGACTTCAGTTCCAAACGAATAAATTCAATTTCAAATGATACAATTCAGATTCAGTTTTTGAATAAATTCAATTTTAATTAAACAATACAATTTCAAATGATGTGATTCAAATTCAGTTTTTCAATGCAATTATTCAAGTTTAGCCATTCAAATTCAAATATAAATGGTTCAAATTCAGTTTCTGGTGGCACATATTTCAGCCCATAGGACTGTGCTACTGGTCCGATAACAAATGGATTACTAGTCCATGTCAACAACAGTTCAAATCATTATTATATATGAAATAATGAATTCCTTTCAGCATGTCCACATGACTTGACACAAAAATTTTAAATATTTGTTCAATTTCCACTTTTTTGCTTCAGATGAAAGTTTGTAATGTTGTGATTCACCTGGTTGAAGCTGGTTGGTTTGGTTCATAGCTTAGAAATCTTTTTTGCAGAACTTTATGAAATCCTGAATGGGAAAAAAATTATGGGAAATATACTTCCAGAACCAAGACGGCTGAAAAAATGGGCAGGCACTCTGGCAATCTTTTGTATAATAAATGTCAACCATGTTGTGATTGGCTGTGATTGTCATTAGAGGTGCAAATCGTCACTGGCCTAACGATTTGATTACGATTCAAAGGTTAACGATTCGATTATAAAACAATTCTCGATGCATCATTTACATTTATGCATTTGGCAGACGCTTTTATCCAAAGCGACTTACAGTGCAATTATTACAGGGACAATCCCCCCAGAGCAACCTAGAGTTAAGTGCCTTGCTCAAGGACACAATGGTGGTGGCTGTGGGGTTAGAACCTGTGACCTTCTGATTAACAGCCCTGTGCTTTAGCCACTACGCCACCACCACTCCACCACAATATATTTTAATAGTAATATTACTATCTATCTATTCCCTTCAGCTTTTATTTAACAGCTGTTTTAAAAAATCAGAACGAGTCACATTACATATACTGGCCTTTTACATTCAGTATGAGCTGTGACCAAAACATGGAACATCCACAAGATTAAATAAATGGTTCTATAGTTAAATAGAGTTTCTCAGTTTCTTTCTTTAGAACCTTATAAAAAATCTCTTAAAAGCGCAAGAAAAAAAAATCTTGGTTCTCCATGAAAACACACTGAATACTATAACTTCAACTGATTATATATATATATTTTTTATTTTTTACATGCATTGTAAATAATTTAATAGTATTTAATTATTATTTAAAATTAAACTTTGCCATGCTATTCATTTTAATTTTTAACCACAACTGGAAGTTGCTGGTCCAGGATGAGAGATATACCTCCTTCTATGAGAGTGCAGCTGTCAGCTTCTCCTCACCTGCACAGGTGATAGTAAAGCGGTATAAATAGAGCAGTTGTTGCTTCAGAAATGTATCAAGTAACTCGTCTGCATTGTTCCATCTGTTTGCTCTGCGAGTAGAACATCGCATGACCCTGTCGCAAAAGCTACGATGGATTTAAAATGTTTATCATCAGGTGTGCGCACAGTCCTGACAAGCGAGTGACCAGCAATTATGGCAATAAAGCAAAAGCCAATGAAAAGGAGAGTGCGCAAGAGTAGAGAAAGTCAATGAAAACATCACCAACATCTCCCGAACCACTGCCTCGTCATTATTTTCTTTTGTGTTTTCCCCCGTTGTGTGCAAATCAGTGCAATAATGGGTTCGAGCTCGTCTTTCATGTTGTTTGTTGGCTTGTTATCCCGAATAAACTCTCCCGTTGATATGTGCGTGGGTTTGTGAAAGAATTTCAGGATTCTAGTTTCATTCAGGCACAAATGGTCATGTGTTTGATACAGCTGGTCTGTAAACAGTCGTTTTTAACTTGCATCTTTGTTTCTACATCTGTACAACTGAACTCGTTATGAATCGCGATGCATCGCTGAAATGCCCCCCTTGTCATGTCACACAGCAGCCTCGTGATAAGTGTAGAAAAAAACACTGTGTCATTTATGTTTCATTTAAGTATCACCTTTTGTATAAGAGGCTTCTCCTAAATTCCATAGGAGCAAAAATAAACTGAAACAAATGAGAGCTATAAAATTAATGAATGAATGAATTATGTACAAACATTTCACAAACAGAAGTTTCTACGTTTTTAAATGATAAAACAATAGAGCTTTGGAAAATACCGGATTGTCTGGTCTCAGTCTTTTAGATGGTGGACCTCCATCTTCAGGGTGGAGCATGTAGAACAGCCGCACTTTGTTGGCATGTTTCTTGCTCTGTTGTGTGTGAGAAAGAAAGACAGTTGGATTAGCACATAATATAGATATCAAGTTCTGCAATACAATATGCACACGATCAACCAGCTAATCAGCATCAGAAAGGTTTTATTTAAGCAATCTATAGATTACATATTATCAGCACAGTTAAGATGGAAAATGTTGTTGTTGGTTTGCTTTTGCTTTTAGCAAAAATATAATCAATAGCTTTTTGTGTGCTTTTGGATACAGCTGAAATGTAGAGTATATATACCTACTGAGAATACATTTTTGTTCATGCAAGTCTTTTTCTAAACACAACACAATGTCCCCTCAAGCTTGTATTGATTTGTAGTGGCTGTGCAGCTCTGACAATCAACTTTAGACAGGAATGCTGGTCTTACGAGAATGTTTTCCATTACCACATTCTTTGGAAAACAATGATGTAAGGATATTGAAAATGGAGGTTTGAAACAGATTGAGGCTGGATTACACAATAAGATTTTAATGGCGACTTTAGCCCCGATTTTCATTCGGGAAAATTTGGGGCTAGTCGGCCCTAGTCTGCAGATTTGTTGAAAGTCGGGGTCTGAGAAAAGTGCGTAGTGTATGATTGGTTTTGACTACAATTTCTTCAACTATTATTCAATCTATTGGGAGGATATCAAACACGTTTTATATATTTAAAGCAGACTATCAATGACTATAGAAGAAAATCTCATAGTGTATGTAAAACACAGCACAAACAAACACATGGCACATCGATGCGGTTCACGTGGCAGACAGTACACACAAAAGTTAGCAAGGTTTTTCCCTTCTTGAAGAATGAACAAGGCTAGAGTAAATATTATGTCCATTGATAATGATTTGGGTTGAAATTAATGGAAAATATTTGAGTTGCACTCCATGGCATGTCAAAATTTGAGCAGCCTTCGGTGTTGTAGGTGGGCGCCGACAACAGACGAGAGTGGCGGCCGCGGTGTGCATACATTCATAGAAAACAATGCACCATGTTGTCCGCAATGTTCAGCATTCAAATATAACCAACAGCAATGATGTCATCGTAATATATACTTAATGAATTGCAACTGGTGTTCTTTCTTACATCTGTTCACATACTGCATTTTGATTGGTCTTCTTTTTTAAATCCCTTTTAAATTAGGATTGGTCTCATCTTCCTTGCCTTCGCAAGAGAACTGACTGAAAATGTGCAATGATTGTCATGACCATGGTAAGGTGGCTTTGAAGAAGCATTTTATTTACACAACCCAAGCCTAAATCCTAAACTTTTGATGCCTTACAAGCACAGGTATTCCCTTCAGGAATTTTTAACTCACATTGCCTGCACTGAATATTATCTTGGTCTCTGTTGCAAACTTGCAGCAAATTTGTCACTAATTATTTTCACATGAAAATAAGATTGGAGAGGTTTGCAGCTTTTCACCAGTAGTGGGAACCTGCTGGAAACCTTTGGCAACAGCGGACAATTTGCCACTACTGGAAAGCACTTCTATGGCAAATTAGTTGCAACAATGAAGAGTTTGCGCAAAGCTCATTTGCATGTAAATATAATGAGTGGCAAATTTGCTGCAAGTTTGCCGCAAGGGTTTGCCAGAACTATAGATTTTTGTGAGGGCTACTCCACTTAAACACTCTGACTATTTTAGAGGAATCTGAGGATACCAAAGAGTTGGCAGTCACCAGAACTTTGAAAAATGCATGTGACTGCTCAGCTTTCAAAACATTTACAGCTGCTTAAGTTTCAAATTGTCAAGGTGGGCCAAGAGGGCAAAGACACAGCAACCTCCTTAAAAAAGCTGACGCAAAGACTTGCTTTAAGTTTCTAGGCTATCCAGATGGTGAACATTTCAGGTCTTTTTTTTTTTTTCAATACAGTAAACTTGTCTGTGTGCATACTTGGCTATAGTTTTGGGACAACATTTATTTGAAATTACCATGATCTTAACCAACCATCTTTCCCCAATCAAACAGATAGAAGCTCTACTTGACTAGAAAACATTAGCCCTGAGGCATTATGAATATGACTGCCAAGTGACCTTATTAGCCTTAAAGGAGACCTATTATGCCCCTTTTTACAAGATGTAATATAAGTCTCCGGTGTCTCCAGAATGTGTCTGTGAAGTTTCAGCTCAAAATATCCCACAGATAATTTATAATTCAATGTTGTAAATGCCCTTTTTGGGTGGAATCAAAAACACGTTGATTTTGTGTGTGTCTCTTTAAAATGAGCTGCTGCTCTCCGCCCCCTATGTATGAATATATATATATATATATATGTATATCTGGTCTCCGTGAATACAGTCAGAGACAATGGTAACTTTAGCTGCATTAGCCGTGAAATCAGCTAACAAGCACATTCGGAAAGGCGATTTGAAAACATTCACAAAATATAAAGTGCAATACTTGCATCTTCAGGATATAAAGCTGGAACACAAACAGTTGGTACTGATCCATGCTTGAGAATACATTTTTTTGAAAATCCTGCTTTATACTGACACTCATTCACAAAGCAGTCTGGTGTAAAGTGATTTGCACAAACATTTTTGTATGTTTTGGGGCACATTTCCTTCAAAAACAAAACTTGTCCACTGCGTCTTCAGTAGTTCTGATGACGGGAGTACATGAAGACTCTTATGTTCACTTTTACAGCCTTTTACAACATTGACAACACTACACTTATGATGCTTACGAAGCTGAGACATTATTCTTCTCACTGTATCTGCTCCAGCATGGGAAATAATGGCAGACTGTGTTTAGATCACTCAGGGGATCAATGATCATAGGGTGGAGTCCGTCACCAGTCGTGGGCGAGGCTTGCTCGAAAACCATTCATTTTGACACACTGCTTTTGATTAATAGAAATATAAGAAAGAGGAGTGGGTGGACTTTTAACATTGTAGGGTGGTTAAGTACACACACTGCCGACTCACATTTATGTACAAACGCCATGTAAAAGTTATTCTCTTTCTTTCTTGCAATTTTTTTATTTCTACCTTGTTTTCTTACATTTTTCTTTCTTACTTGCTATCTTGTTTTCTGTCTTTCTTTTTTCTTTTCTTTCTCTCTTGCTTGCTATCTTGGTTTCTTTCTTTAATACAGTATGAAATGTTTACTGACACAATTAGTACAGCTTTAATCATTAAAGCATGACACATATGGAACCTGTGATCTGTTGTCATGGATACACTTACATGAGATTTCAATTGAAAGATTAAAAACAAAACAAAACTTTCCAGAAACATCTAATTCTCTAGGATTGTTGTAAGAAAAGTTGGCATAAAAGCAAACTCATACTGCAGCCCTTCGATGAAGCTATCTGCAAAGATTTAAATTTAAATGACACTTGCGTTGAGTGATGAGTTGAAGCTTTCATTCTAGTTGAGTGAAAGTACCTTAAAGGGATAGTTCCCTAACACTTCCTAACAGTTAAATTATGGCGGAAAAATTCATTTTGGATAAACTATCCCTTCAAGGTTTAAAGGAGTACACTAGACAAAGTTTCTAGACGTCGGATAGATAGATTCAGCAACCTCAGCAAGATTTGGAGGGGAGTGAAGGCACAGCTGGGCTCACGGTGGCTTCTTTGGGATATTTTGAGCTCAAAGAGCGAAAGATAGAGGAGCTTTGTGGTCTCTGAAGCAGTCAGACTGGATCACACTGGTCCAGTGAAGAGCTCAAAACTGAGAGAGGATGAAAGAGACCATTGATGCACACAGAATGAGCTATAGAACAGGCACTGAGGGGAGAGGCCACATTTGGCCTGGGAGAGATTATATTTGAGGGTTTAAGAGGAAAAAGAGAGGAAATTATCCTTTATATAGCTATAAAATGTTTTATGATTAGGATGATGTCAAAGTTTAAATTTTACAGTGCCCCTAGGGCTGGGTGCTATTATGGTATTAATTGCGACATGACCTTGTGCAATTATTAATTAATAATTACATATCAATATAAGTTTACTATCACAGGATATCTATTTATTTCTTTACAAGGGAAACAAGTACTATATTCATACAAATAACTACTATATCATGTTGATTTTCTGTGCAATAATTTATGTGCTGTTGTTTCAGTGATTGACTTGATTCACAATTGACAGCTATTTGATGAAGGGTGTCACAATTAGGCTGCTTTAGTTAGTTCTGCCGGAACCAGAAACATTTCTCATAATCTATAAATCTGCAATAAATTTAGTGGCATCTAAGATAATATTATTCTATTTGTTTCCCTGTCGTATTCATATCCCGAGGTTACCAGAGCTGGCCAGATCCAGTTACGTTCCTGCTTAGTGTCGGACTCAACTGCTAAGTGTTGCTGAATGATGATGACAAACTACAGCTGATACTAGCCAGACATCATTTCAGTCTTTTATGATGGAATTTACAGGATGCACTCATGCCAACTCCAACCATAAGACATGGGATACTTCATATGTCATTGCATGAACCAGGATATAGGGAGGACCCCACCGGACCTGCCAATAATGCACCTCATTGATCTCTGCCTGCATCACCTTTGCCTACTGATGGACTACACTCTTGAAATGGAATACATAGACTATCAATTAATTGCCAACAAAAACCTTCATCTGCCAACTAACAAAGGACAATTGCATCTATGTGAACTTCTGCAATTAATATAGGATGGACTTTAAAGAAATTATTAATGAATCTTACAGTTCATACACATCTTTGTTTAAACACTGACCCTTAACACTTAATTTGTTTACACATTTTAAACCATGAATTGCACTGCACACAAAATAACTAATATTGGCATTACATTCATGTGGTTTAGCCAGAGGGGAACTGGCCCCCACAGTGAGCCTGGTTTCTCCCAAGGTTATTTTTCTCCATTAACCAACATCTTATGGACTTTTGTGTTCCTTCCCACAGTCAGCTTTGGCTTACTCACTGGGGATCTAAATACAATTATTATTTAATTATTAACTTTTATACTCATTTTACAATCATATTCAATCAATGATGACTTAAATGTTTAATTTTCTACTAAAGCATGATTTTCTGTAAAGCTGCTTTAAAATGATGTGTGTTGTGAAAGGTGCAATACAAATAAAAATGACTTGACTTTTTTGCTTATCACAATTTAAATTGCAAAATGTTTCAAAATAATCGCAATAGGATTTTTTGTCCAAATCTTGCAGCTCTAGATGGAATGTATATGTACAGTAGATGCTTTTATTGATTATAATATGAACGTTTTAGTATATGCTCCTACATTCTCTACATTTACATGGATAACAGATAGTGGGTTTTTGGGAGAAAACAGGGTTCCGGTCTACATGCACTGTATAATTGGCGTACTCTTTACTCCTGTATACATGCGGCTCAGTCTGAAAGCAGCTTTCTCCACAGCAATGTAATTTCCCCAGAACACTTGGGTATATAACAAACATGGGATCCGAGGAAGACTTCACTATTTTATTCTCTGTTGCTTTGCTTTATTTCCAGTTGCTGCTTGTTTGTTTTCTTAAGTTTCCATCGCGATATGCATGGAACTGCGCTGCAATAATGGGGTTTCCCTCTTACGTAAAACTCTGGGATTACCTCAATGTAGGAGCACATATACATGAACCTGTGAGACCGTCTATATTTTACTTTGGTGTGTGTAAATGGGTATAGTTTATAGCGTATGTGATGTTCCCACTGTTTGTTCCAGAAATGTTGAATTATTTCCACTGTATTGAC
The DNA here is from genome assembly GCF_025860055.1 of Xyrauchen texanus. Taxonomy (NCBI): domain Eukaryota; kingdom Metazoa; phylum Chordata; class Actinopteri; order Cypriniformes; family Catostomidae; genus Xyrauchen; species Xyrauchen texanus. Next base: position 8,975,427 of record NC_068295.1, on the reverse strand, counting down.
TTGTTGGGCTCCATCATATGACGTTTGTTCTCCAGCCTGTTCCATGCACATGCGCACTTCTCAAAATCCTGTTAGAATGGCAATATGAGTTTTTACATGGCCACATTAAGCTGCATTCTCCGGGAGGAACCTAGGTGTGTTAAACTGCTTTCTCGTTATCATTTAAATGGCGTAAGGAAATCAGCAATCTCGTTTCTTAATGCATGTAAAATATACTTGAATGAGGAAATACCAAAAATCTTCTAAATGGCTAGTTAAAAGTACAATCAAATAACACTTCATATCAACAATAAAATCTTACAACAATTTATTTAGCTCAAATCACACACACACACGCACACACACACACACACACACACACACACACATACAAATACACATAAACACACACAAAAACATCATTCATGCTGGTTCAGCTAATATGCTTGTGCATTCTTGAGTGAACTGAATCTTGAATGTCTCTTTTAAAAATGTTTTTGGCTCTTTTAACTGTAAGGTGGGGCTTCCATTACTACTGCTGACCAATCTCGTCTTTATAATGTCTGCGTCTGAAACCAAGAAATTGCTGCCTCCGGAGGCTGTTTACGGAGGTAGCAAGGGACCAAAGCACATCCGAGATACTGAGATACATTCATCTGATCGATTTTTTAAGGCAGCATAGATGACTCTCTGATTTTGTTCTAAATTATTAGTCCAGCGGTTAGATTAGAGGTTTAGTTGGATTGAATGAACAGACACGTTACCTTTAATGGACACCAGATGTCGATAATCAGTTGCTGGTATCCTAGCAACGATGTGACATTATGCTGCCTCAGTAGCCTGTCCAAAACCAGTTTCTGGAGGTACCTTCGTTTGTAAACGCTGTCTGTTGAGTGACTGAATGATAGGGTAGCGAGGCAACAAGACAGCTACCTTTGGTTTCGGATGCAGCTAAAGTCTCTGATAAGCACTCTTGGAATGCCCCTTGTCCAATCAGATTAGAGGACTGGAACTAACTAGCGACTGCTACTATTCTTAAAGAGAGAGTACTGTTTTAGCACTTGTTTTATATATCAGCTGATTTTGAAGTGATAAAGAAAAATTAGGATCAACCTTTGCGTATTGCACAGCATTGCAGTTATTGAAACTAATCAGCAATCTTGGAAGCCAGTAAAAATATCGAGAGATATATAAAAGGAAACAGGGTGGAGAAATGGACAGGACAAAGAATCAAGTATGACGTGTAGAAAGGACAGAAGTTTCCAACCCAAATAGTGATGGGCAGCTGACAGATAAGAAGCTTTTTCTCAAGCTTTTAGTCTATCTCCGTTAGCTATCCATCAGATTATCAGCCATGCACACACACTCACTCACACACCATGAGGAATTGAAAGAGGAAGAGTTCCCAAGAACTCTTTTTATTCAAAAGTGCATTAAAGTTGGTGTGACAGGTGGAGAGAGATTGGTGCGTGCCAATCCCAGGGGAAGAGCTCTAATGCGTGCTGTGGTGCAGCAGACTCGTGTTATCACCAAGCATATCTCCATCTTTCTATCTGTTTCTCTCTCTTTCTGACTCTCTGACTCTCCAGGGAAATGGCCGGGTGAATCAGGGCCTGGAATGAACCGGCCACCAACCCAGACTCTTGTAACAGACTCAGGGTGATGAGTTCATCTGACATTCTAGTACATTTCTTTGAGGACATATAAAATTTTTTGGATACTGGGATTAAAAATCTGTGTATTTGTCTTCTGAGGTTTATATAGCATTTAGGGCAGGATAACTACATTATTTATGATATATTCACTGTTATTTTGTTGTTGATTTAAAATTAATCAACATTATTTTGCCAGTTTCACAAATTGAAAATTTTAATAGCATCTGTAACTTAAACTTATCTCTAGTTTAATTTAAATTTGGGAAGTTGAATTTTTTATATATATATATATTATTATTAATAAAATAACTTTTATATAGCTCTTATATTGGTGCATGGAAATATTTTTTTTTTAAATAGCATTCTTTCTTAGTATGAAAATATTGTATGGCATGCATTGATTATTTTTAACACCAACAGTGGTGTTTGGTTAAAATAATGTTCCCTTCCGAGGGAACTCGCACTGCGTCGTTGAAAACGACTCTTTGGGGAACGCTCCTTAGCGTGCGCCTCTGAATTATGAATGAAACTATTCCAGTCTTGATTGGTGTTGCGTCATGACGTAACGTGACGGCATAACCGGATGCATAAGTGACGCCGGCACACAAACACATTAGCTTTCGCTCTTCAGCAAGCGCTCTATGTCTATTGTTTGGAGGGGCCCGCTCTCGCCCTCTGGCCTGTTCGGCGACGCCGTTACATCGGTCGTCGACAGGTTTCAGGAGGCGAGGAAACAATCTGCGGTGTTCAAGCAGTTCCTCCCCCGTAGGGCAAAGTCTAAATCAAGTAGGGTGGGGCAAGCAGATCAGCCCCAGCCTTCAGTCAGCTCCTCGCACCGCGCAGAGCAAAAGGAGAGCGTTTCCTCTAGAGCCCCTCCTCCAGGAGCTTGGCAACAGAGGAAACGCTCCCAGCGGAAGCCCTCCAGCCAGAGGGGCGACCTGAGGGATGTCCTTAAGGCTAGGAGGGCTTCGGGAAAGAGGTCCTAACCAGGGTGGTAGAACCTCGGAGGGCTGTCCCCCCCGCTGCAGAGCAACCGAGGTTGTTCTCGCAGCGGAGTCCTCAGGGAATCGGTGTCGGTTTCCCGCCGTCTCTGAAGCTTCGGGTCACATCAATTTCCAGCGAACGCACACCGTGCCGTTCGTGTCAAAAAATAAAAAACACACATCAATTGTGGTCATGAGAACTGTGTCGACTAAATCCTGCCGGTGTTCCGCTTCAGGAAGTCGAGAACAGTGCTCGGAAAACACCCGAGACCAGCCTCGAGAGGCTGGTTCCCTTAGTAGATTTTGTAGAGGCATGGAATCATCTTCCCAACATATCTGCATGGGTCCTGCATATAATAAAATCAGGGTACAGACTGCAGTTCGAGCACCGCCCCCAAATTCTCTGGGGTGGTGCAGACTACAGTGGTTCCGGAGCGGGCTCAGGTGATGGAACAAGAAGTGCAATCTCTGCTGCTGAAGGGGGCCATAGAACGTGTTCCTCATTCAGACAGGGAGTCCGGTCTTTACAGCCGGTACTTTATAGTTCCAAAAAGGATGGGGGTTGAGGCCGATTTTAGATCTCAGAGTTTTGAACCGGTCTCTGAGGAGGTTCAGGTTCAAAATGCTTACTATTCCTGTCATCGTGAGTCAGATCAGATCCGAGGACTGGTTTGTCACGATAGATCTAAAAGACGCCTATTTTCATGTATCCATCCTTCCATGTCACAGGAGGTTCCTGAGGTTCGCTTTCGGGGGCGAAGCTTACCAATATCGGGTTCTTCCGTTCAGCCTAGCTCTATCTCCCCGCACGTTCACCAAATGTATGGATGCAGCTCTTGCTCCACTGAGACTTCAGGGCATCCGCATACTCAATTATATCGACGACTGGCTCATTCTGGCCCAGTCTTGAGAAATGGCGGTTCGGCATCGAAATGTCGTCCTTTGCCACATTCGAAATTTGGGGTTGAGACTCAACACAGAAAAGAGTGTGTTACAACCATCCCAGAGAGCAACCGAGGTTGTTCTCGCAGCGGAGTCCTCAGGGAATCGGTGTCGGTTTCCCGCCGTCTCTGACGCTTCGGGTCACATCAATTTCCAGCGAACGCACACCGTGCCGTTCGTGTCAAAAAATAAAAAACACACATCAATTGTGGTCACGAGAACTGTGTCGACTAAATCCTGCCGGTGTTCCGCTTCAGGAAGTCGAGAACAGTGCTCGGAAAACACCCGAGACCAGCCTCGAGAGGCTGGTTCCCTTAGTAGATTTTGTAGAGGCATGGAATCATCTTCCCAACATATCTGCATGGGTCCTGCATATAATAAAATCAGGGTACAGACTGCAGTTCGAGCACCGCCCCCCAAATTCTCTGGGGTGGTGCAGACTACAGTGGTTCCGGAGCGGGCTCAGGTGATGGAACAAGAAGTGCAATCTCTGCTGCTGAAGGGGGCCATAGAACGTGTTCCTCATTCAGACAGGGAGTCCGGTCTTTACAGCCGGTACTTTATAGTTCCAAAAAAGGATGGGGGGTTGAGGCCGATTTTAGATCTCAGAGTTTTGAACCGGTCTCTGAGGAGGTTCAGGTTCAAAATGCTTACTATTCCTGTCATCGTGAGTCAGATCAGATCCGAGGACTGGTTTGTCACGATAGATCTAAAAGACGCCTATTTTCATGTATCCATCCTTCCATGTCACAGGAGGTTCCTGAGGTTCGCTTTCGGGGGCGAAGCTTACCAATATCGGGTTCTTCCGTTCGGCCTAGCTCTATCTCCCCGCACGTTCACCAAATGTATGGATGCAGCTCTTGCTCCACTGAGACTTCAGGGCATCCGCATACTCAATTATATCGACGACTGGCTCATTCTGGCCCAGTCTTGAGAAATGGCGGTTCGGCATCGAAATGTCGTCCTTTGCCACATTCGAAATTTGGGGTTGAGACTCAACACAGAAAAGAGTGTGTTACAACCATCCCAGTGCACAACGTTTCTGGGTGTTGTGTGGAACTCGGTTACGATGCAGGCACGCATGTCTCCTGCACGCATCGAGTCCCTTATGGCGATGGTGTCCGGGTTAAAGCTAGGCCAGGCCATCACTGTAAAGCGATTTCAAAGACTGCTGGGCCTCATGGCAGCGGCATCCAACATTATACCTTTGGGCCTTCTACTACACATGAGGCCCCTCCAGTGGTGGCTGAAAGCCAAGGGGTTTTCCCCCAAGGGGAATCCATTTCGTATAATCACAGTAACGCGCAGATGCCTTCGTTCTCTGCTAATATGGAAGAAACCTTGGTTCCTGTCCCAAGGACCAGTGTTGGGAGCGTCATGTCGCTGGAAAACCGTTTCGACAGACGCCTCCCTCACTGGCTGGGGCGCGGTCATGGACGGCCGCTTTGCCAGGGGTCTGTGGCAGGACCATCATCATTCTTGGCACATAAACTGTCTAGAGATGTTGGCTGTGTTCAGGGCTCTTAGGAGCTTCCTTCCAGACATCAAAGGTTACCATGTCCTAGTACTTTCGGACAATACATCAGTGGTAGCTTATCTGAACCGACAAGGGGGACTCAGATCGCGCCCTCTGTGCAGACTGGCGCATCAAATAATTCTTTGGTCCCAAGGGAAAATACTGTCTATCAGAGCAATGTATATTCCGGGGGTTCAGAATCAGGGAGCAGACATCCTGTCGAGGCAGGGGCTGAGGCCCGGGGAATGGAGACTTCATCCAGAGGTGGTGAAGTTGATTTGGGACAAATTTGGACCATCGGAAGTGGATCTATTCGCGTCTCGAGAGACGTCCCACTGTCCACTTTGGTTCTCCCTCTCACATCCAGCCCCACTGGGGTTGGACGCCATGGTACAGGCTTGGCCGAGGCTTCGCCTGTACGCATTTCCCCCGATTGCTCTGCTCCCGGGCATCAGTCTACTTCTGGTTGCCCCGATGTGGCCGGCCCGAGTATGGTTCTCAGACATAATTTCACTCCTGATAGCTCTGCCATGGCAGATTCCTCTGAGGAGGGATTTGTTGTCTCAGGCAGGGGGCACAGTTTTCCACCCTCGTCCAGAGCTGTGGAAACTGTGGGTCTGGCCCCTGAGGGGGTTCAGTACCTAAATGCTGGTCTATCAGCGGGGGTGGTTGAAATCATACTTAACTCTAGGGCTCCGTCTACTAGGAGATTATATGGCCTCAAGTGGAATGTGTTCTCCACTTGGTGTAGAGAACATGAAGTAGATCCAGTCAACTGCCCGGTGGCTTCAGTTCTGCAGTTTCTTCAAGATCGTTTCTCTGCGGGTCTCTCCCCTTCCACACTTAAGGTTTACGTGGCGGCCATTTCGGCTTTCCATGCACCACTGAGTGATGGGCCTCTGGGGAGGCACCAGCTGGTCATTCGTCTTCTCCGTGGTACATGGAGGATGAGACCGACAACCAGGTCCAGGGTTCCTGCCTGGGACCTGGCGGTGGTTCTCGAAGGGTTATCCCTGGCCCCCTTCGAACCCCTTCAGTCGGCTTCGCCCAAGGACCTGACGTTCAAGATGGCTTTTCTCTTAGCTATTACCTCTCTAAAGAGGGTGGGAGATCTTCAAGCCCTGGCAGTAACACCAGCTTGCTTGGAGTTCAGCCCCTGGCAGAGTTAAAGCCATTTTGCACCCGAGACCTGGCTATGTGCCTAAGGTGCCTTCTAACACGGCACGGTCTCACGGTCCTGCAGGCTTTTCATCCTCCACCTCATGTGTCGGCAGAAGAAGAGAGGCTCCATTTGCTCTGCCCTGTCAGAGCTTTGAGCGTTTACCTCGAGAGGTCCTCTTCTTGGAGGAGGTCGGACCAACTGTTAGTGTGTTTTGGGTCACCTAAGAAGGGGCTCCCTGCCTCTAAACAAACCATTAGTAATTGGATTGTTCAGGCTATTATCTCGGCCTACAAGGTGCGCAATTTGCCTTCACCTTTGGCCATAAGGGCTCATTCAACTAGAGGCATGGCGTCCTCTAGGGCTCTCTTATCGGGAGTACCCCTCCAGGAGATCTGTGAGGAAGCCAGTTGGGCTACCACGCACACTTTCATCAGGTTCTATAGTCTGCACCTCCCTAGTATGCCTGGCGCACGTGTGCTCTCGTCCTAGCTGAGTGCTTGAGTTCAGTTTCACTCTAGGGCAGGCCTTTTTTCGGTGCGTGGCCTAGTGGGCATTCGTTCCCCAAAGAGTCGTTTTCAACGACGCAGTGTCTCGTTCCCTTCTCAGGGAACAAGGGTTATAGTCATAACCTGAGGCGTTCCCTTCGAGGGAACTGCACTGCGTCGCTGAAACGACTCTGGGAACAATGCCACTAGCCATGCCCTCAATGCCTGAGAGCGGCTTGCTTCATCACTAGGCTAATGTGTTTGTGTGCCGGCGTCACTTTTATGCATCCGGTTATGCCGTCACATGTTACGTCATGACGCAACACCAATCAAGATTGGAATAGTTTCATTCATAATTCAGAGGTGCACGCTAAGAAGCGTTCCCCAAAGAGTCGTTTTCAACGACGCAGTGTCGTTGCCTTCTCAGGGAACAAGGGTTATAGTCATAACCCGAGACGGTTTCTCTGATTAAAAAAAGAAAAAAAAATTTACACTCAAAAAAAATGTAGCAGTTAAATTTCATAACAAATTTCCATAAAATTAAATTGGTTAATCTTTAATCTAATAAAATTTGAAATCCCCAGTAAATTGTCATTTGTATAGTAAATTCCAACACATAATCAGACCACATACAAGTAAATCCAACCTATTTTCACATGAAATGCAGGACATCTGAGAGTGCTTACTGATCCTCTTACGCTCTGCTGGATTTTTGGACTGCCGCATTAAATTTTTTACACTCAAATTTAAAAGCTCCCTGTGCACACATACAGTGGACTAGTTTAATAAAAATTTGTCCCATTTTACAGATAACCCCCTACATTTTAAGAAATTGCAATAATGAATAAATAACATTATATATGTTTACAATTTTATGATAATTGTTTTTTTTATGTCTAAAGTTTAAAAGCATGCCATTTCAGCTCTGTGTCCTTAATTTTCAAGCAAAAAGCCTTATTTTATTTCACTGGATGGCAGCAAGTACTAGAACAAATATTTTTTTCTCTATCACCTTTCATCACATTATACTGATCTGAAATGTAGGTGGTGCTCTAACACATTTTAGCCCTCACCCATAGACAACCAGTCTTTTTTTGAAGTGCTAAGAGCTTCCACACAATTCTGTTTAATATATTGGCTTCTGAGTTGTCTAGAAGCCCTATCTAGGTGTCATTGGAAATAAGACGTGTTATTTAAACGTGTTATTTGTTATAAAATTAATCGCACTGAATTAATTAAATATTAACGTGTTAAATCGACAGCCGTAATGACTATATGATATATCTAAGTGCTATGTGAAGGATTTTTATATTTATTTAAAACAATTCTAAAACGTAACCTCTAGGTGGGTCCAATTTGCAACAAATGTTTTCAGGCCTTATTTTTTTATTTTATGTAACTAAATGCAAAAGTAACGGGGTTCTCTGTAAAGTTCAAATTTTCTAAGCTTTCAAATGATATCACATATGCCTAACTTATGCATCCAGGGACTTCAGGGTTTTAAGTGTTAAAACGGCTTGCCACATAGGGCCTCTCTGCAGAGTTTAAGAGGTTAAGAAGAGGGATCACGGGTATCAATGACAGAAGAGCTGAAGTGTTACCGTAACACTGTATATAGTTTATTGGCTCCCCGTGAGGCTTTGTCTAGCCAAACGATCTAGTTGAACAGACACGTTCCCTTAGCCACACTGATTTGTGTAAAGGAGTTTGTCCTCATTAGCTTGCTCGTTAATCTAGTGATTGCGTACTCCGTGGCCTAGTGAACCATGTGTGAGTGATGTAAATAATGCAGGGGGATGATTCTTTAATGGTCAATCATTAAGTTACTTATGGAGGGGTTGTGGGTTCTTGGGAAAGGTACACTGCATTACAACTTTAAAAGAAGCTCGTGAAAAATACATGAGAGAAGCATTTAGCTTACAACTGATTATTACATCCCAGATGATCAATTGATGAGAGACGCTTTTAAAGTAATGTGTGTCACACGAGTGTGCGTGAGATATATAGAGAGAGAGAGAGAGAGAGAAGGATAACTCACCTCGTAGTGTGCCACACGCTGGGACTCAGAGATCAACTGAGCATTGCAGATGTTACAGTAGCTCTCTGTAAAGAGTCCTACATCAACAGCTCCAGCAGACTTCATCTGAAAACAAACAAAACAACCATAAAACTGAATTATTTTGACCTTGGACTCGTTTAACAAATTTTTCAAAGTCAAGTCAAACTGTATTATATTTTTTGTCCAGTTGGTCAGTAGTCAAACAAACAAAACAAACAATTTATATATACAGTATATATATAATATGACCGTGGCATGATTGTTGGTGCCAGATGGACTGGTTTGAGTATTTCTGAAACTGCTCATTTCCTCCGATTTTCACACACAACAGTGTTTAGAATTTACTCAGAATGGTGACAAAAACAAAACAAAAAAAACATCCAGTGAGCAGCAGTGCTGTGGACGTAAATGCCTTGTTGATGAGAGAGGTCAACAGAGAATGGCCAGACTGGTTCGAACTGACAAAGTCTATGGTAACTCAGATAACCACTCACATGAATATGTGGTGAGAAGAGTATCATCTCAGAATACTATTATGAGATGTGGGTTGGCACTGTTTTGCTGGAACGAGGGAGACCTACACAATATTAGGTAGGTGGTTTTAATGTTGTGGCTGATCTATGTGTGTGTATATATATATACATATATAAACTCAGCAAAAAAAGAAACGTCCCATTTTCAGGACACTGTATTTTACATATAATTTTGTAAAAATCCAAATAACTTTACAAATCTTTATTGTAAAGGGTTTAAACAACATTTTCCATGCTTGTTCAATGAACTATATACAATTAATGAACATGCACCTCTGGAATGGTCGTTAAGAATCTAACAGCTTACAGACGGTAGGCAATTAAGGTCACAGTTATAAAAACTCAGGACACTAAACTCAGGACACTAAAGAGACCTTTATATTGAACACCAAAAGAAATATGGCCAGAGTCCCTGCTCATCTGTGTGAACGTGCCTTAGGCATGCAGCATGGAGGCATGAGGACTGCAGATGTGGCCAGGGCAATAAATGCAATGTCCGTACTGTGAGACGTCTAAGACAACACTACAGGGAGACAGCTGATTGTCCTTGCACTGGCAGACCACGAGTAACAACATCTGCACAGGATCGATACATCCAAATATAACACCTGCGGGACAGGTACAGGATGGCAACAACAACTGCCCGAGTTACACAAGGAACACACAAACCCTCCATCAGCGCTCAGACTGTCTGCAATAGACTGAGAGAGGCTGGACCTAGGGCTTGTAGGCCTGTTGTAAGGCAGGTCCTTACCAGACATCACCGATGTCGCCTATGGGCACAAACCCACCTTCGCTGGACCAGACAGGACTAGTAAAAAGTGCTCTTCACTGACAAGTCACAGTTTTGTCTCACCATGGGTGAAGGTCGGATTCGCAATTATAGTCGAAGTAATGAGCGTTACAACAAGGCCTGTACTGTGAAGCGGGATCGATTTGGAGGTGGAGGGTCCGTCATGGTACGTCAAATATATTAGGGCTGTCGATTTAACGTGTTAATTCAGTGCGATTAATTTTATTAAAAATAACACATAAAAAAAAATGTACGCAATTAATCGCAATGCCCCCGGACTGTAATAAGGAAGATTCCTGAGAAATACAAGCTTGTAGTACCACCTGTTTACTCCAGAGGGCAGTAAGTGAAACTTCAGCTGTATGGCAACTCGCAGTTTATACAGTGAACAAAAAAACTTCAGCAGACACAACACGATCATGCATTATGATCTTGCGTTCAAAACACTTGATGAAGCGCAAATCCAAACTAGGGGATCTCAAGATGTGTTCTAAGTATTAAACTATATTTAACATGACACAGTGACCTAAAAATTTGATGTTTATGAAGCAACGCACCCGAGACACTACACAAGCATGATGCAGGTGTACATTGACGGGTCCTTAAACAAGCCCTCATAATAAATCTATAACTGATTGACAAATTAACTTGTGAAATGGATTGCTGTGAACTGTAATAGAAATTGAAATGCTTGCAACTCTCTTAATCGTCACTCACACACAACACTGAAATAGCGTTCATCATGTGACATGCATGAGAGACTTGTAAATTGTTTACACTTTATTCTATTAGAGTTTGAGTTTAGCATGTTGCTTACCTGTTATGCTATACTCTGATAAGCACCAAAATACACAGCACAAACAATTATTGGGTGCAATAGTCCAATTGAAATGAGACAGAGCTATTTTTATCAATACTTTTTAGTAAATTTACAATCAACATGTCTCTTGATTTGTTTTCACTGCGCTTAACACAATGCAGGTTACATCCAGTGCTGCCTTAGAATTTACACTGAGATTGTGAGACAATTTTTCACTTAACGCTAAGAAAAGGTGTGCATGTTTTTCAGTCCTTGGCACATGCTTCTGTTTGTTAATAAGAGCTATGCAATGTGTAAAATAAGGAATATGGCAAATAAGGGGCACATTCATATATATAAGGCAAATAAGGAATACATTTGGAGTCTCTGGGGACATGGCAAAATTTGTCATTCTCTCTTTTCTTGAAGAAAACAAAGGTTAGTGACAAATGTTTTATTTCTTGCATTTGAAATGTTATCTTACACCACCGAGGCAGACTGGGAAGAGAACTCAGCCTTGGATTTTACATAGAAACCAGCCCAAATGTTGTTAAGCAAGGGGGATGCCGCTGTCCTTTTCTGCATTACGCGGCCCCCTTTGGCATATATCTGGCCCTGTTCAGCCAGTCGTGGCCCCGTTTTCCCACTGGGAAAAGTCCCGGTACACAAAAAGAGATGTTATGTAGAGTGACGGTCTCAGCCACCATTCACTTTCATTACAACTTTTTTTCCATATAATGTAATAGAATGGTGACTGAGACCTACAGAATATATGCCTAACATCTCCTTTTGTATCCACAGAAGTAAGAACTTCAAATTAGAAAAACATAAGGGGAAATAAATGATGACAGAAAACTATCCCTAATGTAGAGTTGTAAAGTTGTATTATCATTTAGCAGTTATTACAAAAGATTACTGGGCTTTGAAATCCTCAAGAATAAGATATCCAAGGAAACCCATCAAACCAATTTCTTGATGTATTACTGAAAAGCAAAGTGCCTTGAGAATTCAATATCTTTCTTTTGCCATTTGAGAGTGAGGGTGCATGATTCTGATGTGGAGAATCAATTATTCAGAGGTTTAATCCTGATTCTTGAGGAGCTTCTATGTGGAGCTGAGGAGGTCAGGTGTAGTGAGTGTGCAGAGATGATGGGTACAGATCAGCCTGACATCACGTCACACCGATGACTCACAGTCGCTGAGAACTTCAGATAAAAATGAAAAGAATCAAGCAGTAAAGGAACATAGAGTACACATTCAGATATCGTTCTGTCTCCATCATGACAGCTGAGAACATACTGGACCTTTACTTCACTAGGCTGCTGAATTACAAGGATAGTTCACACAAAAGTTAAAATGTTATCATCATTTACTCACACTCATGTCATCCAAACTAAGTGACTTTATGCCAATAGTGAAAAGTTTGTCTATCCAAGACTAATACTCCACCATCTCAATGTTTAAACAATTGTTGTCACTCAGTAGATGGTATCCTCCTATTAGAAACCGGTTGTTAAAATCTTGCCAAAAAATAAGCAGAGGAAAAAGATACTGTGGCATAATAAAGTTCATTTCTGATTCACTTTGCTGCCTTCATGATTTCTTACTATACGAGCTCTAAAAACAAGCCCTCCGTGTGCATTCAGACACAAAATCTGTTTCACACAATTTAATTTTAGAGATTATAATTGTATTGTGACACGGCAGTGATCTCTGAGCACACCTCTGCGCTAGTCTAATTGAATATGTTAGAATTTTTATTTCCTCCAAACGAGAGCCCTGTGGTAACATTTATTTTTTTTTTTTTCTGTATTTGCAGAGACTTAAGTCCTAAAACATTTATCCGTGCCAGTCTAACAAGAATACAAGCACAGATGAAATGAGCTCCATAATCATGATGAAAAAGTTATGTTATAAAGATTTCATACGACTGTAAACTATTACGTGTAATTAGTGATCAGGATGGTTGCTAGATGGTTGCTATGGCGATCTGAGCGTGGTGTCAAGGGTATTTTGGATGGTTGCTAGAGTGTTGCTAGATGGTTGTTACGATGTTCTGAGTAATTGCTAGTAGGTTACTTGTGTGATTTGGGTATGGTTGCTAGGAAATTTTGGGTGGTTGCTAGGGTGTTGCTAGATGGGTTCCTATGGTGTTCTGGGTGGTTTCTACATAGTTGCAAGTGTGATCTGGGTTGAGTTGCTTGGGTGTTTAGGATGGTGACATGGTGTTTTCTATATGGGTTGCTACTTGCTAGGGTGTTCTGGGTGGTTTCTAGGGTACTGCTAGAGTGTTTTGGGAGGTTGCAAATAGGTTGCTAGTGTGATCTGGATGGGGTTGCAGGGGTGATTTGAGTGGTTGCTAGATGGGTTGCTAGGGTGATCTGGGTGGTTGCTAGAAGGTTGCTATGGTATTTTGGATGGTTGCTAGGGTGTTGCTAGATGGTTGTTATGATGTTCTGTGTAGTGGCTAGAAGGTTACTTGTGTGATTTGGGTAGGGTTTCAGGGGTGATTTGAGTGGTTGCTAGATGGGTTGCTAGGGTGATCTGGGTGGCTGCTAGAAGGTTGCTAGAGTGTTTTGGGTGGTTGCAAGGGTGTTTTCTAGATGGGTTGCTACTTACTATGGTGTTCTAGTAGGTGGTTTCAAGGGTGTTACTAGTTAGGTTAATAAAGTGTTCTTGGTGGTTGCTAGAAGCGGGCTAGTGCGATCAGAGTTGAATTGCTAGTGTGTTTAGGGTGGTTACAAGGGTTTTTGGTTGGTTGCTAGGGCATTTCTATGGTGTTGATGTGGTCATCTGATTGGTTACTTACAGTAAGATAATTTTCTGCATTCAAAATCTACACCTACCAAGCACTTTATTAGGAACACCTGTTCACCTTCTTATTCATAAAATTATCTAATCAGCCAATCATGTGGCAGCAGTGCAATACATAAAATCCTGCAGATACAGGTCAGGAGCTTTAGTTAATGTTCACATCAACCATCTCATGTGATCTCAGTTATTTAGACCATGGCATGATTGATGATACCACACAGGCTGGTTTAAGTATTTCTTTAACTGCGTATCTCCTGGTATTTTCACGCACAACAGTCTCTAGAGTTTAATCAGAATGGTGCCAAAAACAAAAAACAACATACTGCTGCAGCCTATAGACGAGCTTGGGCGAACTTGCATCCAATGAGAGGCCTCCGTGCGCTCACTGCATCAAAGCCCGCCAAAAAGGGCGTGACTAGAGTGCATATAAGCGTAGTTCGTAGGCTGGAACCCTGGTTTTCATTGACTGAAGCGAAAAGTCGCTCGTGGCGCGAGCACGGCCGGCTACGCAATACTCGTTCCCTCATCTAGAGAGAACTGAGGTTACGTTAGGTAACCGATACATTCTCTTACGAGAGGTTCTCTCGTATTGCGTAAGCTAGCTTACGCTACGGGAACCCATTGTCAATGCCGTGCGCGCCAAGCATCCACTGTATGAGCCCCAGGGAATTAAGGGGGAACCTGGGGGAGCCCTTATGAGTGGGGAAATAAGATTTGGCCGGCAAGAATGCGGGTCAGTGTTTGTGTAATATATAAGCACATAGTGGGAAGGGAACGACAGAGCGGCGGTGCCGGTCTGTGTGGAATGTGTCCCATCAGTGCAGCTCACCAGGGGAGCTGTAGTGTATTAAACCGCTAGCAGTTTTGCCTGCAGAGCGGGCACTTCCATATTGTAAAATCTGACAAATGTGGAGGGGGAAGTCCATCCCGCTGCCACACATATGTCGTGAATGGGAATCCCGCTGGACCATGCCCACGAGGATGCCATGCCTCTAGTGGAGTGAGCCCTAATGCCCAACGGGCATGGCAGGTCTTTTGACGCGTATGCAGCGTCCACTATCCATCTAGATAGTGTCTGTTTCGAGGCGGCGAGACCTTTGGTGCGCCCTCCGAACGAAACGAAAAGCTGCTCAGAGCGTCTGAAAGCGGCGGAGCACGCGGTATACAATCTCAGTGCTCTGACTGGGCAAAGGAGATTGGCGTCGCGTTCGCTATCGGATGCTGGTAGCGCCGATAGGGAAATGACCTGTGCTCTGAAAGGAGTACCGATCACCTTGGGAACATAGCCGTGTCTAGGTTTTAAAATGACCTTGGAGTCACTTGGTCCAAACTCAAGACACGCAGCGCTGACAGACAGCGCGTGAAGGTCTCCCACACGTTTGACTGATGACAGGGCAGTCAGAAAAATGGTTTTGAGTGAAAGGTATTTCAAATCCACGGATTGAAGTGGTTCGAAAGGGGGGGCTTTCATAGTTTCGAGAACTATAGAAAGATCCCAGATAGGAACCGATGGGGGCGCGGGGTTCATCCTTCTAGCTCCCCTAAGGAAGCGGATGACCAGCTCGTTTTTTCCCCATGACTGGCCGTGCAGGGGTTCAGCGAACGCCGCAACGGCTGCCACATACACTTTGAGCGTGGATGGGGATCTGCCCTTATCCAGCAGCTCTTGTAGAAATACGAGCAGCGACGACACCCCACATGTCCGCGGGTCCAGGTCTCTGTCGGTGCACCATTTTGAGAACACAGACCATTTTGACGCATAGAGTCTTCTTGTGGAAGGGGCTCTAGCGTGTATAATGGTATTTATTACTCCTGGCAGAGCGACGGGTAGTCGTTGATCACCCACGCATGCAGCGCCCAGCGCTCTGGGTGGGGATGCCAGATTGTGCCGCGAGCTTGAGAGAGGAGATCTGCTCTCACTGGGATGGGCCACGGTGCTGTCAGTGACAGCTGCGTAAGCTCCGGGAACCATGTCTGATCCTCCCAACGCGGGGCTATGAGGAGCACCAACGCGTTTCCCTGATCCTCTGCATTACCTGTGGCAATCGCGAGACAGGGGGGAAGGCGTAAAGCGGGCGCCTGGGCCAGTCCTGGGCCAGCGCGTCCTCGCTTTTCGAGAAAAATATCGGGCAGTGAGAGTTCTCTTCTGACGCAAAGAGGTCTATCTCTGCTCTGCCGAATAGGTGCCATAACGTCTGGACTGTTTGAGCGTGCAGGGACCATTCCCCTGGGGGAATATTGTCTCTGGACAGTCTGTCCGGGCCGTCGTTCAGGTGGCCTGGCACGTGCGTCGCCCTCAGCGAGCGCAGGTGGCACTGGGACCAACTCAGTATGCGTTCCGTCAGATGGAAAAGGTTCCTGGATCTGACACCGCCCTGACGGTTTAGGTAGGATACCACAGACCTGTTGTCCGAACGAACCAGGACGTGGTGACCCTGAATGACCGGGAGAAAGCACACGAGCGCGTACTCGACCGCTATCATTTCCAGACAATTTATGTGAAGGAGCTTTTCCTGAACTGACCATAGGCCGAAAACCGGAGAGCCCTCGCAGACCGCGCCCCAACCCGTGTTGGACGCGTCTGTCGAGATGACTTTTCGGCGAGATACAGCTCCCATTGTCACTCCTCGCTGATACCACTCGGCCACTGTCCAAGGCTGCAGAGCTGAAATACAGGTCTGAGTCACCTTGATGGGCTGGCGGCCTGTGGCCCAAGCCCGGCGAGACGTGCGGGTGCTTAGCCAATGCTGAAGCGGGCGCATGTGCAGTAAACCCAGCTGAAGTACTGCTGCGGCTGAGGCCATGTAACCTAGCACTCTCTGGAATTTCTTCAGAGGCGTGAGGCTGTTCACCTGAAAAGATGCGGCTAGTCGGTGAACACGGCGCGCGCTGTGTAGACAAGCGAGCCGTCATTGCCACGGAGTCTAGTTCTATCCCAAGGAAGGAAATTGTCTGACTGGGCTGTAGTGAGCTCTTGGTCCAATTGACTGCAAGACCCAAACTGTTCAGATGGCTGAGGAGAACTGCTCTGTGAGACAGAAGCTCCATATGTGACTGAGCCATAATCAGCCAGTCGTCCAAATAGTTCAGAATTCGCAAACCCTGACTCCGCAGGGGTGCGAGCGCCGCATCCATGCACTTCGTGAAAGTACGGGGTGCTAAGAACAGGCCGAACGGAAGGACGGTGTATTGATAAACCTGGCCGTCGAAGGCGAATCTCAAGAATGGCCTGTGACGGGATTTATCTGAATCTGAAAGTATGCATCTTTCAGATCGAGAGAAATAAACCAGTCCCCTGGCGCACATACGCGAGGAGTTTCCTGATTGTAAGCATTTTGAATGGTCTTTTTGCAAGCACCTTGTTCAAAACCCTGAGATCTAATATGGGTCTGAGGCCGCCGTCTTTCTTGGGAACAAGAAAATAACGGCTGTAAAGCCCCGACTCGCTCAGAGAGGGTGGCACTTTCTCTATGGCCCTTTTGCACAGAAGGCTTGCTATTTCTGAACGAAGCATGCACGCTGCTTCCGTGTTCACAGTGGTTTCGAGCCGCAGTATTCTGGAGCGAGGAGGGCGGCGATCGAACTGTAGCAAATAGCCCTGTTGTATTGTGCTTAACACCCACTTGGATATCCCTGGAATAGCTTCCCACGCTTTGAAGCGTAACGCTAGAGGGTGAATGGCCAATTCGCTCTGATTGCCGCACACAGAGCGCTGAACAAAATGTGTGAGCGCGTTTAGTGTGTTTATGCATGATTGCTCGCAGACAGCATGAACAGGCTGTTTTGTAAGTGACTTCCCGATTGGAATGAATGGGGAAAGAGTCACATCTGTTACGTGATGCACAAGCATAGTCATGGGCACGGGACTTACACACAGAGGAATGTTTGCTGGCCGTGTAACAGAGCGGGCAGAGAATGGGCGCACGCGACGTATTCGTGGGCGCATTTATTGACTCTAGCGCTCGAGCGGTTCAGTAACCGCTTTATGTGAGCGTGCTCTGGTGGGGACACGAGACATGCAGTGCTTGTGTGCAGAAGAGAACACTGGATTGTGGGCATGTTTTCTACACATAGGGCTGGTCGTGTGACAGAGCGGCCAGAGAATGGGCGCGTGCACGCATTTGTGGGCGCCTTCATTGACTCTGATGCTCGAGCGGTTCGTAACCGCTTTATGAGAGCGTGCTCTGATAGGGGCACGGGATGTGTTATGCTTGTGTGTAGGGGCGAACACAGGGTTGTGGGCACATTTTCTACACATAAGACATGTTTGCTCTTTACAAGATTTATTTGGGTCGCCGTGAAAACGGCGTTTGAGTGCAGGCAAGCGGGCAGTGTCACCGGCTTGTTGGCTGCTAAATTCACCACTGCAGTAGCCTGAGAGAAGGGGACTGACAGGGGGCGAAGCTTTGACGGTGGTCCGCCGCGGCGGGACTGAGCCGTCGCTTGTTCAACAAAGCTAGGAGGACTTCGGTTGTTCAGGTTTCAGCGCAATCTTAGGCCGAGGCCCGCGGGGGGGCGGTGGTCTACGGCGGCTGTCTGAGCGCGATCTGGGGCGGCCGCCCTGTAGGCGCTGGGAAGTCTGGCTTTGTTGAGCTGGGCACTGTGAAGATGCTCGTGCAGGAGGCTGGTTACGTGGGCGGCCTGCAGAGGAGCTAGCGCGGCGAGGCAGGAAGAGATTCATGGCTTGGGTGGCTTTCCGGGGGGATGGAAGAGTAGCCCTTCTCGGCGGCGCCGTCCACTGAAGCGAGAGCAGTGGAGACGTGGGATCGAGTCCTGGCCGAGAGAGGCGCGTTCCACGATTTAGAGAGCTCGGCATGGAGTTCCGGCAGGAAGGGAGCGGCCCGGGCCGCGGTGATGGCTTTGAAGAAAACAGCCGTCGAGTCTGTTGGGAGCCTGCACAGGGGGCGGTGACCACTCGAGCCCGAGGCGGTCGATGGCCTGTGTGAGGAAGCGTATCAGTTCCCAGTTCCCCTTCGACTCTGGCGCGGGTCCTGCTGGATTCCTGGGCCGTTGAGGAGGCTTGTGACCACTCCTCGCTGTCCGAAGCCATGATGGAACAGCAGCCTTTGTCCTCCGCCTCGCTCTCCGAGGTGGCAGCAGTGCGGCCGCTCGGCGGCAACTGCGTGTCCCGGGGGGGCGGGGAGGGTGAACGCGATGCTCGAGGGAGGGGCTCCGGCGAGACAGTCGCTTCTAAAACCGGTTCCGGTAGCCTTTGGGAGCGGCGCTTCTTCCGGCGTGGCGAAACAGAAGGCGGCGCGGCAGCTCCGGTTTTGCATACTTCGAGTCGAGCCCGCAGGGTCGACATCGGAAGCTCCTCGCAGAGGTCGCATCCGCCGTCAGCGAGGGCGAGCTCTGCATGCCCCAGTCCTAGGCAGAGAGTGCAGATGATGTGTCGGTCTCTGGCGCTGAGAGGAGCGCGGCATGAGCCGCAGGAAGTGCGAGGCATCTTTAAAAAGACGCTAGATACTCTTTTGTGAAGTTCGCTGAGGAACTTAGCTTGCTCTAAAAAAGGATACGTCGCCGGATGGCGTAGCTCGCAGGATGGCTGAAGGTGGCGAAGACGGCCGGCTTCTTCGAGCGCTGTCCATGCTTGCTAGATGCCCCTCGAACGGCGACGCGGCTTCCAGTTCAGTGATGCGAAGAGCTTCGCTGAAGAGATGAAAATCAGGGTTCCAGCCTACGAACTACGCTTATATGCACTCTAGTCACGCCCTTTTTGGCGGGCTTTGATGCAGTGAGCGTGCGGACGCCTCTCATTGGATGCGAGTTCGCCCAAGCTCGTCTATAGGCTGCAGTAGTTGCCGCAGAGCAACCAATGAGCTCGCTAGCTAGCCCGCTCAAGGTCTGCAGCTGCCGCACTGCGTTGACAATGGATACAAAATTAAGGATAATTTTTTGGCTTCAATATCTCAGAAAAGATGAATCTTTCCCGTAGCGTAAGCTAGCTTACGCAATACGAGAGAACCTCTCGTAAGAGAACAAGATTCATGCAGAGTGTCATGACAACGGCAGAGCAGCTCTGATGCAGCATTTTATTTACACAGAACCAAAGTCTAAACCTAAGCTTACCTAAAACTTTTAACACTATATTTTTGTTACCTTGTACACACTGATATGTCCTTCAGGAAATGCAAATCTAGTTAGATATATTCCTCATAATCTCTTTCTTTTAATGACATTTCAAAGCCACAGGTACAACACCTTTTACAGCCCAGAAGATGCTTCTTTCCAGGCCACATCTACATTTGCCTGTGAAAGTTTAAACATACCGCACATCAGAACACTGAGCAATGTGATTTTGATTTGTGCCAGTTCCAGCCTCCAGACGTGGTGCACATCTTCATCAGTGATGAGTCATCATTTCTCAATCGCCCATCTGCCTCCTGCTCTCCTGACAGCTGGACGTGAGTGTGCAGGGGTCATGCTATCACAACAATCATGCTGATGTTGTCCTGTTTTATTCAGGGCCCATGTGGTGAAAATCACCAACAGCTTTATATTCCTCTCCCATAAAACTGTTCTGTTTAGCATTCGTGAGCCATGGGTTTCCATGGAAATTTCCAATGGATTTTTAGAACTGCATTTTTCGATTTATGAGTTAAATAAAATATTAGGTTAACATTTCTCTATCATACTTTCATGATTTCTTCTACAACATAAATTACACACATATTGTTATAATTTGCAAACATGTTGCTAAATGAGGAGTACAACTACCACAAGGATGTGAGTTTATGTGCTTGATGAATTGGATAACCATTGTAGTCCTTACATAGAACAGCTTGTTAACAACTTATGTATGTTACATATGTAAGGTATGAGTGTGTGCAATTTACATTGTAGAAAAAATTTGAAAGTCTTCTCCAGTTGTTTCAACAACAGACAATGTGGCAAAAGAACTAAGCAGTGACAGTTACACAAGTCGGCCCCCTACATTCTCAAACTACTTATACTGTATATTAGTTATATATGAATATTTTGCAATAAGCTTAAATAGATTGTGTTTATACTAGGGATGCACCGATACCACTTTTTCTCTTCCGATCCGATTCCGATATCATTAATCTCAGTATCGGTTGATACCGATCCCGATCCGATACCAATGTTGCTTTTTGCATAATCTGTTTAGAATATCTTTACATTATTGTGTGGAACTATTTGTGTGTGCTCTTTAATATGTAAAGAAACACAAATGTCTAACTACACATTATTTCAATATAAATGTAAAGCTTATTAAGAAACACTTTATTATTAACTAGTATGCTGGATAATGTAGCAGCAAAATTAACAGAATAAGTCATCAGTATAAAAGAAGCCATTTTTTTTTTTTTTGCACCATTTTTTCAGCTTACATCTGGACTTTAAAGGATTCAGATCTCTTTTTTGTTCAATTTAGTTGTAAGATATCAGCACACTTTTCATTCACACAGTTATTTTTTTGGAACCCATTCAACTTAAATATTATTATAATTTGTAAACAAATAATAATATATTATAATAGTAATATACTGTATAATGATATATCTCAATCGTGCACCTTTATCTTTTAAACCCATATACATTTATTTTGACATTCTGAATAATGAACTTTCCAGGAAGTCCTGTAAGTGTGTCTATATGTAGGCAAGTTCACAGTAGTTTAATTCGCTTCTTATTCAAATTCTGGTAAAAGTCACCTCCGGTGCCATTCTAAATGCATATTATAAGTGAACCGAACTATTGAGCATCTACATCTGAGATGCTGTTCTGGAGTAGTGCTCAAATCCGCTGTGAAAGATAAATTAGCCGCGAGTGTGTGTAAACAGAGCAGCACCATTCACTGACACGCTGGAGCTGCACGTTCATTTTATATATTTACTTTTATACAACAGTTAGTTCAGGTCCTCAAATCTGATTGGAGGAGAGACGTTCCATGAGCACTGATGGTCTGACACCATCAGGACTCCGACGCTTCACTGTGTGTATCACACCGCTTGTTTTTGTGCCGTTCTAAACTAAAGTGTTAGAGCAGTGCAGATTTGTTAAGAGCCATGGTTTGTCTTTTTGTTTTGACATAACATATGTTAGCCAGCAGGTGGTGGCAAAAGAAAAATTTTGTGTTTAAAGCCAGTGTTTGCATACAGCACACCGTGATCGCTCATATTACTACTAAAGCTAGGAAAGAGCTTTAAACGGCTTTAAACTAACAACTTCAGCATTACTGCTCATCACAGCTGAGAGACACAACAGACTGATTAATTATACAATGGGAGCTGTTTAAAATGGAGCAGGACATTGTGGTTTCTATAGTGAATGACTACTGCCAAATAGCGAGAAATACGCCCGCTTGGATGCTATTTTTCCACTGAGAAAGCTGACCTTCAGAAAGCTGACAGCATTTCTGCTTGGGTGTGGCAACAGGTGATCGCATACGCTCCGTCTCTCTCTCTCTCTCTCTCTCTCTCTTTCTCACACACGCACATACACACACACACACACACATCCATCCTTGTTTATCCAATAACTTATCTGAAACAACACAAGCCATGATACTATTTCTGAAGTGGTTTGGTTTGAACCAGCAACAGCAATTTCTGATCCGTCACGTAAAATAGTAGTTCCATGCACAAATGAGTGTTTTTATGAAACTATGGCACTCGGCCGCAGCAGTGCTGATGTAGGGCCATATCGCACTCTTGCTCATGTGATATTGCTCAAATAAAACACATCCTTTTGTGATTCACAGAGCTATCACACTTCTTCAAGTGGCTTTGAACTTTTTTAAACTACTTTAATTGTGTTTTAATGGTTATTTTATGTCATTTTTTTTAGCTTGACAGTAACGAACCTGACTAACACACAGTATCAGTATTTGGATCGAGCACGTCGGACCGATACCCGATCCGTCTAAAAGCTTCAGTATCAGAGCCGATAACGATCCAGGTATCGGACTGGTGCAACCCTAGTTTATAGGGTGATCAATGAACTCGGTTCATGCATCGCTTTAATCACAATTCAGGTATTCTGAGAACAGCCTCTCATTGTGAAGAGCATAGTAAAACACCATCTCATCTGTCTTCTCTGCAGCTCGGCTCAACACTCCAGCTTTTTTCATCCAGGAAAATGGATTAGAGGTCTGCTGCCTGACCTGAGCCCAAGGGGGACTGAAAAATTGTCAGGATTAAGGCCAGGTTGCAATCTTTTTTTTTCTAAGGATAACTTTGAGTTTGCAATGAATGAGACAATAATTAATAATTTAATTACATTTATAATGTTTACATTTATTAGAAATAATGTATGTTTTTTACTTTAACATGACTTATAATAAATAAATAATAGCAAATTTCATTTGGGTAAGTTTTGGCCTTAAAATGGAATAGTACCAGTCAGGATGGGTAACAGGGTCTTGTATATAAGTGAGGTTTGAACTTCAGCTACTTCGTGGTCAACCAATATGGGTTATTCAATGGCTGATGCTATCTGGTGCTGATATCATATTTTTTTTTTTTACACATTCTATGCTCAATTCACAAAAAAATATTTGAAAACACAATATGTGCATTAATGGCAAAGATTTTAATTGTAGATTTTGGGACACAGTGGGGAGCTGTGAGTTAATTGACTGAGCCAATACAGTAAACGTCCGATTTCAATATTGCCAAATTGGCTGATTAATCATTCTATCACTACTGCAGACCTCTAAGGAAAACTCTACAGAAAACTCAACGCCCATAATTTACAAAGTTCAGCACATCCCCCACCCCTTGTCTGTTTGTTTATTAAACAGTTTGGCTATTTTTATTATGGCATAAGTTACCAATTATAGTGTAGTACTTTAGGCTCTGTTTAACACATTTTTCCATGTTTCAATCTATTCCGCAGAATTTTACAGATTCCCCCCAAACCAGCACAGAAAATATGCAAAAAGTCTTCAAATCATGCATAGGGTCATCACTTGACTCCATTTCTCTGGTCCCAATGGGCTGCTCGATGTCATGAGTGACCTTCAGAGCTGGCCAAAAGAATGATGTATCCCACCACATGATATCATTAGGCCTCCTTCAAATAAATGTGCTCCTACATTCTAGAACGGCAATTAGAAATACCATCATAAAGCTGAGTGTAATGTGCCATGTTCTTCCATATGTATCAAGTGATGCAGTGCAAAATAACCCGGCATCGTGCTGTTCTGTGCCTAATATAGAAAGGATTATTTGATTATCAGCCTGCAGTGTAGAGTTGTGCATCAACAGTCATTCTAAAACCGTGCTTCTAAACTGGTTCTGCATCAGGACACAGATTTTACACAGTAAAAAAAAAAAAAAAAAAAATGTAACAAGCAAAAGAAACAAAAATGTCCTTCAAATAACAATTCTGTCATCATTTACTCATTGTATGAATTTCTTTCTTCTGTGGGACACAAAAGGAGATGTTTGGCAGACTTTTTGCCTCCGACAACATTCACTTTCATTGTAAGTAAAAAAGATAACCTTAAAGTGAATGGTGGAATCTGCCAAACATCATCTTTTTGTGTTCCACATAAGAAAGTCATGGTTGTGAACATAAGGGTGAGTAAACAGAATTTTTGGTTGAACTGTCACTTTAAATCAAATCATGAAATTGTATTAATATTACCATGAACTACATATGCCAAAGAATATGCAAAATGATGAACATGAAATTATGAATTGGAAAGCTTAATTAGACAATTTTCTAAATGCATAAACAACAGCAGAAGTGTTTTCTTTTTGATTTCCCAGCTAAACACATGGACCAAACAATAGGCCAGATTTTATATTAGAATTTGCCATAATGCCAAGTGACAGATGAAATTGTGCTCAAATACATTAGAGTATGGACACATGGCCATTAAAATGTTAGTTCACTCAAAACTTTAAACTGTCAGCAAATGCTCACCCTCATGATGCTCCAAACTCATTTGACTTTCTTTTTCTATGGAACACTAAAAGAGACATTTTTGGCAGATTGTTGGTATCAGTCACTAGGGCTGAAAATCGATTCCAAAAAGAATAGATTAATTGATTCTGAGGCGTTGGGAATCGAGAATGCTGGGGTAGAATCCTTTCAGGGAAACCGGTTGATATTTTTAGACCGTGTTTATTTCCTAAACATTTCAGAAACCTAAACGCACTAAAACAGTTTACTATAGAATTATGATATGGCTGCATCTTAAAGATCATCAACCTAACTCTTGTCTTTTGTAGTGACCTGAGCTGACCTGAGTCAAAAGACCCAAGTCTGTTGTAGTCCATCAGCATCTGTAAATCCGCTCCGTTTGTTCATCTGTATTCGCAGTCAAACAAGCCCTTCAACATATCTGCTTTCCAGACCTGTATTGTTTGCTGGTATTTTTACTTTGGATTAAAATCAAGTAACATGCCAAATTTGTGACAGTAAATTAAAAACAAACAATAACAAGTCTGCAACAAGGAGATGGCAGAGTTGAGTTAGCTTCCCAGATCACATCAATAAATCAGTATGTCAAAGTTTAAACAATTAATGTGCTGCAATTATAAAAGTTAGAATGTAACACTTCTCTGCTCGTTCTGGCCACTTTTACAGTGTTTTAAAACATTTTACACATTGTAACAGTTCAATGATTGGCAAGGAGGAGATAGAAACTGGCTGAAAAGTCAACATAAAGGTTTAATGATATAAATTAGTTTTAAACAACATAAAGCGTAAGACAAACACAGACACACATGCAGCACGGCCACGTCTGTCTCTCTCTCTAGAACTGGCATCTCCGGCTCCCCTTTATCTCGCTCTCCCGCTGACAGGGTTGGGGAGTAATGGGATAAATGTAACAGGATTATGTATTTAAAAAACAAAATATAAGTAACTGTATTCCACTACAGTTACAATTTAAATAATTGGTAATTAGAATAAATGTACATTCAAAAAGTATTTTGATTACTGAAGAGATTACTTTGCATTTTATTGTCATTTATTTATAAAAAAAAATCTACCACTGCTGAAGTAATCCAAAGTATTTAGAATACGTTACTGACTTTGAGTAATATAACGGAATACATTTAAATTACATTTTAAAGCATGTATTCTGTAATCTGTAGTGGAGTACATTTAAAAAGTAATCCTCCCAACCTTGCCTGCTGATCACCTGATTCAGCACTGGCCGTATGTCCTCGCGGCCCAGCCACGCCCTCCTCCTCATCACACACATATCTTTTTTTTTAATTAGCCTGCATTTTACACAATTTTACATTTAAATTATTTTTTGAAATCAAATTAAAAAAAATACAATTTTAAAAACATTTAAAATATTAAAAAAAAGTATTTTAAATAAATCAGTACATCAACCTGGATTTTAAATAAAACGGAAGTGTATTTGTGGCAGCGGGGGCGTGGTCAAGCGCCCGTCCGGGAGAGAAAAGCGGTAAGGGCGCTTACACCTGAGCTAAATTATGTCTAACACCTGTCTCTAATTTCAGTGAGCATGGGGAGAGCGGCATAAAAGGGCAGTGAGTGGGCCTCCAGGAGAGGAAGATGACAGACTAACCCAGTGCGCTGTTATTGTGTTATGTGTGTTAAGTTATAGTGTAAAGAGCAACGTGAATTAAAAAGCTTACCTTGTGGGGAATACGTGTTTCCTGTCGTCCTTCATGTGAAGAGTGCTACACTGGTGCCGAAACCTGGGAATTTAAAGGAAACAACATTTCCAAGCATGGAAAGTGGTCGCCCCATAGAGTCCTCCCAGCTGGCAGAAGTCCTCCAGTCCCTCGCGACGCTGCATCAAGGCCACCAGCAATCCCTGCTTGAGCTCCGGCAGGACCAAGATCGGCAATTTTTCGAAATCATGCGGGCTCAGGCAGAGGAACGGCTCACCATCCGTAGCCTCCTCAGCCAGGAGGCCGTGTCGGCCACAACCGCGACCCCGGACACCCGCGCTACGCTGCCCCCCCATGCTTCAGAAGATGGGGGCAGCAGATGATCCTGAGGCCTTCCTCGATTTGTTCGAGCGCTCAGCAGAAATCTGGGGCTGGCCCCTCGAACAGTGGGCAGCCCGCCTGATTCCCCTCCTTTCCGGGGAAGCTCAACTTGCGGCACAGCAGCTGCCGGCGACGAACCTCCTGGCCTACGCCGATCTGAAGAGGTCTATTCTGCAGCGGGTCGGTCGGAGCCCGGAAGAGAATCGCCAGCTCTTCCGGGGCATGAAATTAGAAATGTCCAATCGCCCGTTCGCGTTCGCTCAACGGCTCCGGGACGCCTGTCGGAGGTGGCTGCTCGCGGGGGACCGCGACGTCGAGGGAGTAATCGACCAGGTGGTACTGGAACAGTTCGTTCAACGGCTGCCTCGGAAGACGGCGGGGTGGGTCCAGTGCCATCGCCCGGCGTCGCTGGAGGAAGCTGTTCGACTGGCGGAGGACCACTTGGCGGCGATCCCGAGGGCGGATGAGCCTTCTTCTTCTCTCTCTCTTTCCCCTTCCCTTGTGTCTGCCCCTGCCCTCTCCCCCTCCCCTATGTTCTCTCCCTCTGTTCTCTCCCCAGGGCCTGCTCCTGCCCCGCGCAGGCGTGGAGGGTTCCAGAGACCAACTTCCCGGCCGTGGGAGAATGTACCCTCCCATTCCCCGTCATTCAGCCGCTCTCCTCCTCAGGTGGGGGCGCCCGCCAGCACAAGTGCGGCCGCAACGCCTGGGCCGGCCTGTTGGAGGTGCGGAGACCCGAACCACTTCCGGGATCAGTGTCCGCTGATGGAGGTGGGTACGGTGGTGCGGGTCTCCGACGTCCCGCAGGCTGCCCCCTATCGGGCTGGAGCATACCGGATTCTGGTAAGGATCAGGGGGGGTATTTACCAAGCTTTGCTGGATACCGGCTGCAATCAGACCACCATCCACCAACGCTTGGTTTAACCCGGGGCTTTGGGTTTAGCGAAACTGGTGAGGGTGAGGTGTGTGCATGGGGATGTTCACGAGTATCCCATGGTGACTTTGGCGATTAAATTCAGGGGAAGAAACCATAGTGTGGAGGCAGCGGTTAGTTCCCGCCTCACCCATCCGCTAATCTTGGGTACTGATTGGCCGAATTTTAAAGATATTTTAGAGGGTATTTGTGCGGATGGGTCCTGCATAAAGAGGTGTGCGGTGTGCGATGCTTTGGCAGGGGAGGCGGAGACGGGGCCGTCCTCGGCTGCTCGGAATGAGGAGGGAAGGGGCGAGGTGGCCACCTCTCCTCTCAGGGAATTCCCTGAGGGGGACTTCCCTCTAGAGCAGTCACGGGACAAAACCCTTAAACATGCTCTTGACCAAGTGAGAGTAATTGATGGTCAACAGCTCCGGCCGGGCATCGCCATTGCATACCCATATTTTGCCATGATTAGAGATCGGTTATATAGAGTGACGCAGGACGCTCAAACAAAGGAGGAAGTGACACAATTATTGATCCCACGGAGCCGCCGGGAAATGGTTTTCCAGGCGGCTCACTATAATCCTATGGCCGGTCACCTAGGGGAACGGAAAACACTTCTCCGTCTAATAGACTGTTTCTATTGGCCGGGCATTGGCGGTGACGTCCGCGAGGTGGTGTCGCGGCGTGCGTGAATGTCAGCTGGTAAACCCACCGGCCACCCCAAAAGCGCCATTGCGCCCTCTACCATTAATCGAGGTCCCCTTCGAAAGAATTGGGATGGACCTCGTCGGGCCATTAGAACGGTCAGCACGCGGACATTGCTTCGTGTTAGTCCTAGTGGATTACGCGACGCGATATCCGGAAGAAGTGCCTCTGAGCAACATCTCCCCATGTAGTGTTGCAGGGGCACTCTTCAAGATAATCTCCCGGGTGGGGATTCCGAAAGAAATCCTCACCGATCAAGGCACGACTTTTATGTCACGGACACTTCGCGAACTTTACGAGCTCTTGGGCATTAAATCGATTCGCACTAGCGTTTACCATCCGCAGACTGATGGCCTAGTGGATCGCAAGAACATGATTCGTAAATTCGTACACGATGATGCTAGAAATTGGGATAAGTGGCTAGACCCCCTGTTGTTTGCAGTACGAGAGGTCCCACAAGCCTCCACAGGGTTCTCCCCGTTTGAGCTGCTGTACGGGCGACGCCCACGCGGTGTCCTTGACGTCATCCGCGAAGCTTGGGAGGAGGGACCTTCTAATAGCAAAAATGAAATTCAGTTCGTTCTTGATCTTAGAGCAAAACTCCACACACTGGGGCTGACTAACACAGGAGAATTTGCTCCAAGCTCAAGAACGCCAACGCCGGCTGTATGACAGGGGTGCTCGGCTAAGGAATTTGCACCGGAGATAAGGTACTCGTGATTACTCCCAACATCGAAGCTCTAAATTACTCGCCAAGTGGCAAGGACCCTTTGAGGTCACACGACGAGTGGGGATCTCGATTATGAAGTTAAACGTACCGATAGAGGGCGCGACGTCAAATTTATCACCTCAACCTCCTGAAATTGTGGAGGGAGGAGGCGCCTCTGTGACGCTGGCCACGGTAGTTCCGAGAGGGCGGAGCTCGGACCGGAGGTAAACAAAAACTGTAATCTTAACACTCCGGTTGCTTGTGGAGACCACCTCTCACCGCGTCAACTCACAGAGGTTTCCGAATTACAAAAGGAATTTGCGGATGTGTTTTCCCCTCTACCGGGTCGTACAAACATCATACAGCACCACATCGAGACCGAGCCGGGCGCAGTGGTGCGTTGCCGCCCCTATCGCTTACCCGAACATAAGAAGAAAATAGTACGGGAGGAATTAGATGCGATGCTTGATATGGGCGTAATAGAGGAATCCCACAGTGATTGGTCCAGCCCAGTTGTTCTTGTTCCCAAGAGTGATGGGTCTGTTTGATTCTGTGTGGATTACAGAAAAGTCAATGCGGTGTCTAAATTTGACGTGTACCCAATGCCCCGTGTTGATGAACTGCTCGATCGGTTAGGTACTGCTCGATTTTATTCGACCTTGGATTTAACAAAGGGTATTGGCAGATCCCCTTGACACCAATGTCCAGTGAGAAAACAGCCTTCACTACGCCGTTTGGATTACACCAATTTGTGACGCTTCCTTTCGGTTTGTTTGGAGCACCAGCCACGTTTCAGCGTCTTATGGATCGGATCCTCAGACCTCACACCGCGTACGCCACTGCCTATTTAGATGATATAATCATTTATAGCAATGACTGGCAGCGGAACATGCAACATCTGAGGGCCGTCCTGAGATCGCTGCGGCGGGCGGGGCTCACAGCAAATCCTAAGAAGTGCGCGGTTGGGCGTGTGGAGGTACGGTATCTGGGGTTCCACTTGGGTCATGGCCAGGTGCGTCCCCAAATTGACAAAACCACGGCGATTGCGACTTGCCCTAGACCCAAGACCAAAAAGGGGGTGAGGCAGTTCCTGGGGCTGGCTGGCTATTATAGGAGGTTTGTGCCTAATTATTCGGATGTCACAACCCGCTGACTGACCTCACTAAAATGGGGGCTCCAGATCCGGTCCAATGGTCGGAGCAATGCCAACAGGCGTTTTTGCAGATTAAAGCCGCACTTTGTGGGGGGCCGCTTCTTCATGCACCTGACTTCTCTCTCCCTTTTGTATTGCAGACGGACGCTTCAGACAGAGGGCTGGGGGCCGTACTCTCGCAGGTGGTGGAGGGGGAGGAGCGTCCGGTGCTGTACATTAGCCGGAAGCTCTCCTTAAGGGAGACTAAGTACAGCACCGTGGAGAAGGAGTGTTTGGCCATCAAGTGGGCGGTCCTCACCCTCCGTTACTACCTGCTGGGGCGGGCCTTCACCCTCTGCTCGGATCATGCCCCACTGCAGTGGCTCCATCGCATGAAAGATACTAACGCCCGGATCACCCGTTGGTATCTAGCTCTGCAGCCCTATAAATTCAAGGTGGTCAACAGACCGGGGGTGCAGATGGCTGTCGCCGACTTCCTCTCCAGAAATGGGGGGGGGAGTGGTAGGCAGGCCGGATGACGCCCCGGCCTGAGTCGGGCGGTGGGGGTATGTGGCAGCGGGGGCGTGGTCAAGCGCCCGTCCAGGAGAGAAAAGCGGTAAGGGCGCTTAAACCTGAGCTAAATTATGTCTAACACCTGTAATTTCAGTGAGCACGGGGAGAGCGGCATAAAAGGGCAGTGAGTGGGCCTCCAGGAGAGGAAGATGACAGACTAACCCAGTGCGCTGTTATTGTGTTGTGTGTGTTAAGTTATAGTGTAAAGAGCAATGTGAATTA
This sequence comes from Xyrauchen texanus, assembly GCF_025860055.1. Taxonomy (NCBI): domain Eukaryota; kingdom Metazoa; phylum Chordata; class Actinopteri; order Cypriniformes; family Catostomidae; genus Xyrauchen; species Xyrauchen texanus. The sequence goes on along the minus strand of NC_068295.1, from coordinate 8,944,500 downwards.
AAAAGCTTACCTTGTGGGGAATACGTGTTTCCTGTCGTCCTTCATGTGAAGAGTGCTACAGTATTGTTTGGACATTTTATACAAAAGGTAGTGGACAGTCACTGTAAATTCTAATATAAACCTATTTCTAAACAAGAGCTCATGAGTGGAAACAGACAATTTCAATATAGGTTAAATGGTGTTTTTAAGATTATTTGCAGTAGTTCTTCGAAATACAGGGGCATCTACTCACACTTCCCTCAAATTTATCTCATGGGACTGAAGCTTCATGCTTTGGTATGTGCACATAGGCCCTGATTTAATTTTAGAATGGAAATATTAAAAGTAAATGTCATTCATGCTATTATAAATCATGCAAAGACTTAGTATTGAGCTGTTTATTATGAGATTTAACTTTTCTGTCCGTTTAACAAAAAAATATGAGTCTGGAATCGACTCTAGGACAGTGGCGGTGCTAGAGGGTGGCCAGGGGTGGCCGTGGCCACCATGGACTGAAGCCTGGCCAACCCAATGGCCACCCCACTCACAATTGCAGTTTTAGTCTTTTTTTTTTTTTTTTTTTTTGTTTTGGCACAATTTAGTTCTTTAAAGGTGAAATCCTCTCTGTACAAAGGTATCCACTGTCATTGTATCCACTCAACCCCCCGCCCGCCCCCACAGTCCGACGATATAAAAATGCTGCCCGTACATTTTTGTGCCACCACAGACTGATTGCTTGCCCCTGCCTGGCCACCCTTTTGAAAAACTCCAGGCTCTACCCCTCAGAATCGGAGTCGAATCCCACATTTCTGGAATCGAACAGCCCAACAACTTTCAGTCACCATTAACTTTTATTGCTTTTATCTTTTTTCCGTACACTGAAAGAAATGGTGATTAAAGGCCTAGTAATACTTAGTTTTTGTGCTTTCCGTATCAAATCAGTTGACCACGTTGCCTTTCAAAGGATATATTTTCAAACTGCGATCAAATACAAACGCTTTCAATGCATGCCCACTACAACTGCTTTGAAATTTGCTACATTTGCGTAATGCATACTATGCATGGAGTAATCAGCAATGCAGACAACCGAAGTATACTTTGGCCTTTAGGATGTCAGTCACTAACATTCTGCATAACATCTCCTTTGGTCCTCCACGAGGGGAAAAAACTGTCATACACTTTGGAGCAACATGAAGCTGAGAGAAAATGATGACAAAAAATATTGGAAATGTTTTCTAATTATTTGTATGTATAGTAATATTTTTATCAGAACAAACGTGCAACCCTTTTTGGGTCATGGCCCACCAATTGAGAATCACTACTCTAAACTATACACTATATGTAATATGATTATCAGCACTGTTGCATTCTTTAGTGCTCAAACTTTAAGGTTTATGGAATGGGGTTACAGTATCAAAGATCACAGGTTTTTTTAACAGTGGCCCATATCCACCCGACATTACATCAGTCTCTATGGGAGAAGACCCTGATATGAAGGTAGAGAAATGTGTATGTAAATGGAATTAATTTTGGCAGGCCAGAAAGCCTGAGGCTCCCAAGACTGGCACGAATCCCACAGACACATAAAAGAGGCACAGCCCTAAAAAGTTGATGAGAACTTCTCTCACTCATCCATCAGCACGAGGGAACCATTAAAAATACATCAGCAAGAAGACTAAAGGGATATGGGCCTTCGTGGTTCTTTGCTTACCACCCCACCGTAAACAGAAGCAGCTTCAGAAATGTCTTTGGCGGTGTCTAGTTTGGAAGGCTGCATGCTAGGTAGGAAGCCTCTTTGAAGGTATACCGAATGTCCTCTGTTAAACAAGCCTCATTTAAATGAGATGGCCTTTGTAGGACAAACGGAAACGGAATGTAAAATGATTGCAGAAGTGAGAAGGGAGCAAAGTCCCTTTAAAAGGGAATGTATGACATTATGTACATTTTAAGAGAGTTATACTGTTGTAAAGAGACAAAAAAAAAAAGATTTTACAGGTTTACTTTTAGTCTAACACTTTATTTAATTATATATTAATATAATTATTAGGGCTGTCCATTTAACACGTTAATTCCATGCGATTCATTTTAATAAAAATAGCGCGTTATAAAAATGAACGCAATTAATCGCAATTCCCCCGAACTGTAATAAGGAAGATACCTGAGAAATACAAGCTTGTAGTACCACGTTTACTCCAGGGGGCAGTAAGTGAAACTTCAGCTGTATGGGCAACATGCAGATTATACAGTGAAGAAATCAACCACCCATCAGCAGACAACACAACACAAACATGTGTTACGTTCTTGGGTTTAAAACACTTCGATTTAAGAGATCTCAAGATGTGTTCTAAGTATTAAACTATATTTAACTTGACACAGTGACCTAAAAATGTATGTTTATTATGCAGACTCTACACAAGCATGTCTGACGCAAATGTTCATTGACAGGTCCTTAAACAAGCCCTCATAATAAATCTCCAACTGATTGACAAATTCACTTGTGAAATGGATTGCTGTGAACTGTATGCCAATGATTGACTTATGTTCAATAATATGGTGGTAAACAATACATTGTATTCTAAAACTGCTTTTATATTGTCTTTTCAATGATTAACTCTTCTGCCATAAGAATGTAATGCATTTGAATTAACTGAATTTTATATATATATATATATATATATATATATATATATATATATATATATATATATATATATATAAACTATATATATATTTTTTATATATATATATATATATATATATATATATATATATATATATATATATATATATATATATAATGTCATATTAAAATACCCCCTTTAATTCAATGAATGACATTTAGAGGTATTTTTAAAAGAAGATTTTTTCCTCTTTATTGTTAGTAAGCACGTTTAATATAACCTTTAAGTCGGTACACAAGCAGAATAATCCGTTAAGTGTGAATAGTCGAATAATCATTCTAATAATCGTTAGATTAATCGATTATCAAAATAATCGTTAGTTGCAGCCCTATACTGCACTGACTTATGCATTTTTTCATGTTAGACCTGTTATCAAAGAAGTACATTTGGTTAATAAATTGCATGCTTTAGTCCCTTGAAATCGGCAAATTCTATCAGAAAGCACTGACATTTACATTTCATAGCTGCAAATCTGATGTGCTGACACAACTGGTCATTAAGAATTTTCGAAAATGCAGCACAGTCACTGAGCTAATATAGATTATTCCCTCATACTATTTGCATAGTCAGAAACAGCGCTGTTTTAACTGGGGGCTCCAGCAAGCTGTGAGCTACTGTACACTGTCATTTCAGAGGGTAATGGACCAGAACATTAGCATCACAAGCTCATTTACAGACTAAAGACGGCCCCAGAAGGATGCCCTCTTAGCTCAGATGGACAGAAAGACAATTAAAGGAATAATTCACAAAAAAATGAAAACCCAGTCATAATTTACTCACCCTGATGATACAAATATGTTTGCTGTTTTATTTATTTTTTACCTGTGGAACACAAAAGGATTTTATTTTACAGAGCTTTTGACTTACAACCACAGTTCACAGTGACTACGTCGGTCATGCTCAAAAAAAACTTAAAGTACCTCAAAAGATATACATATACTGTAACTTGTGTGCTATATTACACATACTCTTTCAAGCCTTTCAATAGCACTGTGTGCGAAAATGTAATTAACTAATACACTGGAAATTATTAAAAAAATGGTGCATCAATGCCACTGATGCCAAAATTAGCTTGGTTCTCGAACGACATATGACATGTTTATGAGACTGGAAAAAGATACAGAATTTTCAATTTTGGGTGAACTATTCCTTTAACCTGTTGATACACATCCCCTTTTTGAGCACAAACCATGAAAATGACATACCTGAACTTAAATGGTTGTATTTACTGGACCCTTTGGAGTATGGACACAGTTGTAGTATCTTTTGAATGGAGAATATATCAATATTTCCTAGATTGATCACTTTAATTGGCAAAAAGTGCTATTGGGTGTTTTTCAATGAATGCTTGTCATGGACAATTGACCCAAGTGTGGCGAACTGGATTCATCTGGCGATCGCATTTTCATAACAAATGTATGAAGTCCCATTTTGATATTGCATGTTTTCATTTGTACTCCTGGCACAAATAACTAAATGGCTGTTTCTGGAGCATTGCTATCGTGAAACAGAGATCGAATATCAATGTTGAACCCTTAGACCTTTGAAAAGATGTATAATTTGTTAACATTAATTACATTTGTAGATGGTAAATTATATGTTAAATGTAAGCAGAGTGACGTCACTCCCGAGTGTGGTAAAATTGCGTATCAACAGGTTAAGTCACCAAAAACACAGTCATTACCTTAAAAAAATACAAATGTTTAAAATATACTGCATTCACTGCAGAATATAACTGGGCTAAGGACGCTGTGTAAGACCAGGGTGGCCTGTCTATATGCAGTCCTGTGAACATAAAACTGACAAATTCATCATGCCCATCAAGTGGAAGCCCACGGTGAGATTGGCAGATTAACAGAGATGAGAAATGAGGATAACACACCAACAAAAGCCTCCAAGCTGTATAAACAACCCCCAACCACAGAGGCACGTCAGTCCGAATAGGAATCAGAGCCATGAGAAACCTTCTTTCAACACTGAAAAACATTTTCATACTCAGTATTTTTTACTTCTTTTCCATCACAAATATCTAAACATCTTTAAAACAAGATACATTTACTTTAGAAGCAAAATTACATAATGTCATCTTTTTTTTTTACAGAAAAATCGAACAAAATTGGGTAAGGTTTATGCTTAAAACAAGTTAAAGCTATTTGCCAATGGGGTAAAAAAAAATAACTTTGCTTTCCCTTACAAATGACAATTTATTACAATACAATTTATTTTTCTTGCACATGTTATTTACTTGTTTTAAGCATAAACCTCTCTATATTAATTTTTCTGAAATTGAGACTTAATATCTTATGTTATTTTGCTTCTCAAGTAAAAGTATCTTGTTTTAAGGCTGTTTAGATATTGTTACTACAAAACAAGACAAAAATACAGAATTTTTTCTCTTTTTGCCATCAATCAGAGAAGCGAGACAGAGAGAAAGAAAGAGAGAGAGAGACCACAGTGCTAATGCCCCTTTGTTAAACTTGCAGCTTAATGTTTTGTGTAGGCTGTTAGTGTGCAGTGCAGATTCATTTTCCACGATCTCGTCCATTATTCAGATTGTGTGCAAGCTATCGCACAAACACCTCCGCTCTCCAGAGTCTTTTGGTTCATTTCACAATGCCCTGGATGTGGTCTGGGGCTAAATGTGGGCTGCAGCTGTTATCAGACCTTCCAAGAAAATCCTTTGAATAAATGCCTATTTACCCTATATTCAAGATAACTGAGGATTAGCACAGCTAGCTAAACCCTATCTAGGAATAATGGGACGTCTCAGAAATACACACACAGCCACAGTGTATACGTGATCTCAAATGAGTATGGTGCAATACTGTTTATTCGTGTATTTTTTAAAAGCAAACAGATTTGACTTTTTTGATTCCAATATTTTCATTAGCTACGGAAAAATTTTCTGTCAAAATAATGACAGAAAAACTGAAATAAAACAAATGAACAAATCCTGAGGACAGGTGCTTCAAGGTCATGAACACCACAAACCTTTAGATAATACAAATATTGATTTTCATACTCCACACTGACTTCTCTTCGCCAAGAATTGGACGTTCCAACAGGCAACACTCTTTCTGTGATGTGGACCATGCCTTGCAAAAAAAGAGATCTCAGAAGACCCATGATCAAGAATTGATGCTTTGCATCAAGCTGGAAAGGGTTACAAATTCATCTCGAAGAGCTTAGATATTACATAAGATTCACAATTAGACAAATTGTCTATAATGGAGACTATATATTACTATGGCTACTCTCCTTAGAAGTGGCTGTCCAGCCAAGAAGACTCAAAGGGCACACCGCAGAATTCAACATGTTCCTGACGAATGTTCCAGTATACTGCCATCGACCCCATTCTGCTGCGTTACTGACAAACGGCATGTCCCATCTGACATCTTTGTACCAATTCAAAAGTGTTTACCTTTTTCTATGGTGCTACTACTGAAAACACTTTGCATGAACAGCCTCAGAGACATGTGTTCTGATCAGTGATGCCGGTATCACGTTACTTAGTAACGCGCTACTCTAATCTGAGCACTTTTTCCAGTAACGAGTAATCTAACGCGTTACTATTTCCAAACCAGTAATCAGATTAAAGTTACTTATCCAAGTCACTGTGCGTTACTATTTTTGTAATTTTCCTTAGTAAAAATATATATTTTTGCTTTCTTTTTGCGTCTCGGGGAGTGAATGTATGCGACGAGTCATGTTTTCAGCATGAGGACAGTTCATGTGTACCACGCAGCGACACAAATGTAAACAACAATGGAGGGAGGAGAGAGATGCGCGTTTTCTAGCTAGAAATACAGTCACTATTTTGAGTTTCTGTCAGCTAAAGATGGAAATATTAAGGTTCGTTGTACACTGTGCTGAAGGCGACAAAGTGCTATCTAGTTACAAAAATACTACGTCAAATTTGAATAAACATTTGGAGTCGCAGCTCTGCACAGTCAAACTTACAGAGCAAGTCCCACCAGGTGATGCGAAGCAGAGAGCAGGAGGTCCCCCACCACCCACAGCAAAAGCTGGACTTCGGTGTAAAACCAGTAAGTGGTGGAGAGTAGAAGTTGGTCGGGCAGTATGTTGTAGAGGAAATGCTGCCCTTAAACACGGTTGACTCGCCCTTGTTTCATGCGATAATAAACAAGATCCCTACTACTGTCAATGCCGAGCTTCCTCACAGAATAGCTTTTTCTTCTTACATGGAGAAGGAGTATGCAGTGATGGAGAGAAATCTGAAGGCCGCTCTGAATGAGGTCGACTTTGTGTCAACTACCGTGGATATTTGGACTGCTAACAACAGAAGTTATATGGGAGTAACCCTCCACTGGATCAGTAGATCCACATTAGAGCGCAACAAGGCTGCATTGGCATGTTGGAAAATTCGCGGTAGACACACGTATGATGTTAGGAGGATGAAAGTGATGGCCAGCTGTCTTTATTTAATTTTTTATAAACATGTATTTTTTCAGGAAATAGTTTTTAAGTTCAACTTAAAATGTCAGGAGATACATTGTTGACATTACTGTTAAAAATGCACTTCCAATAAAGTGAGTTTTGGCAAAACAGGTTGTCATTTTTATGTTGAGGCGGCGGGGGTGTTGTCGGCAGCTGCTGAATGTAAAGTAACTTGTAATCTAACTTAGTTTTCAAATCAAGTAATCAGTAAAGTAACTAAGTTACTTTTAAAATAGAGTAATCAGTAAAGTAACTAAGTTACTTTTTCAAAGTAACTGTGGCAACACTGGTTCTGATCCCATGGAAACCAGAAGGTAATCGCATTCACATAATCAATGACGAGCATGATTCGGAGATTGCATTTTCCCATTAGGATTACATTTTATCAGCACTCAAGGTTAGGTTTAGTGTTGGATTTGGTATTAGGGCATATAATACAAAAATATGAATTTCTGTTGACTGTGTTACATAGTACAATCCTGTGTCAAATTCCTCGTATGTGTACACATACCTGGCAATAAAGCTGATTCTGATTCTGATAATTTACAACTAAAAACAACTCACTTTACAACTCGCTTTTGGCACCACTCTGTGGAAATTTCACATGGAAACTGGAGCTCACACATGCCCATATTTTCAACAACACTTCCAACTTTAGTCACTGGGGGCAATAGTTAAAAATTGTTAAGCACAGGGCGATTTCGGCAGAAGAACTTTCACTTAATGTCGTCAAATTCACAGTGAGATCCCTTAAAAATGTGAAGGCAGGGATGACATCTTTGTAGTATTCGCAGTTTTCTTTTTACATCTGTTTGCATATTGAATAGTGATGATTATCTTTTGTTTTGCATCTATTTGAAGGAATTGTTCACTGAAAAATTTAAATTCTGTCATGTGTGTTCTTGCAAGAACTTGCTTTGTTTTTAGCACGAAACAACACAAGTTTTCAGGTAAACGTGCAAGCCACTAAGATCGAGCTTCTTTCATAATATCATCAATGTGCAATGGATGTCAAGATTTTCATTGAAAAATGACAAAAAAATTTATTGGGATATGCAGTGTGCAAACAGTGTTCAGCACAAAAACTCTGGGTGCGATTGCATCGATACCTGATTTGTGCCAGCAAATGCAACAACGCAGACAATGCATGAAATAAACCATGCTATCAGCAAGCACAATTCATTCTAAGTGAATTCCCCCCTAAATGTCATATGAATATGACCTAAGTCAGCAGGAAGACTAAAAATAGCCATGATGCAATAAGCGCAAAGATTCATTTCAGTGAGAATTTCATTTTCTGCTCTTCACTCAAACACCTTGCAATGTCCTTGTTTGCATAACCTGTCAATCACAGGACTCCACTGATTTTTTTTCCCCCCATAAAGCTGAAAGATGTGACTGCCAGATGCAACACCACAGTCATGTATGTTGGTGAATTCCGCTATTTTGCCCCCTATATAATTCTTGGAAAAGCGTGTGGGGATGAACCAGTTATGCCTACATGACACTAGCACATGAGGACGGATTCCATGATGTAGTGAGAGCAGAAAGACTGTGTTGCCCGCTGGGGAGCTGGCACGTTGGGCTCCTCGTGTGCCAGGAAGCACTGAGCGGCCCTGAAGCCCCACGTCATGCCTTTGGCACTGCTATAAGGGTGCTTTCACACTAGACTGCAAATAAATGATTGTCTTAACCAGTAGTTCATTATTGTCTTGCCTTCCAGTAAAATTGCCTAAACATCCTATAACAATCTTACTGGCAATTATTATTATTTTTATTTATTTAATTTTTTTAAAGGAGCACTCAGTAATTTTTCTAAAGTCTAATCATATTAGCAACCTTATAAAAGCTGTTTTATTTTACATATTAGAATCACATGACCAGCCGAATACTACCGCTTAATCTCAGTAACTGCCCTGTCATTGAACACTTTCATTCATGGATTAAATTAATCATGGTTTTCTGTGAATAGTGAATTTCTACAATTAAAAGCTAAAAGCAAACAAAAAATAATCTTGTTTTATGGTTGATTATAGGGTTGTGCCGATGGACGATATCATCGTCCATCGTGATGGCTGACCAACATCACGATGTAGAGCCACCATCGTGATGCCACGCCCCCTTTTGCGAGTCTTGCTAGTGTGACTCACTAATCCTAGTCTCTTCTATAGTTAACCTAAAAACTTTGCAGGGATTGCTCTGTAAATTAAATTGAGAATATAACTAATGCATATATGCTATTTTAAATACTGTAGTATATGCCAGAGACGTGACGTGTTAGTCTGTGAAAATACCGTGTCAGGCAGGCTACACAAATATTGATCTTGACATTGTTAGCTTCTTGTCTTTTTTTTACATGTCTTACACTGTACATTTAGATTAAAATATTTTATGTTGTAGGCTACAAGAAAATAGCCTTTATTAATTAATTATTAGTAGTTGTAGCGTCTCAGAAAATCTTGCTCATTGTCACATAGCTCTTGTATACACTGAAGCGGCAGTTTAAGATCAACCCAGACCAGTGAACGTGAAATAACTTTTGTCTGGTTAATACTTTTAAAGAAAAATTTCCTTGGCCATAAATCCATAATGTCAAATCAAATGAAAGAAACAAGGTGAATATGAATAACACACATTTATTAAAACATAGAAGAACAACAAATAAAGAACAAGAAAACGGGAACAACACTCAGACCGAAACTCAGCATTAACATTTCACTTCTAATTAGCAGCACAATTAACTTCAGCACAGGCTACAAAATAAATTATGTTATTGAAATATTGTAAAGTGGTCATATGAACTACACAAATGAACGTTTAAAAAATAATATGCAAAATCGAATAGCTCCGCAACGGATGGCGAAAAATGCGTAAAGAAGTCTAATATCTTTCACCATAGACCATGTTTAAATTTCGATGTTTCTGGCCAGAAATACCACCATATTCACTTTATCTGGTTTTAATAAGCTGCGTATTGGAGTAACTACACTACCCGCTGTGCTGAAGACCCGCTCTGATGGAGTAGCACATATGCACAGATATTTCCGTGCTAATCTTGCCATGAACGCTAATCTTACGCTTAACGCTAAGGCTAATCTTGCCTTCCACCAAGTCAGCGGGTCCTCTTCCCCATCAATGGCCATTTCCTGCAGGTACATGGTCATTTCTGCCTTGACCTTTTGGTCATCAGTGAGTAAAATAACAAAATTATAGTTTTTAAGTGGAAAATAGTGTTTATGTAAAGAGATATATTAAAATAAAAAGTGCACAACTCTTCTTAAGTGAAAGCTAAAAAAAAACAATGCTTCACGTGTCGTGCAACCTACTGATAAAGCGCCGACGAGTCATTAGTTGGGTTAGTAAAATAACGAAATTATAATTTTTCATATAATTTTTGAAAATTATATGAAATTATATAATCCCCCACCCCACCCCACCCCACCGACGATATCATCGTCCATCGCGATGTTTTACTGTCAACATCGTCAACTGCCAATTTAGGGGACATCGCCCAACCCTAGTTGATTACAAACAAGGCAAAACTACTGTTGAAGAAAAATATTTTTGCTGTGTAGACAGATCTACTTGTTATAAATTCAGAGTGTCTTTCACACCCAGAATTCCAGTACGTCCGTTTGGTTGGTATAAAAGTGATTTTTCTGAACTCGTGCACACTAGGGAACTGCACCCAAGTTCCATTGAAAAGCTGGTCTTTGGTATAATTCTCTGGTATAGTTCACAAATGGTATAAAAGCAATTCGTACAAACTCAGTTCATTGCTATTGATGATGTATGATTTCAGGGGTGTAAAGTAACGAATTACAAATACTCACTTTACTGTAAGTAGTTTTAACCAGGAATTGTACTTTTTTAAAGTAGTTTAAAAATGTTATACTTTTACTTTTACTTGAGTTCATTTTAAGTACTGTAACTGTACTTTTACTGTGCTATTTTCCCGCCTTCTGTGTTTGCTACTTCCCCGTCCTGATTTTTTTTTATCTATCAACATGATTGGCTAGAGAGAGTCTCGTGACACCCATCAAATAAAATCACACACTTGAATAGCAGCTGTAGATCTGGCGCCAACTGTGGAAGATGCCTCAAGCACAGTTCAACACCTGAAAGGGCTTTTTGCAATGAAAAAGGCCAATTGCTTAATTGTGTCATGTGAGTTTAAGTTGCTCAAGCCATATATCAGCATTAATCCTGCCTCTAATTTGAAGAAACATATCGAGGTAAACATTTCATATTTAATTAAAATATTTTTTTTTTATTAAATATCATATTTCTGATTACTAGTTTCTGTGTGTCTATGATGTGGGTTGATGTGAGAGCAATCTTGAATGTTTATCTGAAAAAAAAAAAAGATTGATATCTATGAACTTTTTAGTTATTTTCTATACTTAGCCTATGTTCTACATCTAGAACTGTGGTGTTCATTACATCGATCGCGATAGCAAGACAACCACTGGTTGGTTGATCAAGAAAAAATATAAAAGATTGACTTCTTATTTCCTGACGCCTGTAGCTATGTGTTGTTTGATTGACAGGCGGCTGCCGGCTAATGTTTGAGCGCTATTGCGGGTTCATGCCTAAATTATCAAATACACTTAATGATGAGACATTAATGTAAACACAGTCGGTTTGGTCTACAGTATGTTCTTCTTACAGTTACCACCTGACAGGCAACTTTATATATCTTTGGTTCACTACTGTCTTCAAACCCTGCTAAAAAACACTTAAAAGAGCCTAAACTGATTTGCTAATCTAATATGGTATAATTATCTGTTCAGGCTGGTTTTATAGGCAGTGTTAGGCACTTTTCAGCTGGCCAGGCTGGAAGACTTTCTAGATTAGCTTAAACCAACTTAGACCGAGCTGTTTAGCTTTTTCTTTTCTTTTTTTAACACAGAAGCCTTTTTACACACCAGCATAATGTCAGAAACCAGTTTTTCAGAAATTCAGTTTGATATGATTGCAATAATTTTTAAATAGATGTCGCTTAATGTGCAAGCTCGGATTGCATGCTCAAAGAGAAGTAATCAGATCCATCATTTGCACTGACAGTCAGCAGGATTTATCGCCTTTTAGTTCCAAATGTATTTTAATTACGTCAATGATAATGTATTAAAACAGAATGCAACTGCAACATCCTAAAATAATGAGATAGGTGTTTGCATACGATTAGAGGGAGAAAAGAAATTAATCTCCAGATATACCAAAGATACATGATTTTTTCCTGATTGATCGTCATGCCTGTTGCCATGGTGCAGTTCTGAGAAAAAACAACAACTAGAGTGTATGGTCAGAAGAGCAGCCTTTCTTAGGCAAAAAATGAAAAGAAAAAAGCAAATAATAATCATTCCTCTGAGATGATTATGCTTTTTTAGTAGCAATTATGTTGATTAGGCAAACAATATGGTATTTAAAGGAAGCCTCTTGGGTTATGACTCCATGTGCATAAAGTAAAATCGAGGGTAAAGAGAAATCATTGCAATAATCTGAACTGTATTGTGGCTTGTAGTGCATACACAGGCAGTAGTGTGTTGTGAGTGGGGCTAAGCTATACTGTATATCAGATATTTCAAATATACTTGCAGCGATTTTGCAGGTGATATAATTTTAAGCAATTTTGTGAATATTGCAATGATTTTAATGTGCCTTTTATCAATGAGATACAGTAGTTCAACCGGAAATTAAAATTGTCATCATCTACTCACACACTTTGTGCCAAACCCGATATACAAAAGGACATCAAACCCCCCATATAAAATCCATAGCCAAATTAACTTCCCATTTCGCCCCTGGTGCATAGTAAAATGTTAAGTGTCTATTTTAAGCGTTTTGTTGTTTCTTGCATTCTGTCTCTGTGCACTAGGGTCATTCTCTCACGCATTGTATTTTACAGCAAATCATTTGCTATTCCACTCGCAAAGATCCATAAACTCCCCTGTGTGCTAGCACCAAATCCATCAATCCCATTGACATGTGCCACAGCTGCGAGAGAATCCCTGCTCAACACAGATAAAGCACAGAGGGCACAGGACAAATATATCATCCTGAGAAAAAGCCCCACGTGCCTTATTTCCAGAGGTGTACAGTATTAAACAATAAAGCCAAACCCTGAACAAAGAACTGAGCAGATATCAGGGGAATGGACTGCTGAACAAAGCATATGAATCTGCTGTACATTCCAGGATTGAAACAGAACAATAGCTAACAGGAATATTTCACAAACCTGTACTCACAGTGATGATGTCATCCCAAACCTGTATGCTGTTTTCTTAACCTTGCTGTCAAGCTCCAGAAAAAAAAGAAAAGAAACAAAATCCATTAAAGTAGTCCAAATGACTCATGCACTCTTTTCCCAGGCTGGGTTTCCCAATAACTATGCAATTTAAGCTTTACGGTTATCTTAACTAATATTGCTCATTATTTTACAATGAAGTAATGCCTGTTTCCCAAACTGCACTTAGATCACTTGTTATAAAGTCAAATTTAAGTACTTCGTTACGGGAGCTGTCCAGTCCAAAGGTGCTGAAACGTTGGCCAATATGTCCAAGAGTTTGTCTTCTCAACATGCAAATAATGCTGAAATACTGACAAGCATGACTGTATGTAAACTTATCGAGGTGCCAAAAGTTAGGATATTAACTATTACTGAATTTAAATAAAGAAAAAAGTATGCTTTGGTTTGAGATGTAGCAATGCTCAACTTCACAGAGATTAATGAAGGTGATGCAAAAATGCATGCAACGTGATTGCACGTAGTGTGAATCATAATAAAGGGCTCTCACAAAGCCTAAAAGGACTTAAATATTGATAAGTTGTTCACCCAAAACTACCCACTATATCATCTAATGGGATTAAATTAGTAGTACCTAGGGTACATTCAGAGCATGGAAAATCATCTTTCTCCTACTATGCCCCATGGCTGTGGAATGAATTTCAAGCTACTGTCCCTCTAGAAACAATTCCTCCTTTGAATGTATTTAAAAATTTACTACAGTATACAATGATTGAATCATGTTGTTGTTTTACTTGATTTATGATGAATGTTGTGCTCTGACTTTCTGGAATGTTTTATATATGTTGTGTGTTTGTGTGTAATTTTGTAGTGTGGCCATCTTGGCCAGGACTCCCTGGAGGAAGAGATTTCTTTTAATCTCAATGGGACCTTCCTGGAAAAATAAAGGAAATAATAATAATAATCATATCACTTCTGAGGATTGTATTTAATAACTGAAATCATATGGATTACTTTTATGCTGCCTTTATAAGCTTTTTGGACCTTTAAAGTTCTGGCCACCATTTACTTGCATTGTATTGACCTACAGAGCTGAGATATTTAAAAAAATTATAATCTTTCTTTGTGTTCAGCAAAAGAAAGTTAGTCATACACATCTGGGATGTCATGAGGGTGAGAAAAATATGAAATAATTTTCATTTTTGGGTGAACTATCCCTTTAATTGATGTACCCTTTATACATACTACCTAGATAACAATGCTTTTGGGAAATGTGCCGTAGAAATGAAGTGCTACCAACATTCTTCTTAACATTCTTGGAAACCAAGCCCAAGTCTTTTAAAGCCATATGATAGCTTTATGTGTGGAACAGACTGAAATTTATGTTGTTATTCTCTTAAACTTTTCCACTCTGCTGCAGCTCTCAAATCTTGTACTTCTTGTCGCATTTTCAAACAAGCGCAGCATGTTTGCTTATGCATGAACTAATGTTGTTTGGCGTCAATTATGAATTTTACATCTCGATGTTAACGCAAATGAGAAATCAGAGCTTTGGCAGAGGAGGAGATTCAAAGTGAATAATGGCTTGATTTTCGGTCTGTTATTCAAAGTAAGCAAGCTCATGACTTTAGCAAACTTGAAATATAGCACACAAGTCAAATGGACTACTTGTAATAGTTTTTTTCTTTCTTTTCTTCTTCTCCTTTTAATAGCTGTGGAATTGTATTGAATGAAGTATTTGTATAATGTCTTCTTCTGTGTTCCCCAGAATAAATATGGAAAACAGCAAACTGTTTTGGAACGTGGACATGGCAGTGGGTACATAAGGACAGAATTTTAAATATAAATGTTTTATATGGGTGCACTTTAATAAATGGATGCTGTCTCATGGCCAGCATATCCAGTATGATTTGTTGTTTCATGCTGTTACACATCCTCGACAAGCCCTAACCCAACACAACAGAGTTAGCGTGGAAAAAGTTATTTATGAAGGAACTGGATTAAGGAAAATTAAGGGAATGTTCCAGGTAAAACTTTGTTTTTACAAAATGTGAGATGAGTCCAAATTATTTATTGTGGTAATCAACATCATGCCACGGAAAACAAAACGGTATTTATTTAAGAACATTCCCTTAAATGTGCTAAAAACCCAGCGATTCTGTAGAATTTGTATTTATTTTTATTTATTACCAGGGTTGGGAGGGTAACTTTTAAAATCCACTACAGATTACAGAATACATGTTGTAAAATGTAATTTGTAATGTTTTCCTTTAGATATCTCATGGTCAGTAACGTATTCTAAAGACTTTGGATTACTTCTTCAGCACTGGTAGATTTTTTTTCACTTGTTTTGTCTATAAAAAAAACTTTACAAATAAAGTTTGTACAGTATAAAAACCATTATATCTATGGAAAGTCCCCATAAAACATGGAAACACTACATGAGTGTGTGTGTGTGTGTGTGTTAATGCAATCTTCACAGAACACTGGTGGGATACCATTAATGTACATTGGAATCACAGTTAAATTAAATCTTCAATTACACAAAATACAAAATTGAAACTACAAGTCAATTCATCCCTAGCAGCACAGTTGCCCTGCTCTTTAAAATACCAAAAATATAGTGTGAACGTTTATAGAAATAACAGCAAGTTCTGCAGAACATCTGTCTTCTAAATATTAGCTTAAAGCTTGTGGTGCAAAAGTTTCTCTGTATGCTATGGGCATTTAGTGTGCTGTAAATAAAGCTTAAGAAAATGATACAGAGTGTTTGCAGCATAGTGCACATAATGAACACTATGTATTAACCTAGGTGGCAAATATAATTCAAATAGTGTGAAATAGTCATAAAATACTGTAAAACTGACATTTCGACACTCTGTTCCATTTCTGCCTAAAGTCTTTCACAGTCATGTGATAATGGCAATGTTCACTCACTGCTCATTACCAATGAATACCTGATGTTATATGACATATTCTTCATGAAACTCTTGTTAACATGAACATGTTCTCAGGACAGTAAAATGACAAGGGCAGGCAGCTCTCATCAGCGGATGTGCTTATAAGAGTCTCAATGGATAAAGATCAATGTAACTTAAAATTTGACTAAATTTTCTCAAGCTTTCACCTTATGCGCTACAACTTCAGTTTAAAGCAGTTTGACACTCGGACACATGATCCTGTTAAATATTCTAACAACAGATCTAACATGTTCATCTACAAATACAGTAATTAATGCACCTACAAATGTTACTTGCATGTAAACTGATTTGAAAATATCATACTTTTATATCCTGGTTTCAAACACATAGATTAACACTGTGTAAATTAGGATGATTATTGTGATTCCTATCCATCAATATCATATTTTTTGTAATAGCTTTTAAGTATTCAAGGGAAAACAAACTACACTGGCATACACTGGGTAAGGTCATACTACAATGAAGGTAGATTGTAACTAAATGGATGAACTGTTCTCAGGACAAGAGTGTAATAATTGTATACAATCCCTTAATTACTTTAAATTAAATTAATGGTATAATATTTTGGTACTTTTTGAATTTTTGTTATTTCATGAGTTGTTTTGAGTTTCATATGTGTTTTACTGTATTCTTATAAAAAGTCATTAAATAGCCTATATCATTTTTGATAGGTCTATAGATAGCATATGTTGTGGAAGATAATATATATAATATTTCATATTTTGAATACAAAATTCTGAAATCTGTGTCAATAAACCATAAGTTCTTGTGTGACAACTTACCCCATATAGCGTGACAGCATGAACCCAACCACATGCTGTCACATTACATGGACAATATCGGTTGCTTTTTAGGTGTGTGTGTGTGTGTGTGTGTGTGTGTGTGTGTGTGTGTGTGTGTGTGTGTGAGCGTGTATTTATCACTTTGTGGGTACCAAATGTCCCCATAAGGATTGTAAAACCTGAAATTTTTGACCTTGTGGGGACATTTTGTCGGTCCCCATGAGGAAAACAGCTTATAAATCATACTAAATTATGTTTTTTGAAAATGTAAAAATGCAGAATGTTTTCTGTGAGGGTTAGGTTTAGGGGTAGGGTTAGGTTTAGGGGATAGAATATAAAGTTTGTACAGTATAAAAACCATTATGTCTATGGAAAGTCCCCATAAAACATGGAAACACAACATGTGTGTGTGTGTGTGTGTGTGTGTGTGTGTGTGTGTGTGTGTGTGTGTGTGTGTGTGTGTGTGTGTGTGTGTGTGTGAGTGAGCGTGTATTTATCACTTTGTGGGGACCAAATGTCCCCATAAGGATAGTAAAACCCGAAATGTTTGACCTTGTGGGGACATTTTGTCGGTCCCCATGAGGAAAACAGCTTATAAATCATACTAAATTATGTTTTTTGAAAATGTAAAAATGCAGAAAGTTTTCTGTGAGGGTTAGGTTTAGGGGTAGGGTTAGGTTTAGGGGATAGAATATAAAGTTTGTACAGTATAAAAACCATTATGTCTATGGAAAGTCCCCATAAAACATGGAAACACAACATGTGTGTGTGTGTGTGTGTGTGTGTGTGTGTGTGTGTGTAAAACTTTACGGCACGTGTATACACAGTTTAAGACTTTTCAACTACACCCACCCCACACACAAACACACACACAGAGATATCCACTAAAACAGCTATTCACTAGAGTAAAAACTGTGACAACTATAGTCGCGCTCCGCTATTTCTGTAACAAGCATCACTGTTGCTGTGAACCGGGATCTCCGACATTCAGTAAACAGTGAAACTACAACTCTTACCAGCATCGTCAATATCCTCATCATAATGGAATGTATAATGTATCTGAACTCACCTTGCGCTGGAACTGAAATGATCTCTTGGAATCTGACAGTCTAAATATGTGTCTGTGATCATCAGCTGGAGTTGTAGCACCTGTATCCGGCAAACTTATTTTCCGATGAATCGCGGTTCGTTTCGAATCTTAAGCAGAGGCACAGTTTCCCAAGAGCACGTGGGTTAAAATGCTGAAGAACCAACGAAATGTAAGCAATGTTCTATCTTAATGTTTGATCCTCGCCTTTAATAAACCGTGAAATCGTGAGAGATGATAGGAGAGCGCAGTGAGGAGCGCACGGCGACGCCGTCAGACTGCGCGCTTACAGCGAGAACGCACAGTTATAAGAGCCCCGACACACACGTCAGTAATCCAGAGAGACTACTACCACAGATATGGAATGCACTGCGCGCGCGCGCACACACACACACACACGCGCGGGTGTCATTCTACAAGCTCATTTGGAAGAGTCTGGGCGCCACTTGAGAAGAGAGTTACGGTTTACTTTTGTCGTGCATTTGGTGTTAAAAAAAAAAAAAATTAGGCTAATGTGGCAGACCCATTACACAGTACAGTACAGTGATGGTATCAGATAATATGTAATACCTTGGTACTTTGTTATATAGACTACCATGGTACTGATTGATACTTTTTTTTATGTGCCATGGTATTTAAATTGTACTTCAAGATACTTTAAAGAATACTGTGGTATCACTATAATTCATGGTCCAAAACACATGATGGCAACATGTTATTTTTCTGTCAGTGTTCTTCTGTGCCACAGATATAGCCAGCACTTTTTCATAAAACACACACTATATAGAGAGAGAGAGAGAGAGAGAGAGAGAGAGAGAGAGAGAGGGGGTAAGACACTACTGTTTGAGTAAAATTAACATTTTTGTTTTATTCTATAAAGTACTAACAACACTTTTCCCAAATTCCAAATAAACATATTGTCATTTAGAGCATTTATTTGCAGAAAATGACAAATGGTCAAAATAAAAAAGATGCATTGTATTCAGACCTCGAATAATGCAAAGAAAACGCAATTGAATATACATTTTTTAAACAACACAATACTCATGTATTAACATAGAATGTTCAGAAATCAATATTTGGTGGAATAACACTGATTTTCAATCACAGTTTTCATGCGTCTTAGCATACTCTTCCAGTCTTTCACATTGCTGTTGGGTGACTTTATGCCACTCCTGGCACGTTTGATGTCTTGATGGCCATCCATCTTCCTCTTGATCACATTCCAGAGGTTTTCAATGGGGTTCAGGTCTGGAGATTGGCCATGACAGGGTCTTGATCTGGTGCTCCTCCATCCACACCTTGATTGACCTGGCTGTGTGGCATGGAGCATTTTACTGCTGTAAATTCCAATCCTCAGAGTTGGGAAACATTGTCAGAGCAGAAGCAAGCAAGTTTTCTTACAGAATAGCCTTGTACATGTCTTGATTCATGCGTCCTTCACAAAGTTGAATCTGCCTGATTCCAGCCTTGCAGAAGCAGATCATCACCGATCCTCCACCTGGTCGTCTAATGGTTAGACATATCATACATCATTCTTGAAATTTATACATAACCTCAAATTTGAAATAATAATAACTCTGGTTGTAATAAGCACAGCTTTCACTTTCTTTAGTCTATGTTTGAGTGGAGGGGAAAAGCAACAAATTGAAATCTCAATAGAACACAATAAGAATTGTGTTGAAGGACAGTTTTGTCTTCATACATCCTGAAGCATATGCTTTCATTCTGAAATCACTTTGAAGTCTGTTCAGCAGGATACTAATCAAATATATATGAAATGCAACAGAGGTGTTTTTGTTTTAAATGTATATTGACAAACTGTTTTTCTTAGTTGTGAAGTTTAAAATAAGAAGAAAATATTGACGTTGAGGTTACGGTAACACATTTTAATTCAGATTCATGAACAGATTCATTCAGACTCGGACTCAACTCTGACTTGGCCTGTTATGGACTCTGTCTTGAGTCCGACTCGGCCCCTTTTGGACTCGGACTCGACTCTGACTTGACTCGGACTCGACTAAGGAGGACTCAAACCCAGCACTAGTGATTGCCTTTTAAATGAAGTCTTCTCAGTGTATAAAGTCCATATTGAGATTGCCCTGTTTAATCATACAACATCTGCTTTTTAACGAATACAAAAGACTGAATTGAGCATAATAAATTAATGTCCTTTTATAGTCCCCTAGCAGATTTGACAGCTGCTTTTGTAGTGCATTCAAACATTTCCATCCCATCTCAATGCAAATACAAAGAAGACAGAGGAAGCCGATTCATCCGAGCGCTTTGTAATCGGTGACGCTGGTGTTCTTTTGTCTCTTGTGTCATAAATAAGGCCACATCCTGGTACAGGCTGATGCTCTTCATATTTCTGACATTTCTACTTAATCTGTACACATTTTCTTTTCCAAACTTGTAATCCAAGTTAAACTGCATCAAACCAGTAAGAAATGTGATAGTATACAGCATATTATTAAAAAGGACGTTTTTTATTTTTTGTTTTCAGTGAGTCACAAAATATCAGGTAATTTGACATCTATGTGAGGGAGATTGCACAGTCAGCCAGTCTTTATAGCAATATAAACACAGAGGTGATCAGGACCCACAAGTTAAATAGCAGGGATTTCTCTCTGAAGGTGATTCTTTTTATGTCTGACTGCATGCTATCTCACTTATTACATTGTTAATTACCATTTATTTATTTTTTTTTTTATGCATTTGGTAGACACTTTTATCCAAAGCAACTTACGGTGCACTTATTACAGGGACAATCCCCCCAGAGCAACCTGGAGTTAAGTGCCTTGCTCAAGGACACAATGGTGGTGGCTGTGGGGATCGAACCTACAACCTTCTGATTACCAGTTCAGTGCTTTAGCCCACTACGCCACCACCATATATATATATCCATCCATCCATCCATCGTCAACCGCTTATCCTGTGTACAGGGTCGCGGGGGGCTGGAGCCTATCCCAGCTAACATTGGGCGAAAGGCAGGGGACACCCTGGACAGGTCGCCAGTCCATCGCAGGGCCACCATATATATAATATAAAATATTGTATTTTGTGAGGAGAAAGAGAGTTGTGATAGACATAAACTAGCACAGCTGGAAATCATGCATGGGACAACTGTCAGTTATACAGTTTAGAGGTCATCATAGAAAAATATCTTCACCACAGAGGACCGGAACTAACTGTTATATAAAAAGGGATATTTTGAGGTAATTTAGTCTATTATTTTCACAGAAGGAAAATGAATAGATGCTCTATCCATTTGTGGTGATATCTGATTCAATGCAAGTTCAGCATAGATGCTTTTTTGGCTGTTCGTGTTTGTCACTAAAGAATTTGTTTCCTCCAATGGTCATGATCAGGTTGAATCATAAATATGAGTTGTGGCATCTCACAGTGAAGGTCTTAAAATTGTTCAATAAGCAAGAAAAGAGTGAAAAACAGACCTAGCCTTAATATTTTAAAGGGTCTGTAATGAGATCTTAGTTTGTGGGCAATGAAGGAGTCAGGAGACAATGAAGCAGGTTCAAGGTCCGTCCTTTTATTCTTCCCCTTAAACACACAATCGATAACAAAGAAATCGTTTTTAAATAAATAAAGCACTCTAAATAATAATCACTCTCTCGTTTCAGTGCTGTCGTGCTCTCTGGTCACTCTCTCCCCACTGACGCTCTGGTGTCGCTTTTAGTCTCCCTATACATCACTATAATGAGAGACAGGTGTAAGGGATAATTGTGAACCAGTTTTTTCCCCGCAGACAGACACATGACCACACCCCCCATGCCACAGGGTCATTTAAAGGGATAGTCCACCCAAAAAGGAAAATTCCCTCATCATTTACTCACCCTCATGCCATCCAGATATGTATGAATTTATTTACTCTGCTGAACACAAACAAAGATTTTTAGAATAATATATCAGCTCTGTAGGACCATACAAAGCAAGTGAATGGGTACCAACATTTTGAAGCTCTAGAAATCACATAAGGCCCAAATGAAAGTAACCCAAAAGAGTCCAGTGGTTATATTCTTAACTTCATAAGCAATATAAAAGGTGTAGATGAGAAACAGAACATTATTTAAGTAATTTTTGACTATTAATTATCCTGCCCAGTAAGGGGTGATATGCACAAATAATGCAAATTTCCAAAAACAAAAGAAGAATGTGAAAATGAAAGTTGGTATCAATCATGAAAAATGACTTAATTATTGATCTGTTTCTTACACCTATCATATCGCTTCTGAAAATATGTGTCACAGTCTGTCTCCCTCGTCTTATTTTGAAGTGTTTCTACTTCAAATAATTACCCAGTATGTACTGCCCTCATCACTGCCATCTGTTCCTTATTGTTCTCACCTGTTCTCCATTCCCACATTAGCCCTTGTATGTATAAATACCTTCTAATTTTGTTAATGTATGGTCATTTTTATTAAAGCCTGCAAATATATCCTACTTCTCCCATCTCATTTCAGCAACTACATGTGACAATATGGATTTAACCACTGGAGTAGCATGAATTACTTTAACCCTTGTGCGACCTTCAGACATTTTTGTCTTTTTCATTTTCATTTTTTTTCAATCATTTTGGCTGTGTTAATGCCAACGGCATACATTTTGCCAAAGGTGTGTGTTTTTTGGGGAAATTTTGTTATTAGAACCTTAGTTCCTATAATACACTGTTTACACAAAATAGTTTCACTCAGGATCTTAAAGGACAAAAATGTTCCCTTTGAAACTGCAATAATTGAGCCGAGTGCCCTTAAAGCATAAAGTCATGAATTCTATGAAATTATGCTTTCATTACGGCTCCATGGCTTACAAATGTTTATATTTTTTACACCAGATGGCACCATTTTATTCTCATGTTTAGCCTATGGAGCAAATGCATGTTTTTTCCAATTTTCTGTTTGCTGTATTATAGAGCACTGCAGGCCAATTGATAAATGATGCAGCTAAAATTGGCTTGGTGTGTTGGTATGGATGTCAGAGTCATTTTTGTTTCTAAAGCACTGTTCACAACACGCATCATTTCAAAGCAGCTTTACAGAAGATCAGGCATGAAACTGTAAATTAAACTGTAATATATATAATGTCTTAGAGTCATCATTGTGTAGTTTGATGAAATACGATTGTGAAATGTGTTTAAAAATAAGTCATTAATTAATAATTGTATATAGAAACTCAGTGAGCAAGCTGAAGGCGACTGTTGCAAGGGTTTACAAGGACATTTTTTTTAGGTTACAAACTGGTAATTACAAGGGCATTATGCTATAAATGTGGTTTATGAGGAAATTTCTAGTGTCCCCATAATTCTAATCTCTTAAACATACTAAGCAATGTTTTATTGAATATGTAAAAATGCAGAACGTTTTTTTGTGAGTGTTAGGTTTAGGGTTAGGGTTAGGAGATAGAAAGTAAAGTTCGTACAGTATAAAAATCATTATGTCTATGGACAGTCCTCATAATGATATCTGCACCAACATGTGTGTGTGTGTGTGTGTGTGTGTGTGTGTGTGTGTGTGTGTGTGTGTGTGTGTGTGTGTGTGTGTGTGTGTGTGTAAAAACAACAATGAAAGTGGAAAATAATATTAATATATAATATTTTTATGGCTGTTTTTTGACACGTACATTTTTATCTTCTAAGGTACTGAGTGTGAGTTTATTTTAAAAAATTTATTATCTGACTGCACAAAAAATAATACTGCATCAAATTTGTTTCATCAATTTTAAAGGAATAGCTTATCAAAAATACAAATTCAGTCATCATTTACTCTCCCTCATGTAGTTTTCAACTTATTTGACTTTCTTTCCTTCATGAAATACACCAGGAGACTTTTGGAATGGGAGGAGGTGCTTTAAAGTTACCAGACTGGTTCTGTAAACTAAATCAATAAACAGGTATTTGTTGAAGAGATCTGACTGAAAGAATGTTTTATTAATGACCAACATCGCTGCTTCTCATAAATGTGCCAAGGAGAACTACTAGGGTGGATTTTTATGATTTTCATTGAATATCTTAATTTTCACTCTGTTTCCCCATTCAAAGCTCTCTTATGACTTTTGAGGAGTTGAAATATAGCACACGAGTCATATTAACCACTTTTATGATTTTTTTTGCATCCTATTCTAAGCTATTCATTGTAGTTGCAATGGAAATAAATGACCTGTACTTTCTTCAAAATTTCCAAAATGTCATTTTGTGTTTCACAGAAGAAAGTCATATGGGTTTGAAACATGAGGGTGAATAAACATAAAAATATTCCTTTAAAGATAGATACTTTTTTGCAAGTGTGTGTGTGCGTGTGCACGCGCATGTTGGTTTGCATCCTGAAAAGTCCTTGGCATTTACTCTTTCTGTGTCTGAATCAGCAGGGTCTCTCACGTGACTCTGCTGTGGGATAGAGCTGGTGGTAGAGGCCAGCCTGTCTGGACAGTGGTTGAAATCTGATGACAGCCGCTGTGAGCAGGTGCCGCCAACGCTGGCCTGCCTCCGAGAAGAGGTCAAATGGGACTCGTTACGAACTGCTTGTATCCTGCCTTACGTTCCTCAGGTCTGAAGAGACAAGGATTCAGCCGCAGCTCATTAGACTACAGAGAGAATTAGCTCAGCTCCTGTTGGTCTCCAAAACACAGTGAGCCACTGTGGCTAATGGACTCTGTTATAGCTGCAGGGCTGAACTACTGTCAAATGCACACATCTATTTTCATTTACAGCAGTTTTACTAAATGAACACTCTTGATGGCACTGGCATCGAGGCATGAGTGTGGTGTTGCTGCTTGTTATTGGCTGTAGCTTTCAGGGATGAAAGTTATTTTATTTTTTATTTGAAAGCTACAGTACGAGTCTCTCTCTCTAAAGACGTCACACTTGCCAGTTCAGTATTTAAACTTAGATAAGCAGCCATGGTAACGCTTCTTTTTTCTCCTGAAAATGAAAATACCCAGGAAAGGATGGCACTTTTTCAGAAGCATTGGTTCTGGAAGTATTTTTCCCTATTCATTTTCTCCATAAGGGTTTCAAAACATCCTTGAAAAAAAGAAGTTTTAAACCCTAACCAAACCAACCAGCTTCGAGAGGAATCACAACATTACAAAATTTGATTTGAAACAAAAAAGTGGCTTCGTAAAAATGACATGCCTGTGGCAGCATGATTGCAAAATGGTATTATGTGGTTTATTACACATTTCTTGGCAGTTCCGAGGTAAAATATCCACTGTATTGCACTAAAAGCAAGATACATTTTCAAACAAATTTGTTTTTTAAAGGGACAGTTCACCCAAAAAGGAAAATTCTCTCATCATTTAATCACTCACCCTGACATTATCTCAGATGTGTATGACTTTCTTTCTTCTGCAGAACACAAACAGAGATTTTTAGAAGAATATTTCAGCTCTGTAGGTCCGTACATTGCAAGTGAATGGTGGCAAGAACTTTGAAGCTCCAAAAACCACATAAAGGCAACATGAAAGTAATCCAAACAAATCCATTGGTTAAATCTATACCTCCAGAAGTGATATTATAGGTGTGAGTGAGGAAAAAGATCAACATTTACGTCCTTTTTATTTATTTATTTATTTTTACCATAAATCTCCATTCTCACTTTTATTTTCACTTTTCACTTTCAGTCCACAAGTGGAGATGTTTTTTTACCAGGTATGGTAAAAAAGGACTTAAATATTGATCTGTTTCTCATATCGCTTGTGAAGATATGGATTTAACAATTAGGGGAATAAAAGGAAATACAAATTATTATTGAACCGTCTCTAGTGTTCATTTCTCCAGGAAACTGTTGTGATATGTAGAGCATGTCACTTTAAAATAATTTAGCAAAAATGTAGGTATAGTAAAATTATTCTATGATACCAGGTTGGTGATCACTGCTGAGCTAATTTGCTGCCATTTAAACCACAATTAAAACCCTGTTTAAAAGCGACATTCTGTATTTGTCATACAGATAATGTTTGTGCCGTTGATGCATAAATGTGCATTTCCTTCAATTATTTTCTGCACCCTGAAATTCTCTTAGTTTTGAAAATTCACTGAGGCCATTATTGAATTAGAGTCTGGAATGGAATGACAGCAAATGCCATTTTATGTTAATGACATTGCAATTAATACATGGTCAATACTTTCAAGTGTCTGTGAGGTTGATCTCTGAGGGATTTCTGTTAGTATTCTTTGACAGCTTGGCACAACAGTGATTATTTCTCATAGTGTGGCCAGTGAGAGCTGTGGTAGATCTAATGCATTAATCTCCAGCAGCTGTTAGGATTTACAACACTTGGCAACATACATGGAGAATGTCCCACTCTGAAAGACACCTGATACAGGAAAGATACCTGTCACTCACCTGTTTGCTTCTAATCTATGGCTGTCTAAATCCTAAGGCCTTGTTGGCTATTCAGACAATGACTAAACAGGCAGTGTTTTAATATTGTGGACATTACTTAATAAAATAAAAGAAACAATTTTTAAGACTCCTTTTGTACTGATATTTTAACGCTTTTTTGCTTTTGGTTGCAGCCTATCTGAGCTCTGAGATTTGATTCTGTGCTGGGGATTTTGTGTGTGTGTGTGTGTGTGTGTGTGTGTGTGCGCACGTGCACGCTAAAGAAGCTTGATATGTAATTCAAGCTTCAGGCACTCTTCAAAGTGTGAGACACATATTTTTTTCTTTTTTTTTTTAAACCGATTCATTAAGTTCTTTTTCCTCACACTGAGTGGTAAACATGTGGAGAGGAGAGAAAATTACAGAGATTTCCTCTCATGCTGTGTTTCCTGAGGAGTTGCAAGACTTGTGTCATGCACGTTTATGATTAAAGTGACTTCTATTAGTGTTATACATTAATTATCATTTGAAAGGTTTTTTTTTTTTTTTTTTTTTTTAAAGAAAATTAAAGAATATTTTTAAAAGGGTGTTTAAAGACCTGGTTTCACTCTTTTCTGTGTTGATGCTGTGTTATTTACTATTGAAATAGGAAGTTTGGACAGGACAGTCCCTTTGGACAGGTCTTGTTCCTTTGTTTCAATAGCCAATAACCTTTAGATTATATCACAGTCATTAACCATGACTTGCTTGCTTCTTTCTGAAAATTCGATAGTGACCTTTATTACGCTAATGTTAACTAACATTAAATTACTGAGGTAAACATTGGCAAGGTTTTAGAAAGTCTACTTTGCCTACAACTGTAGCCTAAAACAATAGCTAGCTATTATGCTATCAGTTTTCATTAACCAATAGCCTGTACAGCCGAGGTGACATCAGCCAAATGGAAAGTTGATCTAATCGTTGGACTAATGTACACAGATATACATTGCACAATGAGACCAGGAACCTATAAGAAAGTAAATACTAATATAATGTTGACTTATTGCACTTTGTTAGCATGAAGTCTTTGAGGTGCGCGTCCCACACTAACAAACATTAAGGACAGCACTGATGGATTTCTGCAGTGCTTCGCCTCAGGCACTGATGTTTCCTGCCATCTAGTGGAAAGAGATATGTTTTGAAAATTAGCCAGATTAAAGTTTAATAATGGCACAAGTGTACTTTTTTCTTCAAGTTGTTTTTCGAGAACAATGTTTTTATAAATGCACAGAGCAGTATGTGTGTTTTGGTTTAATCTTGTGCAGTGGTGTATTATGATAGTGTAAGATTTAGAAGTTCATATTTCATATTTGGAAGTTGTAATGCTCAGAATTTAATATAATTTATATTTGAGTAATTTACTAGGAATGTATTTGCAATGTTTAGTCAGTTAATTATTTACATATTTACGTGTTTACATATTTAACACGGTCAGGATATTCTGCTGAATCTGCCTCTCTGATTCTCTCATGTTTACCTCAGTCTAAGTTCTCGCTTCTGATTGGTTAGTTCAGTCACGTGGAATGTCTGAACAAGGAAGTTTGGTAGTTGATCGGTTTTCAGTAAAGTACTACTTCAGAAAGTCTTCCATTCTGTTGTTTATTATCATAAGGAGTGATCCATCACCACATACAGAACCCTCACGTTACAATAGTAATGCAACACAATGCACATTTTACATCAGTGAAACATTAGAAATGACAGATCACACAAAGTCATTGTTGTTCATTTTATTAATGCCATAACTTTTGTGTGTAGCATTTCTCTCTCTCTCTCTCTCTCTCTCTCTCTCTCTCTCTCTCTCTCTCTCTCTCTCTCTCTCTCTCTCTCTCTCTCTCTCTCTCTCTCTCTGCAACATCCTGCCCTAATCTGATCGAGTTGTGAGGGCAGTTTAGGCTATACAGGTGAAACTCGAAAAATTAGAATATCGTGCAAAAGTTCATTAATTTCAGTAATTCAACTTAAAAGGTGAAACTAATATATTATATAGACTCATTACAAGCAAAGTAAGATATTTCAAGCCTTTATTTGATATAATTTTGATGATTATGGCTTATAGCTTATGAAAACCCCAAATTCAGAATCTCAGAAAATTAGAATATTACATGAAATCAATAAAAAAAAGGATTTTAAATACAGAAATGTCGGCCCTCTGAAAAGTATAATCATGCATATGTACTCAGTACTTGGTTTGGGCCCCTTTTGCATTAATTACTGCCTCAATGCGGCATGGCATGGATGCTATCAGCCTGTGGCACTGCTGAGGTGTTATGGAAGACCAAGATGCTTCAATAGCGGCCTTCAGCTCTTCTGCATTGTTTGGTCTCATGTCTCTCATCTTTCTCTTGGCAATGCCCCATAGATTCTCTATGGGGTTCAGGTCAGGCGAGTTTGCTGGCCAATCAAGCACAGTAATACCATGGTCATTGAACCAGGTTTTGGTACTTTTGGCAGTGTGGGCAGGTGCCAAGTCCTGCTGGAAAATGAAGTCAGCATCTCCATAAAGCTTGTCTGCTGAAGGAAGCATGAAGTGCTCTAAAATGTCCCGGTAGGCGGCTGCGTTGACTCTGGACTTAATAAAGCACAGTGGACCAACACCAGCCGATGACATGGCTCCCCAAACCAACACAGACTGTGGAAACTTCACACTGGACTTCAAGCATCTTGGATTGTGTGCCTCTCCATTCTTCCTTCAGACTCTGGGACCTTGGTTTCCAAATGAGATGCAAAATTTGCTCTCATCAGAAAAGAGGACTTTGGACCACTGAGCAACAGACCAGTTCTTTTTTCTTTAGCCCAGGTAAGGCGTTTGACATTTGAAGCCCATGTCCAGGACCCGTCTGTGTGTGGTGGCTCTTGATGCAGTAACTCCAGCCTCAGTCCACTCCTTGTGAAGCTCCCCACACATTTGAATGGCCTTTTCCTGACAATCCTCTCCAGGCTACGGTCATCCCTGCTGCTTGTGTACCTTTTTCTTCCACACTTTTCCCTTCCACTTAACTTTTTATTAATGTGCTTTGATACAGCACTTTGAGAACATCCAACTTCTTTTGCAATTACCTTTTGAGGCTTTCCCTCCTTGTGGAGGGTGTCAATGATGGTTTTCTGCACAACTGTCAGGTCAGCAGTCTTCCCCATGATTGTGAATTCAACTGAACCAGACTGAGAGACCATTTAAAGGCTCAGGAACCCTTTGCAGGTGTTTAGCTGATTAGAGTGTGACACTTTGAGCCTACAATACTGAACCTTTTCACAATATTCTAATTTTCTGAGATTCTGAATTTGGGGTTTTCATAAGCTGTAAGCCATAATCATCAAAATTATATCAAATAAAGGCTTGAAATATCTTACTTTGCTTGTAATGAGTCTATATAATATATTAGTTTCACCTTTTAATTTGAATTACTGAAATTAATGAACTTTTGCACGATATTCTAATTTTTCGAGTTTCACCTGTATATCACAGCTCAAGATATCCTAAAATCTGTGAAGGTTGAACGTTTCTCTTTTTCCTGACTTGTAATTTGTAGACTCCAGAAAAATATGTTTTCATTGTCTTTACAACAGATGTGCAGTTAGCCTTTCTAATCAATAGGTGGAACTAGAGAGCTTTGCACAACATTCAATTCTTGCTTTTGTGCGGCCTTTCAGTCTGTTGTTCCACTGGGTTCTGTAATTAGCATAAACATTTATTTATTTTTTGCTCTAACGTGCCATCTCTGATGAATTGAGTCCCTCGTGAAAAAGACCTCCGTCCAATAATCATGCAATAATCCCAACCTAAATCCCATTTCATAATCAATTAATGCAGGTTGTCAACGAGATTATGGTAATTTATAGTGGTGGGGATTTCAATTATTCCCTGTGAGACAAGTCTTTTGAATCAGTTTGAATCTTTAATCAGTTGATGGCTTTTTGTATGAACAAACATCTTAATAAAACTGTTCTCAACCAGTCCTGCTTAACCTACTCTGCATGGGATTCGAACCGGCATTAGCCGGAATGGGAGGTTGGCGCGTTAACCAGAAGTGGGAGCAAGTCAGACATGTTCAAGTCACAAGCAAGTCTCAAGTCTTAAACATCAAGTCTCAAGAGCAGTGCACACAAATCAAGCAAGTCAAGTCAAGTCAAGTCAGTGACTCACCTCAAGCAAGTCAAGTCAAGTCCTGATGAGTTTCAAGTCAAGACAAAATTTTTGAAATTGGCTCCTAAGTGCAAAAAGGTTCCCGACCCCTGCATTATACGGAGGTAAAATTAAAAGAAAATGCCATCGAAACTTTTCTAAAGACAGTCAGTTCCCTTCAGAAATACATTTATATGAAATAGTCATAAAAGTATTGCATTCTATGGCTTTAGTTAAAGTCTTCAGAAGTCATAATCGCTATGAGAGCACTTGGATTTCTTCACGAGTCATTCTGCATATTTTATACTACTTGTCATGTTTAAAAAATAAAGTGTTGTGACTGCAAATCTGCCTGTTATGTTTTTATATTGCCAGCAAATGGTTATGGTATTTTGTTGACTGTTGAAAAGGTTTAGAAAAGGCACACACACACATTTAGTGTAATTGTTGGTAAATGGTTCTCAAGTCCAAGTCAAGTCATTTTCTTCATTTAGTCAAGCAAGTCACAAGTCTTTAAATTTGCAACTGGAGTCAGACTCCAGTCAAGTCATGTAACTGGAGTCCCCTACCTCTGGCGCTAACGAGGAGGCTAAAGACTACAATCTCTGGCATCAGTCGCTAGAGTGCGCCTCTTGAGACCGGGGAGTGAGGTTTACACATTTCACAGTTACCTACCAGCTGACTACCATTACACTCATTCCCTAAACCTCACTCCCATCTGGATCACGGCACCACTGTAACCAGTCCTGCTTGACCCTGTCAGAGCAGGTTTCGAACCGATATCAGCCGGCATGGTACACACGGTGCACACTACCTATCAGCTGGCTACCATTACATCAGAACATTTTGAAAGGCACCTCCAATCAAATGATCATAATTTTTGATAGTTATTGATTGTCAAAAGTCGAATGACAGTCATTGAATTCATCGTTCATAGTTCACAACCGAAACAATGGAAGAGAATGAAAAGGAAGTTTTGATCTATAACACCAACAATTATACAGAGCGACACCTACTAGAGTAAACAAGGCTGTAAGGGATAAACTTACCGTCTCTTCAATGACATGCACTGTATAATCATAAAAGTCCTGAATCATATTTATTTTTTCACAAACAGTGTTGGGTGTAATGCATTACATTATTAATTACTGTAATTAAATACATTTTTCATTGAATAAAGTAAGGATTACTCTTAATTTTTCAGTAATTGAATTACAGTTACTTATGATGTAATTGTGTGAAATACGTGTTAAATACTGTATAAATCAATAGTGAATTTAAAATCAAAATTTTTGAAGATTGTAGAAACTTTTGGCACCAATGGTCTCTCCGATCAACCTAAGCTTACGATGCTTTTGGGAAACGTAGCTGGGGTCTATACACACGAGCGAAGGTGAATTTTTGGGTGAACGATTACACAAAAGAACAACATTGAGTATGCAAAAACAAAAAGGACAACTTAAGAGATGCTTTAATTTTCATTTTAAAAGCATTGTTTGGCCACAACCCAGAATGCATGATCACCCTTAAACTATACACAGGACATTGGAACATTACGAAGTATGCTATTTCATAAACTTAGAGTAGTTGTTGGAGTCTGGTTGGAGCCTACTGAGAGAGAAGATCAGAAATGTAGTGTGCTGCCAAGCCATGTTGACCTTTAGAAACAGAAATTTCAGACATTCCTAATGACCCCAGAGAGGACTGCCTATAAAACCAGACTGTAAAACAAAACAAAAAAAAATATTATAAGGGCAAAAAGGATGCAAAAAATGCATGCAATTTGTCACCCCTGGCTTTTCATCCAGTTGTGCTCTGGGTTCATTTTTCAAATCATAAAGTGTTATTCTGTGGTTGGAGAAAGACCCAGACATTTATGAGGGTTCTTTATAGAGCTGCATTTATTGTTGCTCACGCTACACATGTTGGCATAGATGTTTTGACGTGGCTTCAACACCTCTTGAGATTAGCCACGACTCTAATTGCATAAGTGGTTTGGGGAAGCGGATTCTCTGGCAGAATCTTAAGGGTTTGGGTCAACAGCTCTGTGGTTGGAGGTGAAGGCCTTAAACGCTTCAACAGGATGTTGCTTGGTAAAACCATCAAACCTTATTACCTGTGAGTTTTCAAGATTTTTATCCTCCTAATTCAATAGTCATGATTTTCTGGAGACCATTTTATAGGGATTTCCATGTACGGAGATGTTGATTGACAAATTAGTAGAGATTTGTGTGTTTGTGTCCACTGGTAATGCAAATAGGGTGAGATATGCACAGAATTTGCCATGTGCTTTTGTTAATTGTATGGTGCATCTCTTAGGAACAAATCGTACTGGCTGACCTTTAATGGCACAAGACTGAGTTAATGTTTTTAAGATATCACTCCAACACATAAACCACAGATGTAAATGGTAACATCAGGACATTGACCACAAAATATATTCTGTTCCACTTTTTCTTTAAAGAAATCTTTACAGTGAGGCACTCACAAATGGAATTGAATGGGGCCAATATGTTAATGTTAAAGCTGCACAACGTAATAATATTTTTTGGTTAAAAACGAACAAAATTCCATTATTGAGCGAGTAATTCACAGTACGTTTATCCTGTACTCAGAACCCTGTCCTTGTCTCACCCTGATTCACTATGGTAAGCCTGCAATAATGATTTGTATTTTGAGCTGTCGGGTCGGATTTGGTGCAAAATCGCAGGTCTGTGTTCTTTTTTATCCTTGTGTGTTTACGTCATGTCCATAAACACTGGAAAGAAGGGCTGGCTAATACAAATGTTGTGTGTGTGTCAGCTGAAGAAGCTACGCTGTTCAGTCAGTTGCAGTTCAGAACAGCAATGCCAGGACTGCTGGTTCAGATTGATGATTAACTGTTAACTGTTTGGCAAAGTTATTTACTTGCTATACTGCTTGGATATGTTTTTCTGGTGGGGTGAAACTTATATTGGTTGTCATACTTTAATTTATATTCAGGGGATATGCTACGTTTTTTCCAGTGAAGTTACTGTCAAATTTTACTAATATTCGGGACTTCTATTTTATTTTATAACATTGCTCAGTTTCAGGTTCCCTAAGTGTGTGTGTGTGTGTGTGTGTGTGCAATGTTTTTTTGAAAATTTAAAAATGCAGAGAGCTTTTTGTGAGGGTTAGGGGTAGGGTTTGGGTTAGGGGATATAATATATTGGCACTTTTCCACTGCACGTTACGGTGCGACTTGACTCGACTCTGCTCGCTTTACTTTGAGCTTGCTTTTCCACTGCAGTTTAGTGCAGCCTTAACGTGGGTGGGATTATGGGCTGATCTTCATAGTTGCACCACCTCTACTGCCGTGACATCATCTTAAATGCGTCACAAACATTACTGACCATAAACATTAACACAACCGCTAGCTGTTATCTACTAGCTCATTGTGCTTCATAAAGCAGTTGTTGCATGGTGATTTTACAAAAGTTAAATTGGCCTGGTTGTTTTAGAAGCAAGCTTTCCAGTAGCTGGTCATCTAAATAAAGTGAAGCTTTCAAGCAGAATATGGAGTTAATGTAACAAAATGTACCTTCCTCCATCAACCATCCACTCTCCCTCCCATTGCTCGCCTGACTATTGTCATAGATAGCGTCCATTTGGTCGAACCACTTCCACTTTCTTCTGTTTGAACAACTCCGGCTGTTGTGGTCCTTGATAGTTCTGTAGTTACTTTTAAGTTTTTTTTTTTACTTTTCCCTACACTTTTGGTAGGTCCGGTGGTAGCTGTGTGTGGCCAACAGCTGAGACACTTCC
Source organism: Xyrauchen texanus (assembly GCF_025860055.1). Lineage (NCBI taxonomy): Eukaryota > Metazoa > Chordata > Actinopteri > Cypriniformes > Catostomidae > Xyrauchen > Xyrauchen texanus. The sequence continues at coordinate 8,909,998 of NC_068295.1, read as the reverse complement.
TAAAAGACTTTTTCATTTTGCATCGTTTCATTCGTCGCTAACAACAGGAAAGTCTGCACCTCGTTTATTGACCATGGCGTGGTTTTGCGCACAGCCATTACTTTTTACAATTCAAAAGTCACGTGAACAAATGATACTGCTTTTGCTGTTGCTAATTTTAAATCTAGCGGGTTGATGTCCCATGTCGCTTGTAGTGACGATTCTCTCTGACCAATCAGTGATCTGCAGGGTTTTGACGTCACATTTAGTATCGACTCGGCTTGCTTGGAATCTTGACCGAGGTGATACTAAAAACAGTAACAGGTGCTATACACAGTGGAAACCCCAAAAAAACGAGCAGAGTTGAGTCGAGCTGTACCATGCAGTGGAAAAGCCCCATATAGTTTTTACAGAATAAGATTCATTATGACTTTGGAGAGTCCTCATAAGGATGGCCGCACCAACATATGTGTGTGTGTGTGTGTGTGTGTGTGTGCGCACATGCTGCTGTTTTCTCCTTTATTTTACCGTCGCAGAAATTGTATTTAAAATGTACACAATATTATGTTAAAACGGGCATCAGGATGCAAACACATTCAGACAGCAAAACAGCAATGTCACAAAAAAGGCCATATCCTCTGTTCCAGAGAAAAGGAAAAAGAAGAAAACAGAGGAAGAGAAAAAAACAGCACGATAAATTTATGTTAAGTAACTTGGCTATGTTATGAGCTAACATTAGCTGGCTAGTTAGTTAACATAGCCTATGTAGCATATCTTCTTTTTTAGGAAAGTTTGATTAAACATCCGTAAATAGCCTTGACATATTAATATATTATAGTACAACATATTACTTTGCTAGTTTAAGATTAAAGTTTTTGTCTTCTGTGTAAAAATAACTTTCCTGGGTATATATATCCATCCATCCATCCATCCATCGTCAACCGCTTATCCTGTGTACAGGGTCGCGGGGGGCTGGAGCCTATCCCAGCTAACATTGGGCGAAAGGCGGGGGACACCATGGACAGGTCGCCAGTCCATCGCAGGGCGGGTATATATATCCCATCCATCCATCCATCCATCCATCGTCAACCGCTTATCCTGTGTACAGGGTCGCGGGGGGCTGGAGCCTATCCCAGCTAACATTGGGCGAAAGGCGGGGGACACCCTGGACAGGTCGCCAGTCCATCGCAGGGCGGGTATATATATTTTGTAATAAAAATAAGCTTCTGTTCCATATACTTGGTACTGATAACAACTTAACATTATTTACATTAGTTTACCATTTTGGGGTCTTTGCTATTATATTCCAATATCATTATGCCTCAATTAGCTAGTTATATATTAAGAGCTGTTGTTTTAGGTGTACAGATGGCTTGCTGCTGTGTATACTGATTTATGTTGAGAAAATAACATTCTGTTCCGTCAAATATGTACTCTTATGAAACTTCCCTAGGAGCACTGTTGAAATATTTTAGAGGTGGGCACAACCAACGCCACCTACCCAAAGTGCCAGTGCTACAGCTGATGATGATTTTTCAACAATCCCAGATTAATATATTTATATGGATAAACCATGCCTTTTGTGAGACCTTTTTTTTGTTTTTGACAGACAGTTGCATTACCTTTCTTATATGACATCTAACAGCTTTTATTATTTTTATTTTCATCTTTCATCAGGTCCATCTTCTGCAGGCAAGGAGCACTTCCCAGCACCTGCATCCACTGATCCTACTGTTCCTTCCATGTCTGTTTCAACCTCAGCAGATGTGGCAAGTTAATAGCACAGCAGCCTTTTTGCTCAGTTTACTGTAGAATATCCTGAGATTAATATTTCTAATTATAATTATAATTATTAATGCAATTTCCTTATAGGTCTTCTACTTCTGTGGTCATTGGGATCGATGTCACATCTACCCCCTTAGTAACTTCCAGCCTACACCATGGATCAGCAGCTCCTCCAGTTGACCCAGCTGAGTGGTCATCTATCCTGTCTGACTCAGAAAGGACTGATCTGGTAATCAGAGGGCCACTGCCTATAAAGGAAAACTTCACATTCCCTGAAAAACCTGATGGCCGAAGTTTCCACTAGCACAACACCTACAGAAAATTAATTAATGGGGAAAAATGTTAAGTGGAGCTGGCTCACATATTCAAAAATAAATGATGCAGTCTACAGCTTCTGCTGCAAACTGTTCTCTAGGAAGTCCACAAAACAGGTAACAGATGGATAACAAGATTGGGTAAATAAAGGTGTGTTGCTGTTACAATTAAAACCGTAGAAGTGTAAAATCATGCCAGGCAGACATTGGTATGTTGTAAGCAACACAGCTACAACTAATAAAATTGATAAGGGGTGTGTTAGATTTATAGTGTGCAAATAATTAAGCATTGACAGTATTCAATCATATTGGCATCACAGAGGGGCCCCAAATCAAATTCTGCTTAGGGCCCCATAAACGCTTGGCCCTATACTAAAAGGTAGTTGCCCATGAATGTATACTAATCTCAAGTTGCTTATAATGTACCGATTTAATAACACAGTAATGTACATATTCATTTGCTTATTGTGTAGCCATCTCTCTATTATTATAACTTTACTACAAAAAAAGATTAAAGAAACTGTATTATTATTGTAATTGTTAATGCATGTTTTTTATGTTGAATAATTTGTATTTCATCCCCATCATTATTTAATCCAAATACTGTTGAATGAGCTTAACTTGTTTTGAACCCGGAATATTCCTGTAAGCATTTAGCAGATTAAAGGGATAGTTCACCCAAAAATTTAAATTCTCTCATCACCCTCATGGTTTTCTTTCTTTCAAAAAATTTAGATTTTTTTTTAAGAATATCTCGTAGGTCCATACAGTGCAAGTGAACGGTGACCAGAACCCAGAGGGTCAAAAAATGAAATAAAAGTATAAAAGTTATCCATATGGTTAGGTGGTTAAATCCATATCATCTGGAGAAATATGATAGGTGTGGGTGAGAAACAGATCAATATATCCACAATTGACCAGCCCCAACCAGTAGTTGGCTGAATGTGAAAATGAAAGTCACTTCCACACCAGAATGTGGAAATGAAAGCGAAAGTGTAGATTTACAGTTAAAAAAGGACTTATATATTGATCTGTTTCTCACCCACACCTATAATATCGCTTCAGAACTTATGGATTTAACCCCTGGAGTCATATGGATCACTTGTATTGTGAGGACCAACAGATCTAAAAATTTTATTTTAAAAATCTTTATTTCTGTTATGCAGAAGAAAAAAAGTCATACACATTTAGGAAGGCATGAGGGTGAGTAAATGAGAGAATTACAATTTTTGGGTGAACTATCTCTATAATCTTGGATAAAGTATTTTAACCTTGAAAAAAACTTCACCTTTTAACATTTCATGAGATCAAATGTGATTTTCTAACAATAAACAAAATTTAACCTGTCTACTGTTTACTTTAGAATTAATGCACAAGACAAGCAGTCATATAGTTAACAGTGTGTTATACAAGCACTGCACCTGTTCAGTTCTGCTTTACCCTTTACTGTCCAAAGAGTCTGACACCTTAAGTAATCTCTGATTTCTCCTGCCTCTGCTGTCAGCAGCCTCATTAGAGCAGTGTATATATGACATGCTCTCCAGCCTCCACAACAATGGAGCTCTTTATTTCTGTGAAGGATTTTATGTTGTTATAGCAGTTAACGTGTTGGACTTCGATTCCACCATCCAGAGGGGTTTTCTTCCTCTGTTTAAATCATCATTGGCACTGCTCTGAGGATAAGTCCATCATTAGGTTGAATGAGACCAATAATTATTCCAGTAAGGTGGCAAAACGTCTCAATGCCGTCCTTACGCTGTTGATCTATGCGCTTGGGCCTCAGAGTTCTACAACCCTAAATGGAGTCAACGGCCCTCTGAAGCCACATAAAAGCAATAGGATTTGTACCTCAGCAGGCAGGAAAGTACGATTTAGATTTTTGCTAAGGAGTCCCGAGTCAATTATAAAGCACGGCCTCTAGTGTTAATGGCCTTGATAAGCCTAGACTTTAGGCTCTCACGGTTTTGAAAGAGTCCATTTGGTCCTGCTTAAGCACAGTGCCAATATAAGATTTTAGCCTCCATATTGCCATCTTAGACATATTTAAGAAAATGTGAATTATTTTTGGTTGTAAAAACTGACAGTCTTTGATCGGTTATTGTGACTTGCTAACCAACCGCCGATCAATTAAACACTGACATTCTGACAACATAAATATCTTGTTATTTTACGTTCACCTCATATTACGATCGTACTTTCAAAATTAAAGTTCGCTCTGAAGAATGAGCAGTCCACAAATTCCCAGGATGCCATGAATTTTACGCAAGATCTCACCAGCGTCATACCATACAATCTGACTAGCAACAATTGTAAAGGACCGACAATGACTTTGACCCTGTATTACCCGTGGTTGAGGTTCTCCTTTGCCCTTGAGTGAGCTATAAATGTTGACATTGTCAGATCTCTCCTCCATTAGAATGACACAAGTGTTGTTTGTGAATCCCACAACAGACATTTACAAAGAAGACCACAACATGAAAGTGCTGCAGTATTGCTCATATGAAAACACAGGCTGTTTTCATTGAGTCCTGCAAGGTTGAATTCATACTGCCATCATCTTTTTCATGCAAAGTTTCCTGCATTCTGCATTCAATATCAATGCTACTGTCTGTTCTTCATTAACAGCATTCACACAGTTTTCCGACCTCTGGATCGGGTTTATCTCAGTTTGTTTAGTAGCATTGTTTAGTTGTTTAGACAAAGCAACATTAACATATTCCACCACTGAGGCTGCATGTGCCAAGTTGTGGTAGGCTACATGCTGAACGTGATGGAACTTCAAGCCAGAAATATCTAAAAGATCAACAAATGATTATGTGAAGGATTGCTCCACAACCCAACTGTCTTTATGCCCATAACAATTAAATGAAGCCAACAGCGAAAACAACTAGATTTTTAAAATGTTGGAAGAAAGTGTGAGTAATACTTGCCAGTACAAACCCTGTCACTATGATGCTAGACTGTTGTAGGTGGTAGCCAGGTCATTGCTATTTAGTTTCTAAGGTGTTGAGAGTGGTTTGTAGTATGTTATTATGCAGTTGCTAGGGCATGTGGTTAATAACTGACCCCAAGTCAAAAAGCACACTTCCAAATTTCTCTGATATTCTTTTCCTTACCCAGAGGTAGGTTTTAATACTCACACGTTGGTCTTTTAGAGTTCAGGAGACATAATGGATATCAGTTGAAATGTTAAAGAGATCTCATTGTGATTTTTCTTTCCTATGGGTAGATATGGATCAGGTCTGTCCTTTAATGTTAGTCTATATGGTCTATGATTTTTATTGTTTTATTTACCGTGTTATTGTTTGTCTAAAGTCTGAATGCTTAGAATAGGTATTATTTTTGTTGAGTCCTGCTTAGGAAGAGTGGTTTGTTCAAATAGTATGAGCAATAGTAATAGTGATACTTGCCTTAGCTAGCACCAATAATAGTGGGCAGGGCCCGTACCTATAATCCTCTTATTTAGGAAGAAATACTAGACTACTTAGACCAGATAAACTGTTCAAAATTTATGAGAGTGCAAGAGGGTTCAATGAGAGACCTCTTCACACTTAACATCTATCTTTTTCTTGATGATTGGTAGTTGCTCTTTTGGAGCTCATTTTTTATCACTTTAAGTGAAATTGTATACCTTGTGTTGCAAGTCTTTCTTATAACCCAGCAGTAAATCTTTCTCTGGTTTCTGTGTTTGAATTGGCTCTTAGGGGGCTGTATGTAAGATAATGATTAATGGCATTCAATAAAGTGAATGAAAGGGAAATGTCTACATTTCTTTGCCCTCCCTTTTTGCGAGCTTTACAGTAACAAAAGCGTCTTAAATGTTTTCCTATATACATTTCCATGATTCAACTTTTCCTTGACATGAAAGAAAACAGTCTGTTGGTGTGAACTACAAAGAGACAAATTTAGATTAGTGATAAGGAAAGGCGATACAAGAGAATTGAGATATATTTTCATAGATATTATTTCAGATTCAATCACATAAACATTCGGAAAGGAGGCCCCACCCACCCATGGGGGGAAACAAAAAAACAATCTGTAAGCTCAGCAGCCTCGGCTGGTGCGTCACCACCAGACAAAGAAAAAAGTAAGTCAATTTCATACTATAAGAGCCCTCAGAATATTAGGGAGCTTTCACACTAGCATTTTTGGTGCACACACAGATACGTTTGATGTCAAAGTTTGGTTTGGTTGTATGAATTGAAAACTGTTTCCCAAACTCTAGATCTCACACGAGTTCACTTGTTAAGGTGGTCTGGAGTATGGTTCATGCGAACTATGGCATCAGATTGCAGCTGATGTAAAGGCAATTGTCCGTTATCATGAAAGTGAATTGCTTTTGATTTAATTTGCATCTTTGCACTGATCATAATTATTATGGTATAATACATTTCTCATAACTGCTGTTCTCCAAATACATCACCACCAGAGAGCAGCTCACATTCTTCACATCTCTTGAAACGCATCCATGAGCTAGCGGCAGACAAACACTAACATTTATCACACCATAGCACATTCAATGCATCTGTGGCAGACAAACATAAGTGTTGTTCTTTGAAGCTGATGTCTTCTAGAGTTGTTACATTAGTTATAATGGTAAACAACTGCTGCTTGTACTCACGTTGATAACTCAATCAGGACACGTTTCAAGACGGGAATAGCTGCTGGCATAGCTCCAAATGGCCATTAAAGATATAGGGAGCCCCTGATCTTAACCTTTCCCAAACCTTAACCCCTTTGGAGTTGACTTAACCCCTTTAAATGGAGAAACTTTACCTCCAGTAGGTGTAGTTAAAGGTGCGTACACACTGCCAGTGACATCGCGCGCGACAGCGACTCCATACCATTCATTTTCAATGCGAGCACAGCGACTTCCGGCAACACGAGCTGTCGCGACCGTTGGCGCTAGATGTGGGCGTGTCCAGCGACGTGACAAAGTTGAGAAAAGTTCAACTTTGGAGCGACTAACGGAAGCGACAGCCAATAGGAGAGACGACGGGAGAGCTCACGTGATCCTCTCTCTCTCTCAGCTCCTGCAGTAATGGAAAGATGGATGAAAGGCTAATTCTTGCTGTTAGAAATTTTCTTCCCACATACAAGGACATTTTTAAGAAAAATACTGCGTGGAAAGGTGTATCTGAGATCGCGGGGATTTTATGGACCCAGACAGACCGGCATTTGCATTTTCGCCGCAGATAAACAGCCACTCTGGCAAACAGCACGCCTGGTTTCTCATTCATCTTTGATATAAAGCATTTTATGTACTGATTCCATTTCTATTTAGTCTTTTCCCTCCAAAATGTTTGTTTTTAGTGGCAAGAAAAGAGATTTGCTGTCAACAGCAATGGAATGACATCCGTGAATGTCATTAATAAACGTTACTAGGCAACCAGTAGTGGGAACACCCACTAGCGACTTCACCGCCAGCCACTGGCGACCTGCAGCGACAAAGTCGCTGGCAGTGTGTACGCACCTTAAGGCATCTACCAGCAGGGGCTGACTGACCCATTCTAACCGGCCATACATTTTATGTTGTAGTTTATAATATGTGAATTTTTTTCTTCACTTTATTACAGCTCGAACAGCTGAAAATAACTCACTTTTGGCACCGCTTAGTGGACATTTCACTCAGAAAATCGAGCTCACACGTGCCCATAAGCCCAACAACACTTACCGCTTTGGCCACTGGGGTCAGTCATTTGAATTTCTGTAAGCACAGGCTGATTTTAGGTAAAGAATGGTCAACCTACTGTTTCTGATTTTTCTGTGAGATCAGTCTGGATTTTTTTCTTGTAAAGATTAGTGTAATCTCACATGGGTCTCATCTAGTCTCAGAAGAGATTTTAACAATGCCAATGTGCTCAGATTGTGAGTGCAACACACTGTGGCCAGGTGTGTTATTCTGAGCTAATGCTATTTTCTATCCTCATACCTACTGCTAAGCCTCACACAAAACAGCTAATATGTAACTGCTAATGTAATATTCCAAACTATGAACCTAATTAAAAGGAAAATCTCACATAGGTTTTTCTGCTCCTTATCAACTTTATGCTTTGTTAACCTTTTACCATTAATTTTGATCTGCCTCTTACAATTGCTTCTCTTCATCCTTTTTCTGATCTTCTCATTATTTTTACATTCAAAATGGAAGACTAGCATACTACACACTGTGCAGCATACTTTGCAGTAGCATGTGGAACAGTATACATTATGTAATAACATACAAACATTAGTATGCAACGTTGCCACATGACAACATCCCATTGCATGTTTTATTCAGCAAGTGGAATCCAGTTATATCACCTCAAAATAAAAAACAAATATTTTTGCATTTTCAGTAACACTTTACAATAAGGTTGTATTCATTAACATTAATAAACTACATTAGTTAACATGAACTAAATATAAACAATATTTTTACAGCATTGATTAATCTTGGTTAATTTTAATTTCAGCATTTACTGTACAAAAACTTTTTTAAATTAAAATGTAATATGAACTTTATGAACAATTAACTAGCTAACTTACAAAACTAACATTAACTAAAATTAGTAAATACTTTTAAGTATATTGTTCATATTTAGCTCATGATATGTAATGCATTAAATTATGTAAATTATATAAAACAAATAGAACCATATTGTAAAGCGTTAGCCATTTTTCAACCACATTTGAGTAAATAAATATCATAACTTTTGGCAGTACGATCAAATAATTCTTTAAGAATATGATAAAAATTGCGACTGATATTATTTCTGGTTCATTGGAAGTAAAAGGTGCCTTTTCAGATACAGTATTCAGCACAAAAGGTATGCGTGCTGGATGACAGCAGTGTGAGCACAGGCACTCGGTGCCACAAAGCTGATGGTATAAATTCATATAAGTGACAGAATTCTTGCAACAGTATAGAATACTAAAATGTTTAAGTCCTGCATGCATTTAATGTTTAATGATAACGAGAAAGGTGCCTTAATACCCAAAATACAGTATGTGCACAGTAACCTTTTGTAATATTTGGTTAACCACAAGAGTTCATGAACGGTTATTGTGTTATTTGTCGGAATAAAACTCTGGAATAAAAACGTTTATTGCCATGGATCTGTCAAACAGAAACTCAGATAGCAGGGAATAAAGTGCACAGTGAGCTTTGAGCCTAAATCGCACAATACATAGATCTCCAAATGTTAAAATCACATTAAAGTTGAACAAAAATAATCTCTTTCACTGCCTGCAACATAGTAGGCCTATTCTTAATAAATAGAAAATGCGTAATTCTGCCCGGGCAGGTTCACTTTCCATGAGGCAGTGAATTTTATAGGACTTCTTCGGGATGCTTTGATTTTGAAATGATTCAGCATTTAACTTGTGTAATTATTGTCTGCACACCAGAGCAAAAGGCGGAAAAAACATTGGCTCACCATTAATCAAACCCTGAACCTTTGCCAGGTGAAAAACAATCTGGAGTCATGTGTAACAGTCACATTAAGTCCTCTTTGCAACCTGTAGGCTACCTCATCAGAATGTTGATTTGTGACACCAGCGCTGAAAAAGCTTGATGCAAATAGTGAAACAGAACACAGTTGTTTCGAGATGAGTTAATGTGAAAATGTGACAGTCCTGCACAACAAATTGTAAAACAGAATGCAGGTGTCTTGAGATGCGCTTATAAATACAGTTGTGGCACAATGATTAAAGACATCCGTCCAGTGCATGCTTACATGGTCTCGACACACATGTGAACAGCCGTAACTCGCCCTTTAGCTTTCTTGTAAAACTGACCCGAATCTGGCCCAAAACCTGTAGGTTTGTCAGGTACCGTCGGACTCAGATCTTGAAGACCTCTAAACACATGCAGAATAACTAAATAGTGATTTTTTTATTTTAATACCATGCACATCCCTATTAATAACACATTATTGTGGATCTGTTCATAATTAAAAAGTACATGTCGTGTAAGACATTGCTCCAAACTTTTCTTCCATCAATTTGAATAATCCAACCAAATCTGGCATGCGTCCTGTACCACATAAAAGTGAATGTTGTTACGTGATACGTCACGGGGGGGGGCCTCCATGGTGTAGCCATGCCCATGGGCCTCTCAGTTCTTAATCCGTCCTTGTGCATACTGGAGTATTAGGAGTAATATGGTAGTATTGCTGTAAACAAATCGCAGCCATCCTCTTGATGAAACATCTGTAATTGGGACACTGTTGCTACTCACTTGACTATGACAGAAGACAGTAAAAAAGGAAAATGTATTTAGTAGATTACACAAAGAGAAGTTTGTTTCATTTTGTGGTGTAATACTAGACTTTCAGTTAGAGAAGCTTAGGCCTCACTGCAGAGAGAATTACATTAAAGCCAAAATGTCAAATGATAGCATGTCTAAACATTAGCTTTTTTCAGAAAAACAGTTTACATATTCTTGTGGTATCTATATTAAAGTTTAACAGTAAAGGAATTACTGGAAATTACAAACATTTCAATTATGTTTGATCCAAAGATTGCCTAAGCTAAAAACATCAAGTAAGGCAGGGTATGAAGAACTTCCATGGAGACTGTAATGTCATGCACACTCAAAGTGGCTGTGGCCAGTAGAGGACAGTCACATTCAGGGTAAAAGTTAATCATCTCTGCAGACTGCAGGCACATTAAAGAGATAATTTAAATTGTTGCTTGAACTATCTCATCATTTACTCACCCTCATGCCATCACAGATGTGTATGGCTTTCTTTCTTCTGCTGAACACAATAAAAGATTTTTAGAAAAATATATCAGCTCTGTAATTCCATACAATGCAAGTTAATGGTGTTTAGGCCTTTGAAGCTCCAAAAAGGAGATGAAGTCAGCATAAAAGTAATCCATAAGACTCCAGTAGTTTAATCAATGTCTTCTGAAGCCTCCATTTCACTTCCTAGCGCTTGACACATGCACAGAGCACTAGATGGCACTATAGGAAGAGTAATTGAGCTTGAAAATAATGATCAAGCCTAGAGACTGAAATAACAAGTTGAACAGTGAAAAAGGAGTTATATTTTGGTTTGTTCTTACCCAAAACAAACTAGATCACTTCAGAGCACATGAATTAAACCACTGGAGTCTTATGGATTATTTTTATGCTTTTATTTTTATTTAATTTTATTTAAAAAAAATTTTTTTTGTCATTTTTGGGTGAACTAACCCTTTAAAGGAGCAATATGTAACGTTGACATCAAGCGTTTAAATTAGGTACTGCAGTCCAAATTCAAAATATTGGAGAGAGTTGTCTCCCCCACCCCCTACTCCCCAGACTTGAAGCACAAGCGGGTTGCCTAGTTGAGGACACGCAACAGGAACAAGAAAACTGACAATGGCAAGCGATGAGCCTTACACTGTAAATTGATTAACTAATGTATGCATTTGCAATGTTTTTATTGTTTGCTAATTATAAACCAGCTCATGTGGATTTTTATATCTCTGTCAATGTTAGCTAGATGTATTGCTGGCTTCCATGGTTGCAGCATGCTGTGTTTGCCTGCTAATTTGTTTCAAATCTGGCAAACCAGGGTGTCAAAATACTATTGGGAAAATGAGCAGTAGATGGGATTACACAGACCAAAACACAAACAGAAATTCCGGCAAGAACAGACATTTAAAAGTAGAACATACTGACTTGTACCATTGTTTTTGGAGAAGCCAGTCTTCACACTTAGCATGTTTCCTAAATCTCTGATAACATATTATGATCATTTTATGCTTTAGTGCAGTAAATATATGACATAGCACCTTTAAGGGGGAAATTCACCAAGGTTGAAATGCACCCACTGATATTGTCATTTACTGTTTAGCACATGTTGTGTGTATTTTAACACCCAATTCATTAAAGGTATTAGGCAAATCAGATAAGTGCACAGGCGCCCACAAAACCATTATACCACTGTAATCACAAGTTGCCTGGGGCAATTCCTCAGGTTGCAGACTGTTTTGAGTGCTAGATTGTGCATAACTAGCAAGACTTACTTGGTCAGTTAGCTTCACTAGAAAGACCATTTTGGTTAACAATTCTGAATTCTTTTCTAAAAAATCATAATGGACATGCTGGTCCACCAGATAGACCAGCACCAAACTAGCACTAACTAACTTGACCAGCTTGAAATTTGTACTATTCTCATCTGTTTTGTTTGTTTGTTTTTTTCAGCAGGGTGGTGCAACAGTTTTTTCATGGTCTTCTTCTTTGTTGGCTTAGCATCATGTGATACTTCCAAATTTCCCCTGTCAGAACTGGAAGTACTCCATCAACACATTGCTTGAGAGCCTCTGATATCTCTCCAGACCCTGAGGTGTGCTGTTATCCACTACATACTGTAATCTTTTGATGGCATATAGCTGGAGGTCCTGCGACCAGCCTTGCAGATGCCACACCATGTCAGAATGTTTGCGATCTGGGCTGCTCTCTTAATGGACTCCGGTCATAAGAGTTTAATCAGCCGCATGTGGAACAAATACAGAGAAAATCTAGTCATTTAAATGTAGATAGGAGCCAGGCGTGTGAAAATGACACCTAAGGCTCTGGAGATATTCTGAATTGATTTCTGAAATTTCTTTGGTTGCTATAATGGAGCAACTTTGAGCAGAAAATGTATTTGTGACAGACACATTAGGCCTACTTCATTTTAAGTGTCTTGAAGTCTGAAATAAAAAGGTTTTGACATTTATAGACCTCATGAATTCACAACTGGTGTTTTGTAGCTTTTAGTCCATGTCTGTTAGCTTTGAGGCCATCTGTATGCCAGTGTACTTCCAAAAATTGTATTAGAAAATGCATTCGGTATCATGAACTAACAATAGACAATATATTGATACAGCATTTATTAATCTACGGTAATGTTTGTTTATAAAAATACAATTGATAATTTTAGTTCATGTTCGTTCATAATGCATTAACTAATGTTAACATGTACAACTTAGAAATTAAACATTTTATTATTATATGTTGATATTAATATTCATAATGCATTAACTAATGTTAACATGTACAACTTAGAAATTAAACATTTTATTATTATATTGTTCATTGTTAGTTCATGTTAGCTTGTTAATTAAGTTAATTAGTTAATGTAGTTAACTAATGTTAACACATACAACCTTATTTTAAAGTATTAGGCTACCATTTATTTCTATTAAATTCTGATGTAAACATCTGACATTCCATCATTATTTCTTTGACTTGTAATTTTTTTGGACTGAAAGTACAATCGGGTGTAATAGACACGGAAATGGAATGTTTGGATGTATATGTGGCTCAATATTTAAAAATGACGGTATGAATTCACACATTGCTTTTGCATGTTTTAATTAATACTGCTGTCAAAATTATTATACACAACTGTTGCTGGAACATTTCAATAAAACAGTGCTAAAGACTTTTAGACCTTTCAAAAAAAGATAGTTTGTCTTCATTAATAAAATGTGTGGATTGCACAGTGTACAGTAAATGTAAACATACGTAAACAATGTGACTAAGCGCACACATGTGGAATTGTGTGGGGGATCACAATGTGGTGAAACTCATGAATATTAATGTACAGAAAATGTCAAACAATTTTCTACTGTTTTGATAAACAGTCAGTCTTGATGACCAATTTAAGACCTACAATACATATTTAAAAATATATATATTTTATAACTTCATCCATACATCTGGCACTGTCAGGATTTTTTTTGCCAGTGGATTAATACATAGATCAGTACATTTTATGTAGAATGATGGATTGGTCCCAGTACCCAAGGAGTTCCGGGTTTTAATCTGCCCTAATATAACATATTATTTTAATAATTACAATTTTGATTTGGTATTTAACTGGAAAGGAGCGTGAGCTGTGCCGTGAGTAGAGCGTGTGTCTGGATGCACAAGAGAACATCGTCATCTGCAGTCACTCAATGCCACTGAAAAACAGCTGCAACAAGCTAAAACATAACAATAAAAATTACAAACGTCATCGCTGGATGGCTACTGATAACACATGCAAACAAAATGAAAATTCCTGCTCAAGAACTTCTGCATTAGACACTTACCTGACGAAAGCCATTTCAAAAAGTAGTGGTGACTTTTGTCCTTTCTAGAATAAAAACCTTTCCTTCCCCTTATACTGTATGAACCTACTTCTAACTAGCAATAGAACAGAAAGCCATCATGGCTGTGATGAAGGCTATAATAAAGGCTATTGAAAACACCATTTTCATCCCAACTACCTGTTTTAATTAGTTAACATAGAAATTAAACTGTCAAGCCATTTCATTTTGTATTTGAAACATATAATTGTCTTTGTGTGTGTGTGTTTTTTTTTTTTGTTAAACTGCTCTCTGCCTAATAGCATTGGGAGATATGATAAAGCCATTGAATTGAAGTGCCATGGAAAAAACTTACTTGCCTGTAGCTCCCAAGTACATTCCAGGAAACGCTGGGGTTAAGAACACAGTCCACGATGACTTCTGAAGAGTCATCAACCTCCGTAACTGCTAAGTGTCTGAGAGAGACTTCAGCTTTTAGTCACTACAGCTCAGTGGCAGCTTCACACGCAGGTGTCCATCCAATAACCTTGTGTGAGCGGGAAATGCAGGCTCAGTTAGAAGGTGTTGGCAAGGTCTCACTAACTCAGCCTTTGTTCTTTGATTGCACAAAATTGACCGGCTTACTTTGCCAATGTTTTCTGAACAAGGCCAGCAACAATTAAAGGAATGGGGGATATTTCATTTCAATTGATTTGACACTCAGTTTACCATTCATTGCAACTGCTGAACATTTCCAGTCCAAATAACTACAGTAACTTTGCTGTAACATGATGATTTAGCAAATAATGTTCTTTATTCTACTGCCATGGAACTGATCATCCATGGAGGCCCACCAAACCTTCAGTCTTTTCTGCTAGAAAGTATGATCTTCAAACATCATGGCACTTTCAGACTTATTACTTCCCACTGTAGCATATATTAAAAAGATTAATAGCTAGGAGAGGCACAAAGAGGATTAAAATTCCACTTTCTCTTGCACAAGGCCTAACAAAGTTTTTGCTCAAACTAAAACGGCATTAAAGCATCATGGCTTAAAGGGGTCATATCAAGAGAAAATCACATTTTCTTTGATCTTTTGAAGTAAAACAGACCATCATTCTATGACGGGATAGCCTACTGTAACTTTCCAAACTCAAAGCTTCCTCTCCAGTCAAAAAATTTATATTTGGACAAAAGACTGACCAAATTTACACATCAAAAACATACATTTGGTGTTTCGAAACTTGGCCTGCCCAGCCACTACAGTATGAAGTAATAAGAAGGAAGCAAGACACACACAGTCACTAATTCCCTCTAAGATCAACAGTCTACAAACTGTGGTAAATACGAGATGCATACAAGGCTGTGGATTTGAGAGAACCAGAGGTTATGAGTTTGAAGATAGAATAGTATGGTTATCATGGACCCAGCAGTACAGTACATCTGCTCTATTTCTGCACTAAATCTCCCTTTAATCTTAAAGTGATATCAGCCTTGCACACTTAAATGAGTAGAAGCACTTGTGCTGCAGTACTCCCTGAGATAAAGTGATTCATTTAAACATGCAGTTAGAAATGACAAATGAATGTATTGCAGATTTTACCATGGACAGCAAATACCTTTTGTATTATAAAAGCCAGCCACAAAATCTATTTTCTCTTATTTCATAATTGTATGTTTACATTTACATTTACATTTATGCATTTGGCAGACGCTTTTATCCAAAGTGACTTACAGAGCACTTATTACAGGGACAATCCCCCCAGAGCAACCTGGAGTTAAGTGTCTTGCTCAAGGACACAATGGTGGTGGCTGTGGGGATCGAACCAGCTACCTTCTGATTACCAGTATAGTCCTTTAGCCCACTACGCCACCGCCACTCCATATGTTACTTAATGTTCCAGAAGAACAACATTTTGTTACAAGATTACAAGTCTAAAACCTCCACTTAAAAAGGTACATTTTATGTAGCACCAAATAATTGAATTGAATAAAGGTTTAAACTGAGTGTTTATATTTCTGTTTCTAAACAAATTTTAAAGATGACACGTGTTTAAAGTGTTAAACCCCTTCAGGGGAGATGAGATGTAACATACATGTTGGTCGGGTATTAAAAAAGATTTGTCTAGTGTTGGAGCCTCTGGTAAAGTAGAATAAGAGTGAGACCAAGCAGAGATCTCAAATGACTCTAGTAGAAAGGCAGTTCTCCTTCAAGCTCTGGGCCCCTTTGAGGTTTTCATTTTTGGGTGAACTGTTCCTTTAACATATAACCTATTCATTATTCCCTTGAAATTTTCTTTTGGCCATCACTGTGCCTGCAGAGGTCAACAATTCAAGTTGAGAAATATATAGTATGTCTCTTCAGTTCAAATTTTGTTTGGATCAATGCCTGCAACTAATTAACCAAAGTACAGTGTAAACACAGCACACAATGTGTAATTACAGGTTCTGAATGTCTCATAAGACAAAAACATACTGACATATGCACACATCGCTAGTCATGGGAGATGGTGTTTTCACAGATATGTTATCTGCTGTTCACTTCAGGAAGAGATAATTCCAGCTCAAAGCCTCTGGCCCTTGACAGGAAACCAATAAAGCCATAATTTTTTTGTGAATAAGTAGATTATTACGGCTGGCCTGGCTCTCCTTGAGGCCCCTTCACCCTAGGAGTTGACAGGCTTAAGCTATTTCGAGTTGTGTTGGCTTTCACAGCGGCTGGTCATTACTCAACAGCCTATCGATAAAGCAGTCAATGACTGTCTCTCCCTTAACCTGAGTAGTAAATTAGGAAACTGTTGGAAATGTTTGTTATTGATACATCCACTAAAACCCCTCAACTTATGGGATGTGCATGTGTGTGCACAGTTTATGGTACCAGGTGTTGTTTTCATTGTAGTCTGACTCAACCAAGGGGTCAAGGATTTGCTGATTAGCATGGTCAAGTTAGCCCCTGCTAACTACACCATAATTCAGACTAAAAGCATGTCCATACCATGAGGCAATCAGTCAGTGTGGCAGGGAGGGAGGGAGGGGCCGGATCGTGATTTTGCACACCCGGCCCCTAATCAGGCTAATCAAGACTCAGAGAGGGATAAAGGCCGACTGGATTCTGCAGTGCGGCAGAGAGAGTGCGAGATTTACGGTCAGCTGTCCGACACCTGTGTGTGTTTGTCTTTTGGTTCAATTCTTCATTAAACTATTATTTATATCGTCAAGCCGGTTCTCACCTCCTCCTTGCCAATCTTATCCCTTTACACTGGTGCCGAAATCTAGGAAGGAGGAGGGATGCGCTGTAGTAGAGTCCTCGCCACTACCATCCAACTCAATGGAGCAGCCGCGGCCATCCGCCGGAGGACGAAGGACCCGGCCGCCTGGAAGCAGAGGAACGGCCACCGAGCACGAGGGGAGGAGGGGCTCCCAACCAAACGCATGGAGCGGTTACCGCTGCCAGGGGCGGGGGAGACCCCTACCGTCCACCAAAAATGCAGCGGGGCATTCTGTCTGCCAGGGGACTGAGGTCTGCCTCTGATCCATCTGGGGAGGTGTGGCTGTGGTCCATCAAGAGGTTAGAGGAGTGGCCGAGGACCAAGCTACGGCGTATCGGAGAACCGATTTTTTTTCTCTCTGTCCTCTCTCTCTTCCATTGCCACTCTGTGTTGGCCTTTCCCTCTCTTTTTAAAATGTTTTGTTAATTTGGCACGATCGCTGTTACAGAGTGTAGGTGCCACACTTTTTTTTTTGTTTCCCTCCACTTGTCCCCTAACTTCATCCAGGTAGACGGGGATGATCTGTCGGCAGACGGTGCGGAAGGCACGCCCCTCCCAGGGAAAGAGTCATGCCAGGGGGTCCCCGTCCTGAGAGAATGAGGGAGGAATGTGGCAGTGCAGAAGCCGGGCCGGGTCATGATTCCACACACCCAGCCCCTAATCAGGCTAATCAATTCTCAGAAAGGGATAAAGGCCGACTGGAAGCAATGTTTCACGTCTCCTGTCAATGGTGCATGCATGCTTACAATGCTGAGTCCAGTTGTTTTCTGATTAATTTGTGTACATGCTGGACGAGGCCAGCGCTGAATCAGCTGATCAGCGGGAGAGTGAGATAAGGGGCAGCCGGAGACGCCGATATGAGAGAGAGAGAGAGACACGTGGCTGAGCTGCATGTGTATCTCTGTGTTTATGTTTTATGTTGTTGTAAGTTCATTTATATAATTAAACATTTATGTTAACCGTTCAGCTGGTTCCTGCTTCCTCCTTGCCCGACCTTTACCTGTTACAGCCACAAAACTCTAATTTTGATTTCATGCAGTCTATAAATGAGTTTTATCTCAGAACAGAGCCAGCATTAGGATGGTGCAACCAGTGCGACCACACTGAGCTAGGTGCCTAATGGGGGCCCCAAGGAACCCCCTTCCTCTGAAAGCAGTGGCGGTTATAGCTTGTACGGTGCCCTAGAAGAACCCCCCCCCCCCCTTCAGCACCAGTACCAATCAGTAGTGCTGGGAGGGTCCGGCAAGCACCCTGGACAGATGTTGCCATGGGTGGCTGCCCGTGTTGCCCATGCCTAAGTCTGCCACTGCTAACAAAGGGGCCCTTTAATTTTTGGAAAAATGTGCAGTGACTATACAAATTCTTTAAAAAGGTACATTTCTAACAACTGGCTCAACTCTTGGGGTGTAATTTCATATATGTGCTGAATTAAGATTAGCCATCCATTGTAAGGTACACACTACTACAGGAAAACAGATTACTGTTCTTAATTCCTGTTTTAGAGGGGTCATTTGGTGGTGACAGACAAGAGTCAGTCAGCACAAACAAACTACATGAGGCACAACGGATATCATCACTGACATTAGTACCTTGATTGAGCTATGCTACCAAAGCAAGCCTGGAACACTCACTGTCTGTCATACATCATGGTCCGTGACATGCAAATTGTCCAAGATATTTCAATTATAACATATTTCTCTATGCTGGAAAAAGCTTTTACAACATTTAAGCTTTGTAAAGTTTATATAAAATCATAGTTGAGACAAAAGCAAAGTGAGTTCCACAGTCTGAATCCAAATTGAAAATACTGAATTGAAAACCTTAAAACCAGAAATAAACTTTATTAAGTAAAATGAATTAAGAATAACACTCAGCACTATTCCTAAGTAACTAATGAAATGTAAGCAAATTTGTGACATTGACAGTGTTAACACCTTTGTATGAAATGTTAGACTTCCTTGCTTACATTGAAGCACTCAAGATGCTCTTTGGAGAAATCATGTTGGGATAACATGGATCATGCCAGGAAAGTCTATGCCAGGTTGAGTGCATGCTGTCATTAAAGCAAAAGTGGGCCAAACCAAATGAATATTTTTTTTAATAATCTGTATTAAAATACAGTATAGGGGCATCACTGGGGCATGTTTATCGTGTTTATTTAGAGTCCCACAGACACTCTACACCAACCCCTAATCCTTACCCTAACTTTCCCTTCGTATTTTGTAGAAAAATCATAGTAACCACAAAATTAGACATGGTTACTATATTAACACCATATTACTGTAGTAACACCATGGTTAATTGTTTTAAATCTATTGTTCCTTCCAAAAAACATGGTTACTACAATATTACTAAACCATGGTTAATTTTACCTGTATCAACCCTTTCTTTCAATTCCCTGACCTTAACCGTTACAAAATCACTGCGAGGAAATCAACCTTTAGATTCATATTTAGATTACATATTTATTACTATAAGTTGTATTAAAGGGAATATTAAAGGTGCTGCAAGTTATTTTAGCTGTTCTACTTCCACAAGACTGAGCCGTTTAATTAGCCACGCCCCTCTTTCCAAAACCCAAAGAAATCAAATGAGCTTTATTGAGACCGACATCCGGCAGAAATGGTTGTTAACAACACAGCAACAAAATAGCGCCGTCAACTGTTATGAGCAACATGGCATAAAAAAGGCATTAAGGCATCAATAATTTTCTGCAACTACAAAACTAACAAATTTCTCTTCAACACCCTGAACTCTACTGGGATCAGTGTGGCACCAGCAGAAGTCCAGCATCAGCAGAAAATCTTCTGGTGTCTGGGCTGTCTATGTGCCTTTCATGATACTTGTTTTCATGTTTATGTTTTCATATTTGCTTTGGCTGAAGAATGTCTGAAAAAATATTTTTAGCCCCCTCCGAAGTAAAACTGGAAGACGCTGCACAGAATTGGAATGAACTGAAACTGTTCTGTGTGTGAGGATGAAAGTGTACAAGCCTTGTACATACATTTCTGGCACTGTAGTCAGCATTCACAGGAAGCAGTGGATTTGTTTACATGTGCCTCTCCATCAACAGATCTGTTGAGCTTTCGCTCTGAGATGATAAACCAGACGACATGAGCAAATCACTGTCAACTTCACGGCCAGTGCAGCCAGCAGTCATCATGCACAAGAGAGCCTTACACTGATGGAGTTCAAGCTCAACACACAAACACACTCACCCACAGAATGCCAGATTCAAAAGACTGACAGATATTTTCACATGCAAAAAAAAAAAAAAGAAAGAAAAAAAAAAGAAATGTGTGCATGCAAGATTAAAATAATATATATTTTTAAATATATTTTATAAACTCTGTACAATATTATTGTAACCCAGGTCTAACAAACTAAAAAGTGCATATTTAACTAAAATATGTGAAGAAATTAAGTAGCTAGAAACAGAATGAGAACCAAAGAGTCAGAAAAATTGCAAAATTGTGTATTTATTTTTAATATTTGTAAATATATGTAAAAATATTGTAGATGAACTTGACCAATAAGAGTCTGGATCAGCGCTGCAAACGCGATTTATCCAATCAGCCAATCCAGCTGACTCCACCCTAGAGTTAACGCAGACAGACACAGAACAGACGAAGATGTGAAGAGTAACGAGATGCAGATTAACTGCGCTGTTAGGAATTTATAGCAGCAAAAGCTCTAGAAAAAAAAAAAATACTTCATTCACCCGAGGAGTGAATCTTGATGTATAATCGAGATAAAGCTGAGTGATTAAGTAAAATCATTTCACAGTTCATCCAGATAAAACCTGAAAAAAAAAAAAAAGTTTAGTTAATTATTGAGGAAATTGGTAATTTTAGTCTTTTATTCTAAATTTAAATGAGAATCAGAAACGCTTGTTTATTGAGTGAACTTAGTTGAGAAACCGTGTTGTGTAAATGCCAACATGAGGTATAGCATTTAGAGCTAAAGCTAAATGAATTAAGAGTTAAGAAAGTTAAAATAATTGTCTAAAATGTTAGAATGTTTTTTCTGAGAATGTTTTTCTGCTTTGTGCAGGCCAGTTCTCTTACGAGAGGTTCTCTCGTATTGCGTAAGCTAGCTTACGCTACGGGAAAGATTCATCTTTTCTGAGATATTGAAGCCAAAAAATTATCCTTAATTTTTGTATCCATTGTCAACGTAGTGTGGCAGCTGCAGACCTTGAGCGGGCTAGCTAGCGAGCTCATAGGTTGCTCTGCGGCAACTGCTGCAGCCTATAGACGAGCTTGGGCGAACTCGCATCCAATGAGGAGCGTCCGGCGCTCACTGCATCAAAGCCCACCAAAATGGGCGTGACTAGAGTGCATATAAGCGTAGTTCATAGGCTGGAACCCTGATTTTCATCTCTTCAGCGAAGCTCTTCGCATCGCTGACCTGGAAGCCGCGTCGTCGTTCGAGGGGCATCAAGCAAGCGTGGACAGCGCTAGAAGAAGCCGGCCGTCTCAGCCACCTTCAGCCATCCTGCGAGCTACGCCATCCGACGGCGTATCCTTTTAAAAGCAAGCTAGTTCTCACGAACTATTCACAAAAGAGTACGGCGTCTTTTTCAAGATGCCTCGCTCCACTTGCGCCTCATGTCGCGCCCTTCTCAGCACAGGAGACCGCCACATCATCTGCGCTCTCTGCCTGGGACTGGGGCACGCAGAGCTTCGCCCTCGCTGAGGGCGGATCGCATTCTGTGAGGAGCTACCGATGTCGACCCTGCGGGCTTGACTCGAAGCGTTCAAAGCAGAAACTGCCGCGCCGCCTTACCTTCAGCAGCGCAGGAAGAAGCGCCGCTCACAAAGGCTGCGGAAACTGTGGTTGAAGCGACTGCCTCGCCGGAGCCTCTCCCTCAAGCATCGCTTTCACCCTCCCGCCCCGGGACGCGCAGTTGCCGCCCGGCGGCCGCACTGCTGCCATCTCGGATGACGAGGCGGAGGATAAGGGCCGCTGTTCCATCATGGCTCGGACAGCGAGGGTGGTCAGGCTCCCAAGCCTCCTCCTCGGCCCAGGAATCCAGCAGGACCAGCGCCCGGTCGAAGGGAGTTAACACGCCTCCTCACACAGGCCGTCGACCGCCTCGGGCTCGAGTGGTCACCGCCCCTGAGCAGGCACCCAACAGACTCGGCGGCTGCTTTCTTCAAAGCCATCGCCGCTCTACACCCGTGGCCGGGCGCTCCCTTCCTGCCGGAATTACATACAGAGCTTGCAAAGTCGTGGAATGCTCCTTTTTCAGCCAGGACCCGTTCCCACGTCTCCACCTCTCTGCGCATCGGTGGGCCGCGCCACTGAGAGAGGCTACTCATCCATTCCCCGGTCGAGGACTTCGGTAGCAGCACACCTTTGTCCGCCCTCCGCGAGATGGCGTTCCAAGCCTGTGCTCCCGTCTAAGGCCTGCAGAGCGACTTCCGCCTATGTTGGCGAGCCTATTCGCCGCCCGGCCAAGCGCATCTGCGCTGCACTCAATGGCGTTTACAGATCCTACAAGCAGACCTTCTGCCGGAGTGGGATGAGAAAGGCAGGCACCCAGAGGCTGTTACTGATCTATGAAGCGCGACAGACCTGCGCCCTTCAGCTACCAAAGCTGCAGCCCAAGCTATAGGGAAGTGCATGGCATCGCTGACTGTGACCGAGAGACACTTATGGCTAACACTAGCCGACATGGGAGAAGCAGAAGCTCCACGTTCCTCAACGCACCGCTCTCTCCGACCGGTCTCTTCGGCTCCGCGGTGAGTGGCATTGTTGACCGCTTCTCAGAAGTCCAGAAAGCCACCCAAGCCATGAACCTCTTCCTGCGGCGTCGCGCTAAGCTCCTCTGCAGGCGCTCGCGTGACCAGCCTCCTGCACGAGCCTCTTCACAGCGCCCAGTTCAACAAACTCAGACTTCTCAGCGTCGACAGGGCGGCCGCCCTCGATCAGCGTTCAGACAGCCGCCGCAGACCGCCGCCCCAGCGGGCCTCGATTTAAGGTAGCGCTGAAACCAGAGCAACCGAAGTCTTCCTAACTTTGTTGAACAAGCGGCGGCTCAGTCCGCCGCGGCGGACCACCGTCAAAACTCTGCCCCTGTCAGTCCCCTTCTCTCAGGCTACTACAGTGGTGAATTTAGCAGCCAACAAGCCGGTGACACTGCCCGCTTGCCTGCACTCAAGCGCCATTTTCACGGCGACCCAAATAAATCTTGTAAAGAGCAAACATGTCTTATGTGTAGAAAAAGTGCCCACAACCCAGTGTTCGCCCCTACACACAAGCATAACACATCCCGTGCCGCTATCAGAGCGCGCTCTCATAAAGCGATTCACGAACCGCTCGGCGTCAGAGTCAATGAAAGCGCCCACAAATGCGTCTGTAGCGCCCATTCTCTGCCCGCTCTGTCACACGACCAGCCCTATGTGTAGAAAATGTGCCCACAATCCAGTGTTCACTTCTGCACACAAGCACTGCATGTCTCGTGTCCCCACCAGAGCACGCTCACATAAAGCGATTCACGAACCGCTCGGCGTCAGAATCAATGAAAGCGCCCACAAATGCGTCGCGTGCGCCCATTCTCTGCCCGCTCTGTTACACGGCCAGCAAACATTCCTCTGTGTGTAAGTCCGTGCCCATGACTATGCTTGCGCATCACGTAACAGATGTGACTCTTTCCCCATTCATTCCAATCGGAAGTCACTCACAAAACAGCCTGTTCATGCTGTCTGTGAGCAATCATGCATGAACACACTAAACGCGCTCACACATTTTGTTCAGCGCTCTGTGTGCGGCAATCAGAGCGAATTGGCCATTCACCCTCTAGCGTTACGCTTCAAAGCGTGGGAAGCTATTCAGGGATATCCAAGTGGGTGTTAAGCACAATACAACAGGGCTATTTGCTACAGTTCGATCGCCGCCCTCCTCGCTTCAGAGCTGGCTCGAAACCACTGTGAACACGGAAGAAGCGTGCATGCTTCGTTCAGAAATAGCAAGCCTTCTGTGCAAAGGGCCATAGAAAAAGTGCCACCCTCTCTGAGCGAGTCGGGGCTTTACAGCCGTTATTTTCTTGTTCCCAAGAAAGGCGCGACCTCAGACCCATATTAGATCTCAGGGTTTTGAACAAGGTGCTTGCAAAAGACCGTTCAAAATGCTTACAATCAGGAAACTCCTCGCGCATGATGCGCCAGGGGACTGGTTTATTTCTCTCGATCTGAAAGATGCATACTTTCAGATTCAGATAAATCCCGTCACAGGCCATTCTTGAGATTCAGCCGGCGGCCAGGTTTATCAATACACCGTCCTTCCGTTCGGCCTGTCCTTAGCACCCGTACTTTCACGAAGTGCATGGATGCGGCGTTCGCACCCTCTCGGAGTCAGGGTTTGCGAATTCTGAACTATTTGGACGACTGGCTGATTATGGCTCAGTCACATATGGAGCTTCTGTCTCACAGAGCAGTTCTCCTCAGCCATCTGAACAGTTTGGGTCTTGCAGTCAATTGGACCAAGAGCTCACTACAGCCCAGTCAGACCATTTCCTTCCTGGGAATAGAACTAGACTCCGTGGCAATGACGGCTCGCTTATCTACACAGCGCGCACGCCGTGTTCAGCGACTAGCCGCATCTTTTCAGATGAACAGCCTCACGCCTCTGAAGAAACCTCGACAGACGCGTCCAACACCGGTTGGGGCGCGGTCTGCGAGGGCTCTCCGGTTTTAGGCCTATGGTCAGTTCAGGAAAAGCTCCTTCACATAAATTGTCTGGAAATGATAGCGGTCGAGTACGCGCTCGTGCGCTTTCTCCCGGTCATTCAGGGTCACCACGTCCTGGTCCGTTCGGACAACAGATCTGTGGTATCCTACCTAAACCGTCAGGGCGGTGTCAGATCCAGGAGCCTCTTCCATCTGGCGAAACGCATACTGAGTTGGTCCCAGTGCCACCTGCGCTCGCTGAGGGTGGCCGCGCGTGCCAGGCCACCTGAGCGGCGGCCGGACAGACTGTCCAGAGACAATATTCCCCAGGGGAATGGTCCTGCACGCTCAAACAGTCCAGGCGTTATGGCACCTATTCGGTAGAGCAGAGATAGACCTCTTTAGCGTCCAAAGACAACTCTCACTGCCCTATATTTTTCTCGAGCGAGGGCAGCTGGCCCAGGACTCGCCCAGGCGCCCGCTTCGCCTTCCCTCCCGTCTCGCTATTGCCACAGGTAATGCAGAGGATCAGGAAGCAGCGTCACTCGGTGCTCCTCATAGCCCGCGTTGGGAGAATCAGACATGGTTCCCGGAGCTTACGCAGCTGTCACTGACAGCGCCGTGGCCCATCCCAGTGAGAGCAGATCTCCTCTCTCAAGCTCGCGGCACAATCTGGCATCCCCACCCAGAGCTGGGCTGCATGCGTGGGTGATCAGCGACTACCCGTCGCTCTGCCAGAAGGAGTAATAAACACCATCATACACGCTAGAGCCCCTTCCACGAGAAGACTCTATGCGTCAAAATGGTCTGTGTTCTCAAAATGGTGCACCGACAGAGACCTGGACCCGCGGACATGTGGGGTGTCAGTCGCTGCTCGTATTTCTACAAGAGCTGCTGGATAAGGGCAGATCCCCATCCACGCTCAAAGTGTATGTGGCGGCCGTTGTGGCGTTCAGCTGAACCCCTGCGCGCCAGTCATGGGGTAAAAGCGAGCTGGTCATCCGGCTTCCTCAGGGGAGCTAGAAGGATGAACCCCGCGCCCCCATCGGTTTCTATCTGGGATCTTTCTATAGTTCTCGAAACTATGAAAGCCCCCTTTTGAACCACTTCAATCCGTGGATTTGAAATACCTTTCACTCAAAACCGTTTTCTGACTGCCCTGTCATCAGTCAAGCGTGTGGGAGACCTTCACGTGCTGTCTGTCAGCGCTGCGTGTCTTGAGTTTGGACCAAGTGACTCCAAGGTCATTTTAAAGCCTAGACACGGCTATGTTCCCAAGGTGATCGGTACTCCTTTCAGAGCACAGGTCATTTCCCTATCGGCGCTGCCAGCATCCGATAGCTGAACGCGATGCCAATCTCCTTTGCCCGGTCAGAGCACTGAGATTGTATACCGCGCTCCGCTGCTTTCAGGCGCTCTGAGCAGCTTTTCGTTTAGTTCGGAGGCGCGCAAAGGTCTCGCCGCTTCGAAACAGACACTATCTAGATGGATAGTGGGCGCTATTGCTGCTGCATACGGCGTCAAAAGACCTGCCATGCCCGTTGGGCATTAGGGCTCACTCCACTAGAGGCATGGCATCCTCGTGGGCATGGTCCAGCGGGATTTCCATTCCACGACATATGTGTGGCAGCGGGATGGACTTCCCCTCCACCTTTGTCAGATTTTACAATATGGAAGTGCCCGCTCTGCAGGCAAAACTACTAGCGGTTTAATACGCTACAGCTCCCTGGTGAGCTGCACTGATGGGACACATTCCACACAGACCGGCACCGCCCTCTGTCGATTCCCTTCCCACTGTGTGCTTATGTATTACACAATCAATGACCCGCATTCTTGCCGGCCAAATATTATTTCCCCACTCATAAGGGCTCCCGGGTCCCCCTTAATTCCCTGGGGCTCATACAGTGGATGATTGGCGCGACGGCGTTGACAATGGGTTCCGTAGCGTAAGCTAGCTTACATATCTGAGAGAACCTCTCGTAAGAGAACGTGTCGGTTACCTAACGTAACCTCGGTTCTCTCTAGATGAGGGAGCAGTATTGCGTAGCCAGCCGTGCTTCAGCGCCACGGCGACTTTTCAGCTTCAGTCAATGAAAACCAGGGTTCCAGCCTACGAACTACGCTTATATGCACTCTAGTCACGCCCATTTTGGCGGGCTTTGATGCAGTGAGCCGCGGACGCCTCTCATTGGATCGCGAGTTCAGCCCAAGCTCGTCTATAGGCTGCAGCAGTTGCCGCAGAGCAACCTATGAGCTCGCTAGCTAGCCCGCTCAAGGTCTGCAGCTGCCACACTGCGTTGACAATGGATACAAAAATTAAGGATAATTTTTTGGCTTCAATATCTCAGAAAAGATGAATCTTTCCCGTAGCGTAAGCTAGCTTACGCAATACTCGTTCCCTCATCTAGAGAGAACCGAGGTTACGTTAGGTAACCGATACGTTTTTGTATACGCGTTTTGTTCGAGTTGGACAACGTTTTCAACAAAGCTAGAGGACTTTTCATTGTGGGTGTTTCTGCATGAACTGTCTGGAAAGTTTGATGGCGAGCCAAAAACCCCAGAGTCTTATCTGAACTGAATATCTTCTGTTCGTGGATTTCATTTCACTTCGAATTCATTCGACAACAAAAAGGTCGAGGTATTTGTGAATCTGAACGTTTATTCAAAGAAGAACTCTGAATTTTGTACATTTGGTAATTCAGTTGATTTGATTCTTGTTTGTTTAATTGTATAACTGTTTATTTGAATTGTATAGGTAATTGATAGGTAACTGTAAATGTATTATTTGGTTTTAATTAAATTTCATTAAGTTAAATTGGGAAAGGGTTACAAAAGAGTTAAATTTGATAATAGATTAGGAATATTAAATCGATAAACATTTTATTAGCTTCCACTAAACTAAATCAGTGTAATTGGACTAAATGAACAGAATTTGAGGAGAAAGTATATTGAATTTAATTATCTAATTGTGTTTATTGTATTTTAAGATTTATTTGTTGTATTGTTTGTCATTCTTTCTGTGAAGTTTATTTTGTTCAAGTCATTCAATATAAATCAGCTATTTCACTAAAGTTAGTTGAGTGTGTAGGTGTAACTTTTGCCTCCTTCACATACCCTAGTTATCTTCTGATTGGCCCAAATCTTTGCCAGCCGCCATCACACGTGCATCCCACACGCTACATAATCACTTAAAACTCTATAGAGTTCTTGCTAAAACATTTTTAGACATACGCAGTTTTCAAATTTATTTATTTTTTTGTTTGGTATACTTGTCAGATAGATGATTTAGATGTCAATGTTGTCTTTGCATTATTTTCAGCTTTACATCAAATAAGGACTGAAAAGTCAGACAGGAAGTCCATTTTGCTTTTGTCATTTTGAATATTTTTCTGAATCATTTTGCAGTCTGCTCTAACAAGCACACTTAATTTCTCTTCCTCATGTCTCTCCAGAATACTTCTCTTTCAAGATGAATGTTAATGTATTAGCCTTTCAGCCAGCTAGTTACACACGTAGCCTACAGCAGAAGTCTTTAATCTGTGTCTTTCTCTCCCCTGTATCCCCCATTTTGCAGTAGGAGTCTGCATGGAGCCTGTCAGTCAGGTTTTCAGAGAGATAGGAAGCAGAGACGCGGAGCAGATGATTTATAACCGTGAGGTGAGACAAAATGGAACATTTTTCAGTGGCTGCTGTGCCATCATCAGCAGGTCAGATCTCATTAGCTGTCTGATTTATAGAGACGGTTAAAGAGTCACCAAGTAGAAGGAGATGTGATTTAATGGTGATAGTGGAAGTATCATGGAATGCACTGGAATCTTTTTAGGGAAAATATTGTAGCTTTGTAAAAAAAAAAAAAAGGATTCCTAGCTGTCTGTTGACATTTAGTATTTTGATTTATGAGAGAACCACATTTCTAACATTTAGTCTGAATTTATCCTCAACTAATTTACAACAGTGAAGGAATCTGTGCACATACATGCTCATAGCCGTATTCAAATATACATTGTATGTCCCCCCCCCACAATATTTCAGATTAATGTTCAACCTTTATGGGTTTTTCCAATTACTGATTTTTAAAGGTGAAGTGTGTTATTTCTGTACCAGGACCAGTGTCACCCAACAGAATTGCAAAAAAATATCTGTCTGCTTTCAAATAAACATAACAACCTTATATAATATGCCAAAAGCAGAGTAGGGAACTGGTTTTCAAAATGTGGGGGAAGTATTTTAAGGAAGGTGTGGAAGACTGCCCCATTTTCAAATTTCTTTCACTTTCACACATTCCAAAAAATGGTGCCAAATTTGCAAGAACCAATTTTCTCTGCCAATTTCTCATTAAGCCTTATTTATACTTTCGCCTGGCACTGTAGTGCGTCCTGTGCGCACAGCACTCAAATTGAAAAATGCTCAACTTTATGCAAATGAGAACCACTATAAGGCCGGGTGCCAACCAATCACTGTGAGCTGAAAGTAGTGACATCTTTAATAAGAGCTTCACAATCTGATGATAAAGTATCTGGTGGATTCAGTGCTTTAATCACATCATTATGTTTACTTCATACTCCATCTTTCCAACCATGATCATGCGTATGAGATTATATTATTGCTCATGTACAAAAAGCAGTGATAGACAATACATGCTCACTTTACAAATTAAAAGCACGCCCCAGAGCTTCAGCTTCCTAGCATTGTAAGCGAGGCTGAGAACATTTCTTTGATTTAAACGAGGAGGGTGAGTAAAAGATGTCAGAAATTGTTATATTTGGGTGATCTATTATATATTAACATCCCTTTTTTTTTTATTTAATTTTTTTATGTTTTACAGGTATGCAGGCATTACTAAAATGCTTTTTGTATATATGTAAAAGAAAGAATACAAAAAATAACGGAACAATATAGTCCTTGTGACAAAGTTCAATCAGAGTATTTTCTTTTTCAATGAAGTGTACAATTTCAAGACTTTGTCCTTTTGTCCAAAACAAAGTCTCCTCCCTGCCCAGTATGAGGCAGTATGCACAAAGGATGCGAATGTCCAAAAATCTAAAGAATATAAAATGTAAAGGTGAAAGTGGAGATTTGCAGCATAGTAAAAAAGGACATTAATATTGATCTTTTTCTCACCCTCAGCTATCAAATAGCTTCTGAAGATATGGGTTATTTTATGCTGCCTTTATTTGCTTTATGGACCTTAAAATTTCTGGACACCATTCATTTGCATTGTATGGACCTAAAGAGCGGAGATATGTTTCTAAAAGCCTTAATTTGTATTCAGAAGAGAGTCATACTCATCTGGGATGGCTTGAGTAAATGATGAGAGAATTTTCATTTTTTTATGGAACTATCCCTTTAACATATCCACACTAATATGTAACAATTAAAATAAAAAAATAAAATTCTAACCCTTCAATCTCTTTTTGCTACGCTAGCTTATATTCTACTCGAACCACTTTGAGAACTTGGCAGTGCAATACTGCGGATATTGTTGACTTTTGTATGACAAATAGCTTGTTTCTTATTTGTAAGATGCTTTGGATAAAAGTGTCTGCTAAATGACAAAATTGAAATGTATATAAAATGTATGAAGTATGACTAGGAAAGTATTTATACTAATCACTCGCATACCAAAAGATGATACTTTTTAAACTGCCAAGAAGTACGTTTTTCATCAAAAGCAGTACATACTCTGAATTCAGATGCAGCCACTGTTTTCAAACAGTATTTTCTTATAGCCACTTCCCATTTTGTGAAGCTCGACAACCTTTTGCCACACATCAGAGCTATATTCTTTAGTCTAACTCACTGTAAATGATGATTAAAGGAATTTGGCCTGTGTGTTACCTCGTATTTATACCCCTGTGAAACAGGAAGTCATGGCTGAACAATTTCATGTTCATAGTCACCCAGGTGCACAAAACAAATGTTATACTTCAGATATATTTTACTCATAATAATTTCTAGGTGTGCCAATAAATGTGGCCAACATGTTTTGGAGAAAAATATTTATTTAATAATTGGATTTTTTTTTTTTTACTTCAATTAAAGGTTAGATTTTTGTTCATTTTTTTTTAAATGAAAGATCAAATGCCTTTCACAGCCTTGATTACTCATATTTACCAAGGGTACCAATATTTTTGGCCACAACTGTTATTGTCTCTAATTATCAAGCTGGGGAAAAGGATATTTCACCTATTTAAAATATTTAATAATTTCACAACGTTTTTACATTTTGTCTTCCCAATGCTTAAAATGTGGATACTTGGATGTGTTGCTGATGAGTGCACACTTTGGGGTTCATACTATTTGGTTATTTACTTAAGGCATGTTCTTGTGCTTATTTATAATTATCTTTTCATATTTACTTGGAATATCCCCCTGAGGTGACAACATTCCCAAAATTGTTAAGACATTGAGCCAACTCTAACCATAGATAACACAGTGGAACTGTCATGAGCTGCCTGGACATACATTCTCCAGATCTGGACATGTCTCCACTCACCCCTGAGGTTTGACTCAGGTCTCATGTGTCCATACGGAGCCCAGGATGTGAGAATGTGATCACTGTAATGGAATTCACTGCGTTCGTCATGTTCCTACTAAGTGTTTCCTGGAAACGACAGCCCCTCTGCAGCACAGCAGTTCTCAGGTGTGATCCAAAAACGACATTCCAGAAAGACACTGCAGTTCTAATCTTCAGCAATCAATTTATTTCTCCATGGAATTACATCACCTGTTTGAATCAAAGGGCTGTAAGCTCCTGGGATGCACTCAACACAACATAAATGTAGATTTCACATCATCTTTTGAGCTAATCCCCCACACATGGACTCTTAAATGACTCACTGTACATTTCCACTGGCATGAAGATGAGCGGATGTTCTCAATTCTTTCTTTATGGGAGCTAAGTGACATACACGTGCAGGGAATTGCGGCTGGGTTCACAAAAGTGAATTAAACTGACACCGTATGTATACACTAGGCATTGGGAAATAAAGTGCATTTTTTCCAGTCGTAATCATGCAGAGTAGCCCCAAACTGTAATTAGACATGGTTGGACACTTAAAAAGTGCCATCTGATAACAAATTACTGTATAGAATTAATATAGCATTTTTTGCAAATTACATTAAATCAAATGGTTGCAAGGTGATTTTTAGTGGATGCAAAAAGTAATTTCCTCTACAGTTCTCATATAGGTTTCCTAACAGTGTAGCCACAGGTGTAGTTCATCACATTAACACTTTATATTTTTCACTAACATTTTACTGTCCAATGTCTGACTGTCCTTGACAAGAAGCTGTCCAAATACTTAAAATAAAATAAATGCTACTTGGGATGATATTTTCTTATACAGTATATTGCAGAGACATTCATACATTTTTAAGTGTGGCTTAAGTGTCCAAATACTTTTTGGGGCCACTGTAGTTACTGTATGATTATGTATTGAAAGCAGTCACAGACCGTACTAAAACAACCACACTGCTGTGCATTCATCAAACGTACCTCCAAAGCGGTATACCTCTAGCATTTTGAATGGAATTAAGCACATTTCTTAAGGGCCAGTGGATATGCAGAGTCAAAGTTGACTTTACCCGAGTTTGACGTCCATGTGCAGACAGGAGTTTAGCCCGAGGACTGATGAACTGCTTTGAGCAAATAAAGAGGCCATCAGCTCATCAGCTCATGGCTGCCAGCACAACATCGCGCTCACTTTATACAGAGGTGTTGAGTGCTGGAGACAAAGTGAACAGCCGGTGATTTGAGATCCAGTGAACAGAGGTAGCGATATCTCTGAAGCAGAGCTACAACAGGGATTTGCTCAAGAATAAAGACTTGTTCCTGACAGATGCTTTGGTATGAATTAAGATGAATCGCTTTTGGTTCCAGCACAGGAGTGGATTTCACATAACCTGTTTAAAAATATGTTGGGTGTTTTTGGATCACAGAGAAATTCAAAGCAGTAGAGTACACTTAAAAGTGTATGAATGTCACTGCATTAGATATCAAAATATAAAATCAATTGCCATTTATTTTAAAGAATGGTAGCACAAACATTTCACAGATGTTTTCAGATTTGTGTCAGAAAATGAGTATGTTTGCTCTGTAGCACATCCCTTTTGAGCTACCGTCACCAAACGTTGTACACATAAAGATCAAATCAAGGTTTTGTACTGACAGTCATAAGCTCCGCCCAACAGGAAGTTTAAAAAATGCATTTTCTGAAATTTGAAATACTCCTCCTTGGGATTTCATGTTACAGGTACCAAATATGGGTGACATTATGCCAAGACATTGAAGATGCTAAATTGTGAACAGATTTTTTATAAATCAAATGGGGTTACAATGGTAAGGCATTAAATTAATGGTGAAAAATGGAAAACAGGAAGTGTCTCATATCTTCTTTTGTGCAATGTGTTATTTAGATTATTTAGATGTTAGATGTTTCCACCTTTCTTTGTTTTCCGAAAGCCACCAGTTGGAAATGGACACATGGTGCTTGGGCCCATCATCGCTGCTTGAAACTATATTGTTTTTTTTTTTCCTGTTTGTCACTGCATTTACTTACTGTTGTTTTTGTTTACCTTAGCTTACATTTTATTTTATTTATCATGTTTTCTGTAATTATTTGCTTTTAATGCTGTTTTGTTTTTCTATTTAACATGCTCTGTAAAGCTAAAATTATATACTGTAGATAGCCACTATGTAAACAATTGAAAATAATTATTATCATTATAAAATGGATGTATACATGTCTATATACAGTAAGAAGTCTTCCAAATTATACCTGGAAGTAATAGCTCATTACTGTGTTGGTATAAATGAGGGATGTGTATGCTAGACAGGGGTCCAGCGTGAGGCATTTGTTTTTCCTAATGAAATGTTTGTACTATGACATCACAGTCTCCTCAAGTAATTCTGCTTAAACAGAGAGGTTTTCAGGCTACAGTACATGGCTCTCGTTGCCACTGTGAATTCAATTTCTGTGCTGTGTGCTGTTTTCATTTGTTTTTAAAGAAATATTCTGGGTTCAATACCTAATGTTTATTTTCACCCAAAATTTCCATTTTCTTTAGAAAATGGACAAATTGAGGATACAGTAGGCACTTACAATGTAAGTAAATGGGTCCATTTTTGGAGGGTTTAAAGGCATAAATGTAAAGCTTATAATTTTAGGAAAGCACTTGCATAAATTCTTCCGTTAAAACGCATGCATTATTTGAGCTAAGTTGCTTAAATCATAGTTTTTACGGTCGTTTTCGTGTTTTTGTCTTTATGGCTTTACGTCATTAAAATAGTGAAGTTGTAAAATTAACAAAGCCACAAATGCTGTCAAATGAGCTTAACTAGTATTGAACCCAGAATATTCCTTTTATGTTAATCTTAAAGGGATATTTCACCCAAAGATAAAGATTCTGTCATAATTTACTCACCTCATATTCAAACTTATGTGACTTTCTTTATTCTGCAGCGCTGCTCTTCTTACATAAGCAGTGTGAATGTTATAACCTGTTAACATGGCCACTGAAATAAATATGCACGTTTTGTGTGTTCTGTGTAATACACAAACATTGGCAGCACTAAGAAAATCTCTTATTTTGGGCACTTTTGTATTGTGGTTTATGTTTGTCAGTGTATATATAGTCATATATTTAAAAGCACAGTCTCTTTGTGTTTACAGATAGCTTGATGACATGTCCACAGGTCAAGAGTTTCTAAGGGAAACTTTGCTCTGTCCTCAAAAGGTGGTAAGTAGATGAGTTCCTTATTTTCATAGACCTGAGCTCATATCCAAACAAATACCTCATCCATAGAACCAGGGCACTGGCTAGAATTCAACTTTCACACAACCCTGCTCGCTCACTCAAACTGTTTGCTTTTTCCATGGCTATTTGTTAATCACACATCAAATGTGCTGTATCCTCGTATTTTAAATTACAGCAGTCTATTATAGAAAAAATTTGCAGAGCTGAGGCAGCATGACTAATTTAATACATTTAACAAGTGATATAATTGTATAATTTTTAAGATAATTAGAGTGTTGATTAGTTTACTGCAGACTTCATAAAGATCATAAAGTTTAGAATTAATATTGTCATTATAAGCAAAAGCAATCAATCATTAGCAATTAATTTTATTAAGCTTGTAAACACTTTTGAACCTCCATTTTCGGTGGAAGAAAATTCCATTCTAGTGCAGATGAGAGGAAACGTAATGTAGCAAACGTAGCAAAATCAAAACAATTAAGTCCTTTTTTGCTATAAATTCTCCATCCAGCCCAGATATTGCACAAAGAATGTGAATCGCCAAAAACAAAAGAAGAAAGTGAAAGTGGGCATTTATTGTCAAAAAGGACTTAAGTATTGATCTGTTTCTCACCCACACTTATCATATTGCTTCTGTCAACATTAGCAAAAGCAGTTTAATTATTCTTGTAAACATTTTTGAATCTCCATTTGTCAGTGGAAGAAAACGCCATTCTAATGCATATGAAAGGATTAAAATCGGTCTATAATTAGCCAGTTCTCCAGGATCAAGTTGTGGCTTCTTAATAAGCGGTTTGATAACTGCCATTTTAAAGTTTCTTGGGACATGTCCTAAGGATAGCGAGGACTTAATAATATTAAGAAGAGGTTCTGAAATTACAGGAAATACCTCTTTTAAGAGCTTAGTTGGTATTGGATCTAACAAACAATTTGTGGCTTTTGATGTTTCGATAGGTTTTTTTTAGCTCTTCATTACCTATGACAGTGAAGAATTGAAGTTGCAAGTGAGGAAAATTACGAGACACTGTTTTCTGAGGTGCTATGACAGATGATTGCATAATTCCGATTTTATTTCTGATTATTTCAATTTCATCAGTAAAGAAATTCATGAAGTCTTGACTTGTGCTGCAACTTAATGTCTGGTTCTGTTGAGGCTTTATTCCTAACTTTATTCCTATTCCTTTTAGTGCCTGTCTGTAGCTATAGACACTATCTTTCCATGTACCGCAAAATACTTCTTATTTTGTATTCTTCCACTTGCGCTCCATTTTCTGAGCTGCTCTCTTGAGAGCATGAGTGTGATCATTGTACCATGGTGCAGGGCTTATTTCTTTAATTGAATGGGGGCGACACTATCAAGAGTGCTAGAGATGACTGTACTTATATTTTCTTAAATTTTTTTCAAGTTCTTCTAGGCTTTGGGGTATACCGAGTGTACAAGATAGATCTGGAAGATTATTAGTGAAGCTATCTTTAGTGGTCGAAAGAATAGTTCTACCTGAATGATAGCGTGGTGTAGATTGAGTAACATTAGCTGATCGCAGCATACAAGAGACGAGGCAATGATCTGAGATGTCATCGCTCTGCTGCAGAATTTCTATATTATCAACTCCATCTGACAGAATTAAATCTAGTATATTGCTATGGCGATGAGTTGGTCCTGTTACATTTTGTCTGACTCCAAGAGAGTTGAGAATATCGATAAATGCTAATCCCAATATGTCATTTTCATTATCTATGTGAATGTTTAAGTCACCAACAATTAAAGCTCTATCTACAGTAACTACAAGAGCTGATAAAACATTTTCAATTTCACCAAGGAAATCAGAATAAGGCCTGGGTGATCTATATACTGTAGCAAGGATGAAAGACAACATAGTTTTTTTTATTTATATCTGATGGTGTCACATGAAGCATTATTAGTTCAAAAGACTTAAATGTATATCCTGTCCTCTGAGTATCACCAAAATCTTAACTGTAAATTGTATCAACACCTCCTCATCGAACCTTCAGATGAGGCTCATGTTTATAACAATAAGCTGGCTGAGTAGATTCATTTAAACTAATATATTAATTTGGTTTAAGCCAGGTTTCAGTCAAACAGAGCGCATCCAAATTATGATCTGTAATAATTTAATTTACAATTAGTGCTTTGGTAGAAAGAGATCTAATGTTTAGTAGCCCTGTTTTATATGATGTTCTTTTTTGTTAAAGTTTGACCTTAATACATTTTTTTCTAAATGATTTAGTGAGGGTATTGTGTTAGGTAGGAACAGACTCTATGAGATATCTAGGTGATACAGTCTCTATGTGTTGTAGTTTATGTGACCTGTGTGACGTCTCAAGGCAGCAAGTAGATGTTCAGATTAACCAGTTTGTCTGATCCCTGACCTGGGCCCCAGTTAGTCAAATACTATCATTATTAAGACTATGAGCCAAATTACTAGAGAGGAGAGCGGCACCTTCCCTGGAGGGATGGAGTCTGTCTCTCTTTAGAAGGTCAAGTCAACCCCAAAAACTCTTCCAATTATCTATAAATCCTATTATACTCCAGACACCACTCAGACATCCAGCCAGTCAGTGACACTAATGTACTATAAACCTCATCATCACAACAAGCAGGGAGGGGACCAGAGCATATTACATTGTCTGACATAATTTGTGCAAATTCACATACCTCTTTATCATTATCTTTTTTCATCTCCAAATGGCGAATGTAACGATGCTGCTGGAAACAGGCAGACGAAGAGACAATGGTGTGAAGATGAGCCCAAGTGCAGTTTATTATGAATTGTGAAATCTAGAAACCCAAACCCTAAACGTGAACAAAACATTAACATGAACTTGTCTAAACTATACTTGACTAGGCGTGACTTGGCTAGACTAGACTTGGAACAAAACAACAATACATGACAAAAGACAATGGCAAACACGAGGGCTTAAATACAAGGGCATGGTTAACAAGTAAACAAGACAACCATTACCAAGACTAAACTATAAACAAGATAACAAGACTAAATGAACTAAAACCAATGAAAAGACAAGACTAATAACAAAGTAATCAACCAATGAAAACAAGACACATGGACAGGGGAAACACATGACAAGTTTACATAAGGGAAATAGGAATCACATGACTTAAAACAGGAACTAGATTTTCAAAATAAAAGACATAAAAACATGTACCAACAGAACAAACATGTCAGCGAAGCCGGACCTCATTAGTGCCGACATGAATAACAGTTTTAAAAAATCTACGTTTAGCATTAGCCAGCACTTGTAAATTTGATTTGATGTCAGATGCTCTGGCAGCCGAAATGCATTTAACAATAGTGGTTGGAGTCTCTTTTTCCACGTTCCTTACAATAGATTTACCAATAACAAGGGCTTTTTCGACATGATTCTCAGTGGGTGCATCAATGAGTGGGGAGAATCGATTGGAAACAGGAAAGTAGTGTTGCTTTGCTGAACGAGTATGCCGACGTCACCCAAACGCCCTGCTGCAGGGGCTCTACAGCCAGAACCAAAGTGTGCTTGTTGCTCTCTACTGCCCACATCCGAAACAGTATCTACTGGCTTCTATTTCTCACTGACTTCCACTAGTGTTCGGATGTGTGTCTCACACTCATTAACCTTCTCCGTCAGCCTGATTAATTCCTTACAATTATCACATGTGAATCACTCACTGCTGATGGAAGAGGCTATTGTAAACATGTGACATGCAATTCAGGAAGAAATAACATGAGCGGATGGCATGACTTACCGCAGTTGTTTTTTGTTGGTTGTTCCTGAGCAGTTAGGGTTTGAGATTGATTTGAATCCCGCACGCAGTTGCTTGTTGTTGTTGGTTGTTCTTGATAAGTGGTGCTTTGAGATCAATAATCCATGTAACACAGAGGAGAAAAATGGGTGCGCGCTATAAAATGCACACAGTTGAATCACAATAAGAGAATAATGTGGGGGGAAACCTGTTGCGTGCTGAAAAATGGCAGATGTTAAGGATTAAAGGCTGAAAACAGATATATAAGCGATGCTAGTAGGCGACAAACACACACTCGAGCTAGACGTCTGTGTGGTTTCCATTGTGTCACATTGCTTAAGAGTGTAAAAGATCAGAACATTAATTACAAATTTAAATGTATTCTTTTTCCACCACCCCAGCTAGCAAAAAACAGCTTGAAACAGCCTGAACTGGTCTGCTGGTCTTATTCAGGCCTGTCTCTTGACTGTTTTTAAAAATGTTTTTTTGGCATTTGTAGGCTGGTAACCAGCTTAGCCAGGTTAGGAGAGCAGCAAATGCAATTTTTTCCAACAGGAACCATCAAGTCTCAACTGTCATTCATGACAATCAAAAATCTTTCCTCTGTTGAGTATGAAAGGCCCGGTGGCTCTAGTGTGCCAGCTGCTCATTAGATCGAGTGCAGAGGACAAGAGGGGTGAGATATATTGCATTGCTTTTTTGCCAGGGATATCGGCAGAACCTCAGATCTTGCTGATCTGGCTTGGGTCGTTGACGCGAACAGCTCTCTTGGCACTTAAAATGTGTTGCATGATTTCTTGCCTGCCTCATAAATAGAGCAGCACACTGGAGCTGTGATAAACCTCTTAGATTCCTTTGAAGTGCATGATCGCTTGTCTTGGAAAGAGATCATGGAATGTGTTAACAGAAATCTCAACTTCACAATTTGCATTAGAGAGAGATATAGACATATAGAGATAGACACAAAGAATGTGAGTGTATGTTGTCAGAGTTTGGAGAGCTAGACTTCCAAACCTCTGAAAGTTGAGCAGGAAAAAAAAAAGAAGAGACCAACATTGTAGATCATAAATCATTTCAATCTGTGACTTGGCCCCTTTGCACAAACATAAGAGCTCAATATTTCTGCCTCACATTTTTTCTTTTTCCTTCAGTACCATGTCCCCTATTACTGCTGTAATGCCACTGAATTAGATGGAACCACAACAGCACAAGCCAAGTGCTTCCTAAATTCAGCTTTTCCGACCATGGTTCTAAACCAGTGGTTCTCAACTGGTGGGTCATGAATCTTCACCCAAATTGAGCCTGTTTTGCTAAATTATGCTAAATGCAAAATAAAATTCAAATAATACCATGTGATTATGCATTTAGGATAGCAGGATAAATTGGCTAATCAACTTAAAAAAAAAAAAAAAATAAAAAAGAATAGAGTAGAAAACATATATTTTTTGTTGATGTCAAATTCCTCTGTTACTTCATAGTAGCAAGCCAAGTTAGGTGTACTGTAATTATATGGACTGTTCTTGAAGGCAGGAGATGCCTTTGTGCTCGAAAACATTAATACAACTATGCAAAGTGATGAAGTACAACCAAGACGACTACATTAATTGTGTTTACATTTGTGGCAACCACAAAGCATTTTGTGTAGTGAATTATTAGCTTAATAAATTATGCAATTCAGTGAAGTAAATTCAGAAGTAAGTTGAGATGGCAGTCATGAGAAAAGAGCATAAAAGAGCAATAAAGAATATACTCATAAGACTTTATAACCTTCAATATGTAATGTCATCACATACAGTGATACAAAAATTACAATAATAAAATTCAATGTTTGATTTAAAAAAATGCCAGCATAGTGGTAAAAATTGACAAAATCAACATTTAGCAGAAATATAGTATGCTTGTAAAATTTACAATCTTTCTCTTCTGTGAAAAATGCCCCAAAAATGTTGTTACACTATACAGATTTTTGCCCAATCAAATGCACTCTAGAAGGAGAGTGTCACTACTTGTCCAGATGTCTAGTGTACAATCTGGGTCTTAGTTGAGGCAAACCAGATGAGAACCAAATTATTTGTAAAGGTACAGTACTCAGTCGAGACAGCAGAATGGAGTGGGGAGGCCAGTGTGCAGAGGCCAAGAGTGCGTGCAAAACCCAATGGCAACAACAATGTGATGGGTCAGACCAAGAATCTAATCACACTAGTGAAGTATATGTGGCACCTTACACATCCCCTTGGAAGTTCCCACCTCTGGCAGTGTCAGGAAAGCAGTGTAATCATTTCTAGCTGTGGCTTGGCAGGTGATAACCTTGAAGTGACACCCCTGAATGGATGGATGTGTTTGAGTATGGCAGTGATGTAAATTAAAAAGTGAGAGGGAGATATTTTGGCAGTGATTGAACGCTTAATGAAAGGCTGTGAATCACATAAACCTGTTCTTCCCATCTTAGAGACTGGCCTGCCAGCTCTTACTAAGTTTGGGCTGAGATTCCTCCAGGTGGAGCCCCTGATTCAGCACCAGATTTGCATGGATCTGGCAATATATCTATCCGGCATGGTTTGGCTACTAAAGGCTAAATTTATGGCCTATTATAATTTGTAATTTATAATGTTTGCAAAAGAATACTAGCATATTACTTATATTTGGTATAAATCAAGTATGCATACAGCTGTGCACACTATGAGGAATGTCTGCCACAATGCAGTGTACTCGAATTTACTTTTCTAGTGTAACAAATTAACTGTAAGCAATATCAACCATGATCTTTTAATGATTATTTAATTATATAATTAAAAAGTATGTACCATAGTGAGGTTATGTGTAGCATTTTTTTGTTCAAAGTTTTTTTTTTTTTTTTTTTTTAGCAAAGTTCTTTAAACAGGTGCTCACCTCTGTTTCTGTTTGTTGACCTGTTTCCTGTGGGCATGGTCAGCATGAGCTCAGTGCTACAGATGGAATCCAGTGAAACACTTACAGTATGTGCAATGTGGAATGCCATTTGTATGGCTGTTTTGTTTGTTATGCTCAACTCTTCACTGAATGCAGGCATTGAGGAGTGTTTCTGGGCGAGAGCTGGGTGGATGCGATTGTCTCACTCTGGGTTGAGTGGACAAATTGTGATTGGTCCCACAGAATCACATGCTCACAGAACTTAAAAAAAAAAAATCCCTTAATTCTTTAATAAATTAGGCAATGTTGGCATACAGAGTATAGAGTACGGAGCTACTGTATAAAATGAAAGTCAACTTGAAATGCCATTTGCGACACAAAATGGATATTTTACTGTATAAAATATAGGCGGTACTTGATTTCATCCATTGGGAATTGATTTATCAATTTGATCAAGTTAGCATTACATACCAGAATGGAGCCAGGTGGATGAAGGGAATGGTTTGCAAAATTAAGAGGGATTTGTGAAGACAGTCAAATATGGAAAGTTGTTTTTGACCCGTTTATGTGTTAAAAACTAAAAAACTATTCTTAATCTTGTATTTAGTCAAAATGCCTTTGAATTCTCCACAACAATGGATAAGTAAATTTTTGTTTTGTTTTTGCAATGTCAGGGTGTTGCTAGGTGGTAACTAAGGCATTATTAAATGGTTGCTCCATCCCGAAAGATATGTATGATATCCTGATCCCTAGATATGTTTGGGGTCTGTGGTATTTTTTGCCATTTTATTGGGCAGACATTTGCATTCTTTAATATGAAGGGTTTACTGTATATCTACTGTAAATAGGGATGTCATAAATATATAGATATATCGATTGTTGATCTACATGTTATTTTATCAATACATTTTTCAGGCATCAATGTATAAACATTGACAGCCTTATTTGTGTGCTTTCCAATTCACTGTTAGTTGCCTTCCATTTAATGTTGTCTGTTGATATAGCTTTCGGAAACCACAAGCGGGTGATATAATGTTTACTGAGGTCGGTCACAGGTAGGGAAGGCACTGATGCGGCCCAGCAGATTGTAGTCCAAAGTTTTGAAGATTTTGTACTTTAAAAATGAACAAAGTGACGTTGCTGAGTTTGCAGGTTGGTGTTTGAAACTGGTGTATCTGCTGAAACTGAACGATTAGGAATGGTGACTTTTATCATGCAATTTCTCTGTATGTAGCCTTAAATAGGTCCAACCACAAAATTACATACTTGCAACTGAAAATACATTGTAGGTTATATGAAAGATATGTATACACAATATGCCTTACAGTGATGGCTACAGTAAATAATCAATGTCCTTTGATTATGATTTTGGTCAAATTTAATGAAAAACTATGTGAGTTGCACTCTGTAGTATTGCAGAATTTTGAGCAGCCCATAGTCATAGCCCGAGTCATAGCTCGACATCTGTTGGCGGCAGAGTGTGTACCTTTATAGAAAATAGTGGTTTTCAATTTTATTACACGCCATGTCGAAATATGTTTGAAAAGATAAAAATTATTATGCAACAAGCAGCACTATATATATCTTAAACAATCTTACATATATGTATATATATATATATGTGTGTATAATCATCGGGAAGAACTTCCGAGTATCGATGTGTTAAAAAGGCATCTATTCAAAGCCTAACTGTAGAAGAATAAGCACTACCACTGACATATAGGTGTTGCTTTTTCTAGATGAAATTCTAGTATCAAAGATTGTGCTCAGTGTGAAATAGGCTATTTCAATGTTCATGTTTATAAGCAAAAGGGAGGGAGGTGTGCTGTAAATCTACAGTACTTTACAGGGTCTTTTTTGACTGAAACAGAATGGTTGTTTGGAATAATATGCTCTGTATGTAGTAAATATAGGTCACCTGTGTGACCTAATATATCCACTAAAAATGCAAAAAAACTTGCTGGTTAAAAGTAATTGTAAAAATGGCTCAGAAAAGTGTAGTTAGGTCTAGCATCGTTTGTTTTCAGATGATATAAGTGTCCAAATACTTTTTGGGGCCACTGTATATACTATT
Organism: Xyrauchen texanus; assembly: GCF_025860055.1. Classification (NCBI taxonomy): domain Eukaryota; kingdom Metazoa; phylum Chordata; class Actinopteri; order Cypriniformes; family Catostomidae; genus Xyrauchen; species Xyrauchen texanus. The sequence goes on along the minus strand of NC_068295.1, from coordinate 8,866,466 downwards.
TGACAGTTGTGAGTGACAGATTGATTGGCAGCCCATCAGTGGCTGAACTCCCAGCATCTTTTCACAAGGCCATTATACATATGAATGAGGGAATCCTGTACGAAGGGGGTGTGCTCGACTACAGCAAAGAGGGAGGTAAAGGTTATTGAGGGGGTGGCACAACCCTAATGACCCCAATTCTACCACCCTGCTAAAAAGCTGTATTTCTTCTGCTTAAAGGGGCTTTGTGTTTTGCCTCCACTTCCCTCATGGGAACTCACTTTGAGTGTGTGCTGTAAGGAGTGGGTCGCAAGAGCCAGACATGGCAATCGGCCATTCCCAATGAAACAATGCCAGAGAATAGCTTTATTTGTTAAGGTTTCTTCATAGAGGAGCTTTTGGAAAGGCTGAATGGGTTTAGACCGCTGGCCCTCTCTCACCCTCCACTGTCTCTGTTCTATTGATTAACCTGCCCGCTCGGCTGAGAAACGGGGGCAGCTACTGGAGTTAGAGATTATGTCAATTAGTGAGAGATGGTGGTCCCTGTTTAACTCTTGCCTGGGCCGCCCTCCCAGGCTTAGGCTCTCAGGGCCCAGAGGTCAAAGTTTGTGACCCTGCTGCCACAACATGGAGGCTTAACCGACAATGTCACTCAGCGTGACCTTTCCGACAACCTTGACCTTTTGGGGTCCTGTGCATTGGTTTGTCTCACAAACATGGTGTCTGCTTAAACAGCATTTACATGTCTTAATTTCACATTTTAAAGTATATATATATATATATATATATATATATATATATATATATATATATATATATATATATATCACACCCACACAGGTGACCAAAAGTTTGCAATAATGTACAGCTTTTGCTGTTTCAGAAGGAAATTGGTACTTTAATTAAAAAACAACACCATCAATATTTGTAAAAAAAGTAGTTTTTGATCAAACCTAGACAGGCCCCATTTCCAGTAGCCATCACTCCAACTCCTTATCCTTGAGTTATCAGGCTTAATTGCTAATTTGGTACTAGAAAATCACATGCCATTATATCAAACACAGTTAAAAGCTATTTGGTTTGTTAAATGAAGCTTAAGACTGTCTTTGTTTTTTGAGTGGCCACAGTATGCAATAGACTGGCATGTCTTAAGGTCAATATTAGGAAAAAAAATAAAACCCGGCTTTCTCTAGAAACTTGTCAGTCAATTATTGTTTTGAGGAATAAAGGCTATACAATGCTTGAAATTGCCAAAAAACTGAACACTTCAAACAAAGGTGTACACTACAGTTTTCAAAGACAAAGGACAACTGGCACTAACAAGGACAAAAAGAGATGTGGCAGGCCAGATGTACAACTAAACAAGAGGATTAGTACATCAGAGTCTCTAGTTTGAGAAATAGATGCCTCAAATGTCCTCAGCTGACAGCTTCATTGAATTCTACCCTCTAAACACCAGTTTTATGTGTAACAGTAAAGAGAAGACTCAGGGGTGCAGGCCTTATGGGAGAAATTGCAAAGAAAAAGCCATTTTTGAAACAGAAAAACAAAAAGAAAATGTTAGAGTGGGCAAATAAACACAGACATTGGACAACAGATCATTTGAAAAGAGTGCTATAGATCTTAACCCCATTGAGCTTTTGTGGGATAAGCTAGACTGTAAGGTGCGTGAGTGCCTGACAAGACAGCCACATAAATGGCAAGTGCTACAGGAAGTGTGGGGCGAATTGTCACCTGTGTATCTGGACAAACTGACAGCTAGAATGCCAAGGATCTGCAAAGCTCTCATTGCTGCACGTGGAGGATTTTGTGATGAGAACTCTTTGAAGTAGTTTAAGAAGTTCTGAACATTTTTGTAAAATTGTAATAGTAATATTTCACATTATTAATGTTGTGACTATATATTGGGATCAGTTGAAGGCCACTTTGGTGAATAAAAGTACCAATTTCTTTCCATAAGTGCAAAATCTGTACATTATTCCAAACTTTTGGCCATGTGTGTTTATATTTATACAGTGCATTCAGACCCCCTTTTGTTTTCACATTTTGTTATGTTGCAGTATTATGCTAAAAGGCTTTAAATATTTTTTTTCACATCAATTTACACTCCACAACCCATAATGACAAAGCAAAAAACTGATTTCTGATAACTTAGCAAATTTATTCAAAAGAAAAAACTGAAATATCACATTAACATAAATATTCAGACCCTAAACTCAGTACATAGTTGAAGCACCTTTGGCAGTGAGTACAGCCTCAAGTCTTTTTTGGATAGGATGCGACAAGCTTTGCACATGTGGATTTGGGGATTTTCTGCCATTCTTCGCTGCAGATCCTCTCAAGCTCTGTCAGGTTGGATGGGGACCGTCGGTTGACATCTATTTTCAGATCTCACTTGAGATGTTCGATTGGGTTCAAGTCTGGGCAACTCAAGGACTTTTCAGAGTTTTCCTTCAGCCACTCTTGCATATTCTTGGCTGTACCTAGGGTCATTGTCCTTTTGGAAGGTGAAACAGACCAGTCCTGACAAGGTTTTCATTAAGGATATCTCTGTATTTTGCTGCTATCAGCTTTCCTTCAACCCTGACCAGTCGCTGCCGCTGAAAAACACCCCTACAGCATGATGTGACCACCACCATGCTTCATTGTTGGGATGGTATTGCGCAGGTGATGGGCGGTGCCTGGTTTTCTTCAGACATGACGCTTGGATTTGAGGAAAAACAGTTCCATATTCATTTCATCAGACCAGAAAATCTTTTTTTTCACAGTCTGAGAGTCCTATAGGTGATTTTTCATGTGTCTTGCACTGAGGAGAGGCTTCCACCTGGCCACTCGGACATAAAGCCCAGATCGGTTGAGTGTTGAATTGATGGTTGTCCTTCTGTAAGTTTCTCCCATCTCCACCCATGATGTCTGGAGCTCAACCAGAGTGACCATCTTGGTCACCTCTCTTACCAAGGCCCTTCTCCCCCGATTGCTCAGTTTGTCCGGGTGGCCAGCTCTAGGAAGAGTCCTGGTTGTTCCAAACTTCTTCCATTTAAGAATTATGGAGGCCACTGTGCTCTCGGGAACCTTCAATGCAGCCTGATTTTTGTAGCTTTCCCCAGATCTGTGCCTCGACTCAATCCTGTCTCTCAGCTCTGAAGGCTGTTCCTTTGACCTCATGGCTCGGTTTTTGCTCTGATTTGCATTTTCAGCTGTGAGACCTTACATAGACAGGTGTGTGCCTTTCCAAATAATGTCCAATCAATTGAACTTTCCACAGGTGGACTCCAATCAAAGTGTAGAAATATCTTATAGATGATCCAGAGAAATGGGATGCACCTGAGCTAAATTTCAAATGTGATAGCAAAAGGTCTGAATACTTATGTCAATGCGATTTTCTTTTTAGTACATTTTACAAATACAAATACATTTCTTAAAATAATATTGAACTCAAAAAGGATCATTAGACATTTACTATAGTGACAATCTTTGAAAAAATTTGTCTTAAATCCTTTTGTTTAATATTGGCATTATAAAGTATACAAGGTCTTTAATTTTCATTACTTTAACTTGCAAATGCTATGAAATTTGATATATTTATCAGATTCTGTGTTTTTCCACAGTGGCGTAAATCTCCTTGATGGACATGTTTGTTCTGTGAGGTAGTCTGTGGGACTGTATGATGATCTTTGCAGATGCTGCTGTTTTAAATGATGAGCTCCTGTACTCGCAACTAATTCTGCACTGCTGATGAGAGGCGACCGATGCTTCTGCACTAAATGCTTTTTCAAGTCAACGGCCCTGAGCTGTTCAACCTCTGCTGATCCACTGTGGAGGGTCTAGCTCTTTCCTGTGCAACAGAGCTCACATTAACACACTCTTTGGGTCTGTCTCTCAAAGCAGAGCTGTCTCACAGCACATCCCGTTTGTTCAGGAATGCAGACACGTTCATACCACGTCTCTATACATCAGGTATGAGTGCAAGGTCTTACGCTCAAACACACTTTTCTTCTTTTTTTTTTCACGTTTTGTATATATCACCAAAACCTTACATGTGGACACATTGCTCGAGATGCAAAGAATGCCAGCTTCTCTTTTAAGGCAATTTATTTGGAGACAGAAAGCTATTTGAAATGCATTACCCTACAGTGCAGAACATCCAAAGATGTAAATGAAACATAATGGACCTTATTCACTGTAATGCCATATTTGATTTTTGATGGGGTTGAAAACGTGACGATTTATAATCTCTTCAATGGGTTGTACTCTTCTTTTTTTTTTTTTTTAAATGCTTTTGATCATTCCTTGTAAAAAAAATAAAAAAATTAACACCTTTAAAAATCTAATTCAGCAGAAAACAAACTCCAGAAAGCACGAGTGTAATTGAAAAATGGATCTGAAATGTGAATTTATACTGGACAAAAATAAAAAAGATAGAAAATAATAATGAACCTGAAATGGCACTCTGCTTCCTCATTTAAAAAGTCCACCACACGCTTATACTTATTCTGTATGTCAACAATTGTTTCATTTCTGTCTGTTTTTATTTCTTCCAAGAAATTTCAGAAGAAACATAACAGACAATGTTGATTCTTTAATTAATCATAACTGAGGCCTCCATTATGTGCCCTGAACTAAAAAAGAGTAACCTCTGAATATAATATATCGTGATATATTACACATTCTTTCATTATCTGCATCGGCTGATACATTTTCCCCTTTGTCCTATTTGTTTTTTGAGGGTGGTGAGAATCGCCTGCTTGCATGTGAAGCGACTGAGACATGGAAACGACCAGTCAAGGTTCGTTTTGTTGTTCGTGCCATTGTGTTACTACAATAATAGACCGGTGTGCAACACAGTCTCATTTAAACGGTCCGCATATATCATATATATCAGATCCACGACAGATGTGTTTGAGCTCATAATGTTAAAGTGCTGCCTGTTTCATTCACCCTCTCTCTCCTCAACAGTTCCCTGTAACTTTTAACTGTTTTGTCTAATGATAAAAAGGGAAATATAGTTTAAAATAATATAATATACAGTCTGCAAAATAAGTGCATATCTCGTTTAAACCGATACATACTAATAATAGTAGTAATAAACCAACCTCACACAACTTCAGCAGATCCAGCATCCTGTGGAACACCCATAAATCTTCTTCTGAAGAATGTATTATAGCAGTCTCTCCTCAACAGTTCCCTGTAACTTTTTTTAATGCTAAAATCTAATTTTAAAAGATGTAATTCATGTACCTCATGAATATCCAACATTTCTTCCTGTCGAGAGCTCATCTAATATTTTCCTCTGAAATGCATATTATATCATCCGGAATCAAAACTTCAGGATCAGGAGCAAAAGTTCCTCTGTTTCACAAAGCATGACAGTCACTCCATGACAATCCAAGCAGGTGATCCAGGCCGTTTAAACTATCAGGAGATTGCTGCTCGCACTGGATCCGCACAAGCTCATGAGTGCAACTTCAAAGTAAAAGCGCTTTACATGCGCTGTAAGTAGATGTCTTATTCACTATGCACTGTAAGTACAATTGGTTTGATTCTGCATATTTTTTTTGAAAATGTGATTGCTAACATGGATATACCATCCATGGTTGTTGGACTACTGTGTGCTGTTATTTCCTTCTTCCTAATATATGAACAATTTCTTCATGTGCAAAGTACTCAAATTTGATGACTAAACAAAAATCTGAAGAAATCACTACCATTTAAAATACTTATTTTAAGTTTAGTGTGAAATTGAGTAAATGTAGAGTTATATAACCGTTGATTCATTTATTTTTTTCAATTTTATGTATATGTTATTTACTATATTAAATTGTGTGTAATATTGGCATTGTATCGGTCTATCTGCCACCCTGCACTCTGGATATTTGCATTGGCCATTGAAAAACCCATATCAGTTGATCATTAATTATGAGCTGGTTAATGGTAAAAATGTAGGTAAAAAGTAGCATTCTTATATTTTTTTTAGCTTAAGAATTATATTCAATGCTTTGAAATGGCTTGAAAGGGTGATTTATATATATATATATCTCCATATAGTAATTATTGTAAAGTAGATTAAAGCTGTTTAATGTATGAATTAAATAAATTACTCAAATAGTTTAGTCATGACAATTCTTGGATATATTCATCATGTTAAAGTGGGTATGACATATTGATGGGTTATTGGTCTTGGCGGACAAGATCTTCTAAGCTGCTGCTGCACAGTTAGAAAAAATACAAGACATGCTGAATAAGCATGTATGACATGCTACTGTGCAATTATACATAAACAGGGTTGGGAGGGTTTCTTTTGAAATGTATTCCACTACAGATTACAAAATACATGCTGTAAAATGTAATTTGTAACGTATTTCGTTAGATTACTCAAGGTCAGTAACGTAATCTAAATACTTTGGATTACTTCTTAAGCACTGGTAGATTGTTTAACTTGCTTCAACAAAAAACTTTGCCAGTACAGTAAGACAAAATACATGTGTTAAAAATACATTCTGTAATGAATACAGTTACTTATATTTTGTATTTTAAATACATATTCCCCTTGCATGTATTCTGTTACTCCCCAATCCTGAACATAAATAAAATCCCCATATAGCAGATCTAGACAGGTGGAGGGTTTCAGAGAAAACTTACAGCAAGATGCAGAGAAACCAACTTGCAAACTGAGCAAATTTAAATGTTAGGCTAGGAGAGAGAATGCAAGTTGATTAGGTATAATTACACGTCAAAGAACTTATCAGCTTGCACCATTCGTGCCTTAACTTAGACATTATAAATCTAGTTAAAATACTCAAGGCATTAGATGGCATAAGATGTATTCATATCATAATAGACAGAAAACATAACAGGATGAGCAACAGTGAAGAACAGGTATTATGAAAAAAAGGTGCTAACAGGCTTGTGATTTTGTGTCTATGAAGACACGAAAAGGTCTGCTGATCTCTCAGTTTTTAATCAACCTACAACAACACGCCTGCAAGCACAGTAGCAGCAATTGAACTGCACAAAGGTGGCATTCTCTGTCCCTGCCGATAGATCCGAGATTACTGGGGTGAGATAAAGACTGAGAGAGTGAGGGTAGGGGGCCGCTCTTGGCTAGGCACTGCATTCCCGGTGATATTAACCTTTCAGGGAAATCAGTATGACACAGAAGCTGACAGAGGTTCCAAATGATATTTTGATTGCTGGTGTGGTGGGCTGTTTATATAATCGGTCATCTGGCACAAAGCGTAGCCCTGTTCCCGCTGTCTGCAGTCGTCAGGCCTTTTTTAATTACGGTAAGTGACCTTTGCGGTTACGATGACAGAAGGATGAGAGTGAAGGGGCCAGGACTGTCTGTCTGATAAGCTTCTATGAGACGACTCTTTCTCTGCTTCAATGTTATCTCATGTTCATGTCTCTCTGGGTCTTTTCTCTCCTCCTATTTGGTCTAATTGAGCTCATCTCTATTACTTTCAAATTTGTACATAGTTTGTAGAATCTGATTCAACATTTCATGCATCAATTCATTTAAATTAAGGCTGGCAAACAACTTTTTACAACTTATGTTGTTTTATCTCTTGTACTGTTGGAATGCAACATTTGATTGTAGCAGTTTTAAGAGCTCTGTAAGGCCTTTCAGTTCTTGCAAAGAAATAATTGCAGTAAGAGCAGTCACATCAGTGAATTTTGTTTTAGTTATTTTAGACATTGCATTTAGTTTTTAGCAAATGTAGCCAAACAACTGAATGAAAATACATTTACATTAGCATTATCAATGCATATTTTATAAATGCTGTGGGGTTCAAAAGTCCAAATTGAATGGAGCCTCTTACCCACAACACACTCACCGATCACAGATAAAGTTGTGCCGCTATAGTCATTGGCTTTGCCATTTACACAGAAGAAAAGACACAGAGCACAAGACAAATTCACAGCCAATCTGTGTAAAGAGGTTGGCTCTAACACAATTTGTTCTTAAAAGCAATGGTTGACAATAAGATACAGATGTTGTGCCACAACCAATCTGATTTTGGTGATTCAGCTATTTGATAGACACTGTTTGTTTTAGAATGAGTTTATGGCATCTCCAGATGTGGTTATGTTATGTACTCTTATGTTGTTTTGTGCCATTATTTTAAATGATCCACCTTTTTCCTGAATGCATAAGTGTTCCACAATTCGACTGTTTTCAGTTTCCTGTCGTAGTGTTTTAAAAAATTGTCAAAAAAACATGTGACTCTATAGTGCCGATACTTCACGAGTCGAGATGACAATTTTTTATTGACTGTGCCTCAACTGAGTGTGTAGATGTCATGAACTGATGGTCCTAGCTTAGTTGCATTGATATCATTTACTACGTTGAGTTGTTCTCCGTCTGGATCGCTCGTTTTGGTAGTTTTTACATTGAGCCTCGAGACCAGAAACAAAAACAGACTCATCATGGCACTGCCCAGTGGTTGCTCAGGAAAACTGAGGATACTGTGGTCTGTTCGAATATTTGATTTTGATTGGCTGGAATGCTGCATTTCAAACCGTTGAATGCACAGGTAGTTCCGGTCAGTTTGTCATGAATTGCGATTTCATTCTTTATTCAATCAATCATGCAGCCTTGACGGATACCATACCGATGTCTCAGAAGTCAAAATCCACAGATCCCAGAGTGTATGGAAAGGAGGAAGCAGGAACCGGATTAAAAATTAACAAAACTTTAATCAACACAAATGCTGAACTGAAGCATAACAACAGATGTTGACACACACACACACACACACACACACACACACACACACACACACAGCTCTCTCTCTCTCTCTGGCATCCTTGGCTCCTCCTTTATCTCTCTCCCACTGATTGGGCAACTCAGCGCCAGGCGTGCATCCTCTTGGCCTAGCCACACCCTCCTCCTTGTCACATATCCCCAATACCCGATTCAGGCCTGGAAAACTTCTGCTCTGACTTGGGACAGAGACCCGGAAAAATTTCTCCACCTTTATCGTGGTTCATCGGCCCTGGAAATGCCCAGGACACCCGCAGCTCCAACAGACCGGCCCAAACTTCATTCCCACATGCGCAGCAGTGGATTCACCAGTCTGTGGGGGAGAGGGTTAGGGGAAGCCAGCAGGATGAATGGCCCATGGAACCAGTTTTGGGAAGGCATTCCCTGTTTGCGGGGAACAGCATATGGGGAAGGGGAGGGGGAGTGTGAGGGAAGGGAGAAAAAAGCGAGAGAAAATGGCTTGCCGTCCTCTGGATACGCCGCTATATGGACCTAAGCCAACAGAATCGCCTCCTCCTGGAACACTGGACACTGGCATTGGACCCACTTTGCCATCCCCTTCTGCAGCCAGGAGACGAACTGCTCCAGTACCATAATGTTGATGATGTCGACAGTGTCGCCCTCCTCCTCAGCCAGCAACCACCACAGAGCTGTTGTGCGAAGGCAGAAGGGTGGCCAACCTCGCTCAGTGCTAGAATGGGGAACCGCTGGCAATGCTGTTCCGGGCTGCGGCCGACCTGTTGCAGGATGGCTTTCTTCAAATTGGAATACACCAGGAGGTTGGCCACCTGAAGTTGGTGTGTGTTGGGCTTCCCCAGACAGCAATGGTAGCAGATGGTCCGCCTACTATGAGTGTGGCCACTTCAGGGCTCTTGCAAGATATTCACTTGCATAACATGGGGTCCTACTGCTGTTGGGCTTATGGCTGAAGCACCCTCTTGGGGCAGCAAGCTCCACAACACCCACCGGTCCTTCACTTTGGCCTGGAGGAGCACCTTGAAGCGCTTCTCCTGCTCCATTCGAAGCTCCATGAGGGCCTGGTGTTTTGCTTTGTGGATACTGGTGAGGGACTTGAAGACTTCTTCCAGTGGCAAGGATGTCATGGCAGCGTATCTTCCTCCTTCCTGAGTTTCGGCACCACTGTGTTAAAAGTTCTTAACTCTCTCAAGGAGGAAGTGGGTGATGACGTATCAAACTCAAAAGGTATTTTTATTTTAAGTCAAATGTTAGCTGCACTGACACACACACACACACACACACACAAAAGCAGGGTCGGCTCTCTCTTCACTCCAGCTGTCTGGATCACCGGGTCGGCTCTGTCTTCACTCCAGCTGTCTGGATCACCCTTTAAATCAATCTCGGCTCTCACTGCAAACATAAAACAGCTGTTAGAGGTGATTTCTCACAAGTGCCAACCCTTACCACACTCACTCTCTCTGCCTCGCTCTCTAAAGACGTTGCTTGGCCACGCCCCATCACCACTGTAAATGATGAGTGAACTATACCTTTTAAGCTACAAAAATACCAAAAGAACATCATAGCTGTATCACAAAAGTGGCTCATATGACATCCAATAGCATAGCTTTTTTTTATATATTTAAACATGGCACGACAAGAAAAGTCCAAAGACCATTGTTTTTTTTTAGAACCAAACATGATGTGACAATTTTAAAGCTAGTGAGATTTGAAAGATGTGATTAAGGGAAAGATTTTCAATAAATTACAACTTAAATTTTGGTCTGTTTCTCACATAAAGCTCATCATATGGCTTCAAAGACTTGGCACATTGTTTTTGGTACTTTGATTTCATTTTTAAAGCTTAACAGCTACAGTCTGCATTCACTTTTATTGTATGGAAAAGAGCAACATGAAAATTTGGTCTAAATTCTCCTTTGAATGTTTCATGGAAGAAACTCAAGTGGGTTTGGAACAACATGAGAATGTGTACTTGACATAATTTAGATTTTTGCATGAAATATTCTTTTAATGTCTGAAGAACTTGTATAACTCTAATCAGGATTACAAAATGTGACCAGCAACAATTAGATCATAGCTATAAAACTGTTCCCAGTCTCTGATTAAGCAGACCAAACTTGTCTGTGTGAGTCCAGAGTCTATTATAAGCTTTGATGGTAGGACACACTCTCCTAAAGCAGAGAAATGGCCCAGACTTGCTCGCAGGGCTGCAGTTGACATATTTGGGCCACTGTCCTGTCCAAGAGTCAAGAACATTTTCAAACCATCAATTTTCTTACCTCCCAAGATTCAACCTACAATGTGTCACATTCTAGCCTCATGGTAATGACCACACTTGTATCTTCATTGTATATAATAAAAACTTTTATTCCTTATCTACAAAATAAAAGATACAAATAAAAACCTGTTGGCACTATGTGTGTTTTTGTTTCATTTGTTAAGTGGAATTTGGCCATTGAAATCAAACATTTGCTCATTAACTTGTGCTCTTTCTCACTTTGGCATTGATTTTTTCCACATTGATTGAAGGGGTCATTTTACCTTGACAAATGTCTCTCTTAATAGTCTGTAGGAATCAAGAAAAGTTCACTAAAAGTGTGCTGATTTCATCATAAAGTATTCATTTTATGACTGTAGTTGCCAACAAAATGTAGCTCTTGCTGTACTTGCTGATGAATTAAGTCCTAAGCAGTTTCCAAAAGCCACTTAATGAGTGATAAAATATGTGTGTACTAATGGTTGGAATTAGGAATGGATGCAGTCTGTGGAAACAGTTATGAGTAGATGCAGGGTCCACTATTGAGAAAAGTGTTACTGATCACTGGAAGACAGTGTGATAGGTGGGACACTGATGAGACTTCATGTATTTGATGGCAAACTTGAGCTCTTTGCTCTTCTTGTCCCACTTGTGGATGGACATGAGCAGTAACTGTTGGTCAACTTTGCGTCCCATAATGAGAAAGTTGCTCCCGAGGTTGTCCAGCTGCGAGCAGGGACAGTTGGCTCCATTCTTGATATATAGCGTGAGCTTCTTTAAGTCTTTCTTCCTCAGAACTCCCATTTTCAGAACCTTCTTCTTCTTTTGTGCTGCGATGAGCTTGCGGTCGCCTTTTTCCTTTTTCACCTCTTTAATCTTCATTTTGATGGCTGCAGAAGAAATATAGAAAGACTTAGAATCACCAAGGAAAGAGCAGAGAGACCCTTTGGAAAAAAAATATGATCTTACATTTTTATTTTTTTGGTGGAATATTTACACAGCTATTTTTGACAGTTTATAGTAACCACTTCTGTCAAACTTTAAGAAGAACAAAAAATGCAACATGAAAGTAATCCACATGATTACTTTGATATATTTTAAGTCATCTGAAGTCATTACAATAGCTTTGTGTGAGAAAAAGTTAAGTCGATATTCCAGCCTGGTCTCATGAAAAATATGTGACTGTGGCAATATTTTTGCAAAACAAAATTACGTGCTTCATTCAGGGGCGGCGTTTGCGGATGGCAGCAGACAAAACGGGGAAAATATTTGCCTCATTAAGATGCAGTTTGCTCATCACTTCAGTCTTGTTTCCCAAAAGCATCATAAGCCAAATTATATCATAGAAACAACCATATGAATCATCTTAGAATTATGGGCTGTTTTTATAGTTGCCTTGCAAGATTAGGCTATGCTGGTAACAGCGGTCCAAGTCCAGACACAGGAGTGATACCATCTGGACCGCAAGACATCATGACGACGGTTGCACCCTCTCATCTTCTCTAGTGAGCAGCATGACAAAACAACAGTACTGTGTACACCAGCTCTGATCTTTCTGTGCTATATTCTTGAATATTTTTCTCTAGCACCAAACACACTTCATTTATGCCCTGTCCCACTCCGCACATGTTGCCTCTCTTCCCCACATGTGAGTAGACATGAGGCGCTGCATAAATTAATGTTGTTCCAAATTGCCTGCAGACCATAATTTATTTTGTTCCTTCTAAATTTAGCTTTATTAATCAGCATGTTATGAGCCTTTAATAATAAACAAATAGAATTCTGTTCTAATTTTGTGAAAATTATTCAGATGTCATCCTCTCTGGTAAGGAAAGACAATAACATTATTAGTTGGGAGCCTAGTCTTTCTCACTTTAATGAAAATAATTAAAATGGGCCATTCAGACTCTCAGGTGATACATCTTAACCCCCTACAGTATCATTCTTCAGTCACAAGGGCCTCTATGCCCCCATACTTGTGTATCTGAATGTAAAAAAAAAGATATACAAATATGTAATATGAATGTAAAAATATTCTAACAAATATTGTACTGATGTTATTAAGTCTCAAAACGAACTGATGGTCTTTTAACATTCATATCCAACTGCACTCGATTGATAAACTCCATACAATATTTAGTATTTTGGTAGAAGATCCCTCAAACTCCACTCTGGTCCCCCAATTCTGTTTTTAAGAGACTATTTTTAATGCTTAGGATTGAATTTTTTTCTTCTTCTGCTAACTTGGAAATTCAAAACAAATGAGCAAATGTGAATGTATATTGTTATAAATATCGATATTGAACAACATGAAAAAGAATATTGTGATTATATTTTTGGCCATATCGCCCAGCCCTACCCACACTTATATCACTTCTGAAGAGATGGATTTAGCAACTGGAGTCTTATGGATTACTTTAATGCTGCCTTTCTGTGCTTTTTGAGCATCAGAATTTTGGCACCCATTCACAAGAATTGCATGGACCTACAGAGCTGAGATATTCTTAAAAAAATCTTAATTTGTGTTCTACAAAAGAAAGTTATACACATCTGGGATGGCATGAGGGTGAGTAAATGAGAGCATTTTTATTTTTGGGTGAACTATTCCTTTAAGAACTTGAAAATGGTAGTAGATCTAGTGTTCTGGCGAAAGGACATACTGTATACATGCAGACACCTGCAGTTAATACAGTATCTTACACTTTATGCACTTTTTTTTATACAGTTAATACAGTAAATACAGTATCTTGCACTTTATTTAATACAGTTAATACAGTATCTTACACTTTATGCAGACATGTGCAGTGAAACGTAGAATTCAACACATAAAAGTCAGTTTACAAACATTGTATTATAGTAACATTAATTTTATGAGGCTAGGTTGCGATATTCACTGTTAATCTTTCCCTTCACAGAAGCTCCAGTCTGACAATGTCTAATAATGTCAACATGAACACAGAACAGACACGAGCGGTGGTGGGCAAATAAAATTACGGTCTGTCAAAGCTATCATATGGGTTCTGAAGACCTGGAATATAGCGCATGAGTTGTATGGACTATTTTTATGGAGTTTTTTTGTGTGTGCTTTTTGATGCATGATAGACATGGTCACTATGAATTGCTATTCTATGGCAAGAGCAACATAAAGATTCTTCAAAAATGACTACTTTTGTGTTCCACCAAAAAAAAAAAAAACAACATATACGTATGTTTGGAATGACATGACAGTGAGCACAAAACTGCAGAATTTGGAAGACTGGAGAAATAGAAACACACAGATGTAAAACACCAAGAAAACACCAGAGAGACCATTCGGGAAAAGATCTGGGATATACGTGTTGTCATTTAATTTGAAAAATCGGAAAACACTTCCAATGGGCTCTTGGTCACACTCCGGCTCTCCCTTATATTTCTGCTGTCTCAAGCAACAAGACATTTCACAACAAGCACACAGGAAGAACCAAGGCTATCCACAGCACAGGAATACTTTACTCCTCCCCAGAGGAACATAATTTAAACTTGGACGGCACTTATTGCAGTCACCCAGGAGAGGGCAGAGAGACGAATGGAAAGTTTCAGAGACAGATGCGAAAAGTGAACACCAGATCACATCCCACCTCTGGCCTCCAAGAGGGCCAAAGCCCCCAAACCCTAATGTCCTTCTTTTAAACAGCAAAATATCACTATGGAAGCATTTTTTCCCATTTCAAAATCATTTTGTAAAGACAAGGAGTAGGAGGTTTCCATCAAACAATGTTTATCCTAAGATCTAGTTTTGGGTGATTCCATAAAGCTTCTGTTGTCTTCACAGCTCTTTTACGGCTCGAGTTTCTCACATGATTCACAATCCATTTTCTCAAACATTAAATTGTCTTGACTGTAAATGTATATGCCTGTTACTTTTTATATACAGTATGACTGTTGTGGAATGGTATATGGTATTTTAATCCTAGCTAATTCTGTATAGTAACTCATATTGTTGTATTGAAATTCTATAGGAAATTTAGCTGCTCATGGCTTATCAGGGCTGGAATTTTCTTTGTTAAAAGTCAACTTAATGTGCAAGTAAATCTTAATGTGCTTCGAATCCAAAACTTTGTGTTCCAGTTGTGACAGGTTCTCTTGTTTTTTCAGTTAAGAGCTTGATATTAAACATGAATATGGCAAGTAAACCTGTAATTAATGCTATGAAACCCGCCCGACTCGTGCTGTGGGCTTGCTGAGTACACATTAATCAATGACAAAATGTCTCAAAGCAACTGATACATCTGGAGTATTTAAAAGCATTATCAGTGTGAGCTGGGGCTCCTTGTCTACTATTATAAACAAACATTCATGCAAATAGATAGAGAGATGCACACACATCGCTTGAAGTGAAGGAATTGCATGTTTGCCTGTTTTGCAATGTCATGAACATTCTTTCAAATGTTATGGCTTGGTAGAAAAAAATCAGTCATATAAAATACAAATATCTTAATAGAAAGTGTTAAACCTTCATGCTTTGGGTAAATACTCCCATATGTTCCATTGGCTGGACAAACAGATTGTCCTGCCCAGAATTCAGGCCATTGGTTATTAAAAGGGCCACAAGCCACAATGTTTACCCTTTTCGGGAAATTAAACTGTGAATGGCTTACTTAAAGTTGTCTCTGCACATTAAACTGTGATAGGAGAAAAATGACATCACCTTTAAGTCACAGTTAAATAATAGATTTTCGACCTTGCTAAACCCAAGCATAACTGCAAAGCTCACATACCTAAATGTAGCGCAGCTGCACATGGAATTTTTCTCTCTTTGATTCAAGTTGTCGCTCATGAGTCATGACCTGTAATGCTTGTCGGGTGTGTGCACGCCTGGGCAATATCGCAGTGACAAGCCGAAAACAAAAGAGCTACTTTAAATACTTCCAACATAAAATAAAAGCAATAGTTATTGCCTTAGCAAGCACCACCAAAAAATAAATAAATGTTTAAAAAAAAAAAATTTTTGCTCACATTCTGTGTGCTAACTGAACTGCATCACCTTCATCACTTACATGCTAAAAAAGTGAAATGTTTTTTTAGCCCAGCCAATAAAAAAAAAAAGCCAATTACAAAAATTGGCAATGCTGATGTAGTAGCTAAATCAATGCTTAGAACCACATCCAAGTCATCAATTAGAGCATTTATAATGTTAATATATATATATATATATATATATATATATATATATATATATATATATATATATATATATATATATATATATATGTGTGTGTAATAAAATTTACAAAATTGTGAAAATAAAAAACTCAAAGGCTTGTCAATTCCCAGAATGTGATATATTTTTAAAGAAAACAGTCTCTATTGTTGTGCTTTTCCCCTTATTAGGAATTTCTAATGTCAGAATTATTAAAGCGCATTCGTCCATAAAGCTGAAGTAAGCAATTGCTGTGCTGCTAGTGACACCAAATGGAATTGCAAAAGGACATTTTTCAAAACAGCTTTCTGAATACACCCCCCATCTGCGTTGGTCAAACAAAGTGATAGACCGCCCCCAACTCACACCATTGGTTGAGTAACGTTGTTCGGGCGGGTCTCTCCAAACAAACTGTGCAAATTGAATAGTGCCACTGTAAGACAGTGATTACAGTTTTTTAGAAAATTAACCTATGAGTGGCTTACTTATAGTTGTCTCTGTGCATTAAGTTACATACTTCAGCGTTATGGCTGCAAAATTACCATATTGATTCTCAGGTTAAACAGGGCTTGAAGGTTTTACATCTTTTAACAGTTAAAAGACAAAACAGTGCTTATAAATAATGACTTTACAGTGTTGCAATCTATAATGGTGTTAGTCAGAAAGAAGCTCTTAAAAAAGTTAAGCAAAAATACTACAAAATATCACGGACAAGATATTGTGAGAAGATAGAAGTTTGGCAAAGCATTTTTTGTAGTGGAAATTGCCTGTATTAAACAGAAATGTCTATGTGATGGATATTGTACTCTGTCCTAAACAAAAGTGATCGCCATGGACAAATATTATGTTGTGTTATCTTTTCTGAACTATCATTCTGAACTATATATACATTTTAAGAAGGATTTCAACTTTTACATTAAGCCATCAGTTAGTATTTGCATTGGAAATAAAACACTTTATATAACAGCAGTTTGAGGATTTGTATTAAAGAATTTACGCTAACCTCCCTGTAATTTGTTGCAGTTTTAACAGTGTTAACATTATTTCTGAATTGGACACAATGCAAGTTATAGAAGTTAAAGCTATAGGGTATTGAGTCAGCAATCTTTCTCTTAACTCCAGTTTGTTTACTTATTTTCATATGTATTTATTTAAGGATTTTATTTATTTTGGAGCATTAAATGTGAGCACTCTTCAAAAGCTTATTTGAACTTTTCTTTGAGGTAAAATTATCTCACTAATATAAGGAGAATGACAAATGAAAAAATTAAACGTGAGTCATTACAAAATCTCAAAACCAAACTCATAAACAATGAATTTCCTCAGCACTACATAAAATATTAAATCAGCAGTATTCTGCAGCCAGTAAATACACTCTGATGTAGAGCTTTTTCAGTCGCGGTCTGCACATCCACAAATCATTTGATAAGTGTGCTGGCTGTCTAGTATGTGTTGATATACTGATTGCAGTTACATTGTGGAAACTGGCAGCAGTGACCGCAAGAAATAAAACTCTATGCAATATTTGAAATAAAACAAATAGAGCACGCTTTCAAACATATTAATATAAGCTTACAGCACTGCACTCTATGCTATCAGTGCGTTATCACTCAGTAGCAAAACGTACTGGCATAGGTTTTTTTTTTTTTTTTTACATTATTACAAAATTCACAAAATAGTTGCAGCACTAGTTGTACATGGTATTTCAGCACTAAACCCTGTATCTTTTTTACTAACCACCCACAAACCAGTTTAACCAGGTGCTTAATGTGCTAAAATGGCACTGCGGCAAAACTCTAAACCTCTATGTAAATTGGGCTTCTTATAGATTGCATTGTTTTCACAAAACTCAGCACTATTTGGTTGGTGCAACTAATGCTGTGCTATTACCTTAGCTAGATTATCCTCCTTCCCACCATCAAAAATCAGATAAATGGATTATCATTTAAAAGAGATGTTTGTGTACATTTTCTAGCAATCATAGCAGAAGCATTTCATCAAATACGTATTGATCAAATGATGGAGAAGATCGTTGTGTCCAGGAATATGTCCAGATGTATGGTGTAATGCAATTTCAGAAGCCAACTCATGGATGATGCTGTACAGAAATTTGGTTAGAGCTTTTGCAGTTTTACCTAATTTGCATAATTTATTTAGTGAATTAGGCGCTAAAAAAATGCAGATTGCATGTATGTTCTGCAATGGGCTCAATTCAGTCTTAGTGAATTCACTCCTCTAACTCGAGCTCTGTTTGTGATGTCTGGACTATACTTTCTAAACTTGTCTGACTTGTTTTTATTTGTGTAAAATGTAGAACATAGAACACTCAGAGCAACTACTAACAATATTTGGTTGGGTCGTTTGTCATAGTTATTAAGAAAAATACGAGTAAATCCAAGAGAAACAGCCCTCACAGCCAAAGATAAGTCCGGCATATGTGTGGCTCTACTGTGCCGTAATCCTGTTCTCCCTAAGGATTTCCAATGGCTTTTTACCTCTGAAGTCTTTTATTCAATGCCAGAGACTCATTCTAAAGATTCACTTTTGACAGATCAGTGGAACTCTAGTAAGAATACATCACTTTAAACGAAGCATTAAAAATCCCAAACTATCCCAGCAGGAATCATTCAGCTCCATTAAACACTGGATGACCATTCCATAACAACTTACTTGCACTATGCATTGAAAACTTGTTGTTTTGTTCTTTATCTGGAAAAGTATATTTTTCAAACTGCAATCAAATACTCTAATAGGAAAGAAGTAGTATTATACCAATATATCAGCCTGGCCAATTTCCAATTGGCCAATTAACAAAAATGGTCAATACATCTAGTGTCAGTTTCATAGATTGTAACTTTTGTGTTCAAAATAACTGTTCAGTTAAATTCAGCAATTTTTCGGTATCAATAAATTGTATCAGAATTTGCCAACGGTAATCGTATTCTCTGAAGGAATAATGGTATCGGCATCAGTCATTACAGAAAGAAAAAAATCTGAATTGGTCAACTACTAGAAGGGACAAAACATGATTTAAAAGGAAGTTTTTAATTAATGATTGTTCATTAATATTAATATGATGCATAGCAGAGCAATGCCATATTGTATTTGTTTTTCTCATGATGCCACCATTATATGTCTTCTGAAGACATTTGACTTATTGTAAAGTCTTAAATATTGATCAGTTTCTCACCCACACCTATCACCTCAGAAGATGTGGATTTAACCACTGGAGTCATATGGATTCCATTTATGCTGACTTAATGTGATTTTTGGAGCTTCAAAGATCTGGTCACCATTTACTTGCATTGTAAGGACCAACACAGGTGATATATTTTTCTTAAGCTCTTTGTTTGTGTTTTGCAGAAGGAAGAAATTCATACACATCTGGAGTATGAGGAAGAGTACATTATTGGAGAATTTTCATTTTTGGGTGAACTAACCCTTTACATTGGCCACTTTGCCACATAAGCAAATCCAATGTTTTTCATCACTCGTTTTTCCCATTATGAAGAGCTCATTTCTATACAGTAGATACAAGTTACTAATGTAATACATTTTAATGTCTTAATAAAAGTTGTATATGTGATGTACTGTATATGATTTTCTTACCAAAGTCACTGGCGCAGTAGTGCTCCATTATGGCGTCGGCTTTCAGCTCGTTATCACAAGGTGGACACACTTTAGAAACTAAAGGGTGAAGAGAGAGAAGATATATAAGAAATGAGAGTTAAAAAGCACTAAAAAGGATTATGAGTTTTGTGTTCTTTTAGGATTTAGTTATAACGCTATATAACATTTTTGGTTGTGAAAGTACACTGTAAAATATCACATTTTGTCAGTTAACCTGAGAAATGGGTTTTATTCATGTCAAAAATATTATTTATGTGTTTTTTTTATTTAATTGTTTTTATGAATTGACTGAATTATCCAGACTACATTATACAGTATTTTACCACAAGTTAATTTATAAGGTTCAATAGAAATAGCTTCTTAAAACTGAAATGTGCAATTTGTGCACTACTGCCATTACCAAACAGAATTGTAAACATATTGTTTTAAAACAGGTTTCCTGAACACCCCCCCAAGATAATTCTTAATTTAATCAATCACAGGAGTCTCAAACTAACTCATAATGGGTTGAATGTTTCACATTCAAATGTATTGGTTCACAATGTTCATCCTAACATCTCTAATAGAGGTTTAGGTTTTCATGCAGCCAGGCAGCAGAACACAGTTTCATTGGTGTGCTAAACTTATGCGGGGGCAGCAGGCCAGTGCTAATGAAGCTTAATCCACAGTGTTTGAAGCCATGAGGGGGAGAGGTTTGGCAACCACTAGTTTTATTTCTTTAACGAGGAGGGGAAGTTATAAAACATGATTAAGAATTTCGCTTCTTCATCACTGCCAAAACACATATACAGTCTTTTTCTACTTATTAATGGTGCTTAATAAGACAACATCACTAATACTGTTGCTCATCCTCATACAAGTATTACATGTTTGTGTATAACCAGTCCCACACCATTTTCAATACAGACATAAATAATAGGGATGTCCCAATACCGTTATTTTTGGAAAAAAAACATTATACACATTTTCACTATAAAACAAAACCAAGATGGCTGACCTGCTGACTTGATTTGTTTCAGTAACTAAAACTCAAAATACATTATCGAAAATAAATAAATAATTAATTAAATACAGTAGTAAACATTTTTCAAAAATTTTAAAATTTAAAGAAGAGAAAAATTTATATTAACAACCAATATGTAAAGGCTGTCTATTAATAAAGATTATTTTGATAATTTAAGGGGCAGGTGAACAGAAGCAGCTCTGCATGTTATCATGTAGGGCCCATGCAACTCCATCTGACACCATCAGCACTCGGATACTCCACAGTGCAGATCTGTTAAGAGCTATGGTTTGTCTTTTTTTTTTTTTACATGTATTTGTTTTGACATTACATATGCTAGCCAGCAGGTGGTGGCAAATGATAATTTTTATGTGTAATATGATCCAGTTAGGGGACATGAATTGAAGCTGCTTCAGCCGTTTACATACAACAGCATGTAAAATTAGGAAATAGCTTAAAACGGCTTTAAACGAACAACTTCACAATTACAGCTCATCACAGCTGAAAGACACAACAGACTAATTAATTACATGAACTGAAGGCGCTTACCCCTTATTAGACTTTCCACATTGGAGTTTACACACCGTTTAAAATGGAGGACATTGCGGTTTCTTAGTGAATTACTCTTGTGCACCGGCTACCACGAAATAGGGAGAAATACCCCTGCTTGGACTGCTATTTTTCCACTGAGAAAGCTGATCTTCAGAAAGCTGACATCATCTCTGCCTGGGTGTGGCAACAGATGATCAAACATGCGCTCTCTCTCTCTCTCTCTCTCTCTCTCTCTCTCACACACATCCGTCACATCATTTGGTTTGAACCAGCAATGGCAGATTCTGATCTGTCGCGTAAGAAAGTAGGGGTTGCACAAAGGTACAAACCGTACTCAGTTTTTCGAATTTTTTTACAATTTACTTGTTCAATGAAGTGTTGTATATAAGCAATATCACACTCGCAATTGTGCGATATGGCCCTATATCAGCACAGCTGCCAAAAACTGCGGCTGAATCACAGTAGTGCTGATGTAGGGCCATATACATGTACATATATATATATGTGTATAAAGATATAGATATATTGTAGTGGCACAGAAATTACACACTTCAGTTTTAAAAAGAGAATTCACCCTCATTAATTTTTTTACTCACCCTTACCTAGTTTCAAACCCATATGATATTCTGTCTTCTGTGAACCACAAAATATACTAGGCAGAATGTTAGTGACTCAGGCACCATTCACTTGATATGTGAAAATTCATTGTGTGGGAAAGAGCATCAACATTCTTAAAAATGTCTCTTTATATGTTCCAAAAAAGAAAGTAATTTGGGTTTGGAACGACATGAGGGTGAGTAAATAATGCAATAATTGTAATTCTTCGGTGAACTATCCCTTTAAGGGATCTCTTACCCTTGTCTATGTATGTTATAATAACTAATAATGATTATTTTTATATTTGTTGTTTGGTTTTCAATAGGATTTAGTTGTTTCTGTCTTTTTGCCAGCAGTGCTGTATCAGAGTATATATTCCAGGTTTCCGTCACTTCATTGACCTGCTGAACAGAGTGATTAGGAAGAATGCAGGATGTGGCTTTGTGAAGATTTGGAAAAGCAATTCATTTGTACAGCTTAAAAATACAGAAACCTCTATTCGATCCCTAAGGTATGGTTCTGACGGAACAAACCGTGACCAGTTTGGCTGGAGGGAGTTTAAGTTCTCAATCGAAATCAACCGCATGATGATGTGTGTTATATTTGATCCCGATGGTGCTGAATATGATTTTGTCATTTATTCAGCACAGGTCCTAACAGAGCAAAAGCATCTGGCAACAAGAACGTACATGGCTAGTCTCCAGACTCCCCCTTCCAGGTTAAAAACCAAGGGTCAGAGTTTATCATCCCAGCCTCAAGCACAGCCATAGCGGCAGATAATGAGAGGAGTGGTCAAAGTTCACCAGGCTTCAGTGCACAGGTCATGTGGAGTTGAACCCCTGTGTAAGTTTCAACCGTCATTTGGTCCCTGAGTAGAAATTCCCATACATTCAACATTCAGTGAGTTGAAGATGAGACAGTGTGCAGTTACTTGCACACACTTAGGGGGGAAATCACTAAGAATGAATTGTGCATGATTTAACATGGTTTATTCAACATAGTATAAAGACAACGCATACTAATTTGTATGAGATGGTAAAAACACAAGCTATTGTACTACTTGGTTCATATGAAAAGGTATGACTTTTATTCCCATAGAGATCAACAAATCAATCAACCAAACAAGTAGATACAATACAGACATCAAACTTTAGTTAGCCTCCTGCCCAATACTTTATTTTAAGAAATTAAGCATCTGTGAACAAATTTGTTTACTCATTCCATATTTATTAATGCATTTCAAATTACTGATTTGACTGAATGTCAATAACCTGTAATACGCTTCTCTCGTCTTGTTCCAAACCCTGATTATTTCGGTCTCGCATGATACACAAAAGTTCATTTACTATTAAAATCATGGTTAAAATGATGGTTAGGTTAAGGGTTAGGTTAAGGGGTTAGACTTTATGGTGAGGTTTAGGTTTGAGGTTTAGGTTAGGGGTTACATTTAGGATTTTTTTTTGAGGGAACTCAATGTTTCTCGCAATCTTACTCACAGGCTTAAGCAAGACACATTCGTAAATGTCTTATTTGCACTGCAGAGCAATTTATTCTATTTTTCAGGGTGGCTTGCTGGCAGGAAGCCTAGCAGAAAGTGAGCCAAAGCATGTGTCAGGGGAGTGAACATGGGTAATTCTGCAAACTGAGTTTCTGCAAGGAGTGTTAATACAGAGATGGAGTGATATCAGACTTTTTTGTAATCTATTACCTAAAGTTCCTTTAGTAGCAGTTCTGATAAACACCTTCCTATATTAGTACAAATGTGTGTGGGGACTCATCAGAACTGCCGCTGAAAGCTGTTTAGGGCCTTTCCACTCAGAAATCGTATTAGTAAACAAAAGCTCTTTAGTCACATACTTAACTGGATCATACCTGTTATGCAGTAACTTTTGAACTCTGTTACTTCTAAACAATTCTTGTGTTATAATTTAAGGAACTGTTTCTGAAAAAGAGTACAGGAAACCCCTATAGCTGATTACCTATTAAAAATTCTCAAAATACATGTTTTGTTTATGAAAGTAACCTTTCGTAATAAAGTTGAAACAGTCCAGAAGAGCATGCAAGTCGACACGTGAGCCCCTTAAAATAACTTCGTTGCTTCAGCAATTACGTTTTTTTTTTATCTTATATTTGCTTTATATGACACTATCGGTTAGGTTTAGGTTAGGGTAGAGAAGTGAGTTTTGTTGAACTTAAAGGAATAGTTTACCCAAAAATGAAAATTCTCTCATCATTTACTCATACAATGCCGCATATGTATGACTTTCTTTCATCTCCTGAACACAAACAAAGATTTTTAGAACTATATCTGAGCTCTGTAGGTATATACAATAAGAGTGAATGGTGACCAGATCTCCAAAAGCTTCTGAAAGGAGATACAATGCCAGCATTAAGACTCCAGTGGTTTAATCCATGTCTTCTGAAGTGATCCAGTTCTGGGTGGAACAGACCAAATTGTAAGTCCTTTTTCCACTGTAGATCTTGTCATTGCAATCTCTAGGCACTATCATGGTTTCAAGCACAATTACACTTCCTATTGCTTGATGCATGCGCAGATTGCTTTCAAGATTTACAGTGAAAAAGGAGTTATATTTTAGCCTTTTCTCTCCCAAAACCAAGAAGTCATTGATTAAACAACTGGAGTCTGATGGATTACTTTTATGCTGACTTAATCTCCTTTTTGGAGCTTTTGGAGTTCGGGTCACCATTCACTTGTATTGTGTGGACCTACAGAGCGGAGATATTCTTCTAAAAAATGTTGATTGTATTCAGCAGAATAAAGAAAGCTATACACATCTGGGATGGCATGAGGGTGAGCAAACGATGTGTTTTCATTTTTAGCTGAACTAACCTTTTGAATAGAGCATTACCTTAACCTCATTTATTGGGGAGAAAATTTAACTCAGTTTTAGCACCAATAGGTGGACATTTCACCTCCAAAATGAAGCCTTACGAGTAAAGAACCACGTAATATAAGTTTGCAAAAATTCCACCACAGTCCCATAATTTTCATGAGATCAGGCTGAAAATTTAATGCATAGTAGGAATGTCCCAACCCTCTGTCCTAGAATTTCGAAGAGTGGCCACATAGTGTATATTGTTTGCAGAAAGAATTTGAATAAAGTGTCTTAGATGGAGAAATACTAGAACAGTGAAAGCAGTGAAATCCTTCGCACTGAGTTTGCCATCATGGATATAAGTGTAGATGGATGAACTGAATCTGAAAGTCCTATCTTAAGATGAATTCTCTTTTAAGTCCTCACAGTTTCCTCAGAGAGCTGAGCAAGTTCTGCGCCACTGAGTTTCTCTATCAGAGTTTATGGGGAAAACGTTCTGTTTAAACTATGCACGGGTCATAATTTTATGGCTCATTTGGACCCTTGAAGTTATGAGCAGCAACACTTTCGACATAAAACATTAAACAGGATGAAAAACTGCTGTGATTTATGCCTGTTTGAATGTGCATTGAGTGAAGACAGAGACATGTAAACCTGTCTCTCTCAGGGCAGCAGTGCCTTGGCATTCACTGGAATCATGCAAACAATGGAATACACATTTACTCCAATCCAAGCCAGTACGTTTGTTCTATGTTGTTTTTGTGTGTTTAGCTAAATTACTAGTCTTAATCATGTTGCTCTTGTCTCAACACAGTTTAAACATGATAGATTTCACAAAAGATGCACTGTATTTTTTCCTTCCATCCTTTATTTCTCTCTTTACATGGTTCCCACGGTCATGGAAAACCTGGAAATATCAGGGCGTTTTAAAATTGTGATTTCCAGGCCAGGAAATCTCATGAAAATTAAGAACATCTTTAAAAGTCACGGAAAAGTCATCTTGTGAATACACATTTTTCTAGTTATGCTAAGCTCCAAAACATTTCAGCGGCTAAAAATTACTCTTTTTGATCCACATTCATGAAACATGAGCAGCACAATATTCTGTGTAAATCGTTCATAAATCCGATCTTTTGTAAACTGCAGCCTTGATATGATTGCAACTATTTACGTAAGAATGGTTTTAAGAACGATTTACACATAAATGCGTTCTGCTTTTGTTTCATGAATTAAGCCCTTTGAGTGCAATCGCTATGAAATTATTTAAAAAAATCCTTATCCAGTAATCACAACCAACTGAAAAAGTCAGGGGGAAATTCATTGGTCAAAAAATGTGGGAACTCAGCAATTATCTGTGGAGTCAAAATATGCAGAATGTTAAGGACTGAAAGCCTCAGTCACCATTCACTTTGATTGCATCTTCTTCCATACAATGAAAGTGAATGGTGACTGACAAAAAGAAAAACATTAAGTCATAAGTGTTTGGAACAACATGAGGGTGAATAAATGATGGCAGATTTTTTCATTTTTGGGTGAACATTCCCTTTAAGAAAAGTCTCCAATTTGAAAAATGAACGTAATTGTTTAAATAAACGTTCTGTTGTGCAGTTGAAATGTGATTTACTGGAATGTATCATTTACTGTCATGTAAGTGTCCACAGACAGCCAGCGAAACTTGTCTGTGGTTCTTTTTGTGAACGGGCCTCGTCCCAAGATTTCACCTCAAACCACAGGGGAAAAAACAGCCCTTCACGTCCCAGGGCCTCTACTCGAGCTGATGGTTGCAGGCCAGAGCAACTGGCCATGTCAATCGAGGGTTTGTGCTGTCATGTTATCTCTAGAGTCCTGTTTCACATCGATGTGCACGTTCACCAAAACACACTAAACGCTTGGCTGTGAGTGACTTTCCCGTCCAGCTGCGATGTGGAAAGCACATTTTACTCTGCTCTGCTAGTTTCCATACTCTTAATATCATGTCATTTCAGAACAGCTATGGTTGTAATTGATATTGTCTCAAAGGTCCCTCTCTTGCTGTTCTTGCTCTTGATTTTGCTGCAGTTTTAAGGAGCTTATTATTCCAAAAGAAGCCAAGCTACTTAACTTAGCAGTATGAAAACAGTGTTGTGGAGTTAATTGATTTTCTTTTCTAAAAACCAATGTAATCAAATTTTAGCAGTGAAAATAGTAGCTGTTTGTCACATTTACACATACATGCACATTTACTGAACTATCTCATAAAATGGGGACATACCATAGACTTCTATTGTTTTTAATTATAATTAGCCTTAAGTACCCATACCCATGCCATTCCCCTTAAAGAAAACATTTAGCATAATTTGTCCAAATAAGGACATTTGCCTCTAAAGGAGTTTTTTTTTTAGATTTAGTTTACTTCTAAGGGTAATGTTTCCCCCTAAACTATATAAAAGTATGTACTCACACGTGTATGTCTTTCTTTTCTCCATGAAACGCAAAAGGAGATGTTAAGTTAAATGTTAGCGTCAGTCACCATTACAATGAAAGTGAATGGTGAATGAGACTGAACATATGATGCACTAATCTCTTTCCTTCCAGATTGTGCATTTAAATAAACACTAATAAAATGTTGAATTATTTTATCTGAATTATTGGCTACACATTTAGTGCTTTTAGGGCCTAAATCACCCTGTTCATGCTGCTCAATGCCATCTTCAATATCCCCCTTGGGCACTAACTACTCTCCCCCTTTTCTCCTCTCTTGTCTTTCGTCTCCTCTGTCCATTACAATAGTCCTTATAGTCTCAATGAGACAAAGTAATGTACAACCTTCCAGACTAATTAGTGATCCAAAGAGTTTGGCTGTCTGACTAATTGGAAACCTAAAGGCAGGATTAAACAAAGAGAGAGATAGGCAGGGGGCAGCAGGCACTGTCCTCCCCACATTCCACATAAGATGTTTGCTTTAGATAATGAAAGCTTTTTGTCCATCTAAGAGTCTTAAATGTGCTCTCTCAAAACCCCCAGGCATAATCAAGTAAGAGGAAATCTACTAATGGGCCTTGTGTAGATCTGTGCAGACTTAATTAATTCAGATGTTTTACTTTTTTAAACTATGTCACAATAGGAGGTTTTAAAATCAGAGTTCATGAAAAATGAAAAAATATGCTCTTGTTACCTGTAGGAGCCATTTCTATTTGACCTGACCATTCCATATTACTTTCATTAAGAGTAACCACATATTTTCAGGTTGATTCAATCTTATTAAATTTTATGTTAGATTTGAATAAAATCAGTTTATTAAGAAAAAATATAAATGGACATATTAAAACACATTTTTTAGGTCATTTGACTAGTTTAAGTGTACTTAAAACATATTTAGGGTTCAATACAAGTTATGCTTAGTAGAAAGCATTTGTGGCATAATGTTGATTTTATTGCAAAAAATAATTTCGACTCATCCTTCCTTTTATTAAAAAATGCAAAAAATAGTTAGTTAGTGATTTTATCACACAAAAATAATTTTAACACGCATATTGTTTACGTCTTGTGGCAATACTTTTGAAACAGTGAGTATTTTAGGATTTACGGATTGGCCCCATTCACTTCCATTGTAAGTGCTTCAATGTAACTGTGATTTTTGCTCTTTTTGTTTTTTTAAAAGAAAAGGAGTGGCAAGTAAAAATTATTGAAAATAATTTCCCTTTAATTAAAACACAATGCTTATATATGGTGCTTGCTGAAATGATAGAAATGTTTAAAATGTTGTGCTGTTGTCAACACATTCAATTTACTGTAATTTTTTCTTCGTATTCCAAAAAAAAAAAAAAAAAAGGCATTGGTAAATTCTGGGTTAGATTTGACACATCTAAAATCTGTGTTGCACTCATTAACATTTCATATTGTGGAAAATAATTGACGTTGAAATTATGAATAAATTACAAAGACATTTAACTCTAAAACTACAAGTTTTTGCAAGTCCTACCTGGAGTTTGAGTGGCGTGCCCCGCTGAAAATTGCATGGAAATACACAGGTCATTGTCAATGGGGAACTTCTCACATTGTAGCATCTCTGGCCATGGGAAACCGTAGGTCTCCATAACTGGGGCGCAGCTGTCCCGCACGGCCTCACACAGAGAGCGACAGGGGTAGATGGGCCGGTCCAGGCAGACTGGAGCAAACAGGGAACACAGGAACACCTGTGTGTCGGCGTGGCATCGCTTTGCTAAGAGGGGCACCCAGCTGCCAGCCTGCTGCTTGACCTCAGGCATGGTCTCGTGGTCCAACAGGTTTGGTAGCCTCATCTTTTTGTAGCCCACATTATAGCAGAGCCGGAGTTCGGCTGGGATATCCACACACTGCGGTTGTTTGGTATAAAACCGTCCATTTTGGAAATTGTCCGATTGCCAGCTGTAGTAGTCGTACTCCTCTGCTGAAGCAACTGAGGTGAGAAGAACCAACACCAGGGTGAAAGCCTGTGTTAGAGACACCTGCCTCTTCTCTGCCATGTTCCTACAGTTCTAGTGTACTTTAAAAGGGGACGGGGAATCGAAGAAAAAGAAGAATTTTAATCCTTTGCTTTTTCCTGTGAATTACAAAAAAATTACAAAAAGAGGTGGTTATGCTTGGTTTTCCTCCTCTATCCCTTAAGTTCTTGCCAGTCCTGCAGTTCAGTAGAAACTCATTGGCTTCAGCCTTTCAGAAGCTGGTTGGAGCAGCAGAAAGTGGCAGGTCTCAGTGCAGAGCTCTTTTCTAGCTTGTCTCAAGTGCACCTAGTGTAGGAAAGCCAGTGGACGCAGGGCCCTATGAGCTGACAACCCCTGAGAAAGCTTGTCCACCCACCTCCTACTGTGGACTGGCTTCCCCTGTCCACTGTAAGCTCCGCCCACTCCCAACCACAGCCAATTGCTGCACAGTGGGTGGCACCCTTGCCTGGACTGTCACACCCACACAGCCCACTGCCTTGCAGACACTTCTACAGGCAGACTGTGCGTTGTCCTACAGCACAATGCATGAGTGGATTGTGCTGGTCTCATTTAGTTTCTCTTTAGCTCTGTAGCTCACAGGGACACACAAACATTTATGCAGTTGGGCTTAAAGCTCAGAGTCCACATTGAAAATCTGGATATATAGATATCTTGTTAAAATCTGGAAATAAAGAAAGGATTCAAAAACAAAGAAAGGTTTTGACATAAAATGATTATGAAATATTTACGATTCTGCACTATTTCTAGGTCACTAATCAAATATGCAAATGTATGATTTTGATAATGTTAACTCTTTTGTATAATAGGTCTGATTTCCTAACTTCCATTAAGCAAACTAGATGTTCTTTGGAACATTGTCAAATCATGCTGAGATAACACAGATCATCAGGTTTTGAGTGCATGCAGTCATTAAAGCAAAAGGACAAAATCGAAGCATTTTCTCAAGTAGTCTGAGACTTTTGAACCCCGCAATAGATTGTCCATACACATCATGTGCCCTGGCCTTTCAAATTCCTCTTTATTAGGAAATACACAGCAGGCAGGAAAAATATTTCATGGCGGTGTAACTACAGGTGGTCTGGGCGTTTGACCGTTCCGTTTGAGATATGCTAATGCTGCCGCTGGATGTGAATAGAAACAGGCTTTCTCTCTGTCTCCTTCTATCATTTGCTGTCACACTGTGGGGCCCAGATTTCAGCCCACAGCCACCCAGCAGAAGGGGGATGCACTGCCTTATTGCAGCTGTCCAAATACAGAGAGACCTTACTGACAGATCTGCATCTCTTCATCGATCACCATGCATTTTTATATTTCTGTGGATTGTGTCTGCCTTTGTCTTTCTTTTCCACTTGTCCTTTCCTTTTATTTCCTCTCCCCTCCCCTCCTTTCTATTCCTTTCATCTCCTTTACTCTCACCTCATTTCCCCTCCTTTCCTTTCCTCTCTTTTCCTTTCCTTTCCTTTCCTCTCACTTCTTCTTCCCTCCTTTCCTTTCATTTCCTTTCCTCTCCTCTCCTCTCCTCTCCTCTACTTTATTTTTCTCTTATTCTTTCATTTTCTTTCTTTTCCTCTTGTTGTTCACTTTCCTATAATCCTATTCTTTTCTTCCATCTTGTTATCTCCTTATATGACAGACGTGAGTGTTGAATGCTGGTAAATGAACAGTGTAGAGACCGTGGAGTTTTTTCACTTTCTGACTTTATTTGTGTTGGATATCTGAAGAAAGAAGTAAGATTTATATAATACGGTTTATAGACAGGTTAAGATTGAGGTCTAGAGACAGCATTTCCAACATGAGGGCTGTTACAAATAGGTAAGCAGCATGATTATGCTGCCTTTTTAGAGGCTTTTTTTTTTTTGGCCAGAAGCGGATATATCCTTTGCTGAGAAAGAATTCCCAGAAAACAACAAATAAATATATTTAATTCAGTGGGAAAAGCATTAATAAAACATTTATCTAAAAAAAAAAAAAAAAAAGAAAAATTCTAACCCGGTGTGTTATGTATTTTTATGCTTATTAGAGTCTTGCTATGTTATCTCAGCAATGTCATAAACAGAAAGTTATTGCCTATGTAGAGTGTTTGAAATCTGTCACTTGCCAGATCCATTTCAGTTAGGATACTGCCTTAGGGGCAGTTCACACCGAACATATTTTAAGATCCATCCACGCTGTTTTTCAATTGTTTTGATTATGTAAACTTGTGCTAGATGGATGCCCTCTCAAGTTAAAAAGAACTTCAACTGTTAAAAATGCGTTCTCTACTGCATTCTGTACTCGTGACGCTACGTGTAGCTTTTACTGGCACTAGTGCACGTTTGGTGTGAATTGCCCCTTTGAAGTTGTCTAAGTAGACTGCAAAGCAGCTCACTTTGAAACAAAGTCTATTGTGTATTAGAGGGGCAGCATGCAAATGAACAGCAGCTATATGTAGTTTTACAAGTTAGCTGAGAGATGTAGATTTAAAATGTCACAGCATGAAACAAGCATTTTTTACATGACAGGAAATGCAGTAAGAAAGACAGGAACCCTGATCATTTTCGAAAACTCTGAGAGACTCCATTTTGTCTGTAATTTAGGACAACTTTGTCTCATATGCTTCCATTGTTGATTCTTTTGAAAGTTCATAAAATTCTGTGGAGGTTTTCAGCCAAGACTGTACTCTGGGGACTAAACTGTAATCACTCTCCCTCTCTAGACATGGAAACTCATTGAGTCCTGTTGTGTGTTGCCCAGATTGTGTCAGAAACAGAAAGAGGCAAAATATTATGCTCCTTCAGAAATCAATAATCACAGCAGTCGTTATAAATGAGATTTCAGTGATGATGAGGAATTTAATTTAGCGAACTATTATGATGACATTGACAATCAAGACATGAGGCTACTCAGAGAATCATCACATGAAATGTATACAACAACATCAAAGAGAATAAATCTAAGTTGATTCGGAAAGTGCTTTGAGCTATGGTTAGGAATAATATTTGTGGCACTTGCTAGACCGTTACAACTTACCAAATCAAAAACAATTTATTTTTCACAGCTACTTCATACTGCATAAATATTCCTTTATCAAAATGTTTGTGTTGTGAATATAGCTGCTTACTTTGTTCAGATGTAGGTACTTGTAGAAATTGTGCTGTGTGAGCAGATTCCCATTAGATGGACT
The DNA here is from genome assembly GCF_025860055.1 of Xyrauchen texanus. Taxonomy (NCBI): domain Eukaryota; kingdom Metazoa; phylum Chordata; class Actinopteri; order Cypriniformes; family Catostomidae; genus Xyrauchen; species Xyrauchen texanus. Next base: position 8,834,066 of record NC_068295.1, on the reverse strand, counting down.
TAAAATGTGTGAAAGACAATCTCCTGCAGTCTTCATCAGCATGCAGGGCTGTGTTAATTAGCTATTCAAAACTACACTTCAACTTTTTCCAGCATTGTGATTGGCTCAGTATTTAGGGATTAAGTTCAAGCACAGCTGGAAGTGCACTTTCTGCCAACTGCTTAAAGAGAGGATTTGAAGTGACTATTAAAAGTGCTGGTACTGGAGAGGTGGCCTGGAGCACAGTTATGCTCACTAAATTCTTGATAAGCCAGGCAAGGAAACCCTGAAGAATTGAGAGAATCTTTTGGTCAATTGAGGGCACAGGATGTTTATTTTCTCATAGTAAATGTTTTTCTAAAAGCAAAATGTAAATGTTAACACAATTCAGTAGGCCACATTTGTTTGGATTGTGAAAAATAATATCTATGTGTTTTTGAGTTGCTTACATTTTCAGCCCCGGGGCAGAGTTAGATAGATGTGTTTTTTTTCATGACTGAGCTGGGCACACAGTTCTGGGAGAACCGCTGTGAAATCAAGAATGTCAGTCGGTTCATATCGGCCTTGACAATAAGAGGATTAACTTACGGAGCTCTCAAAACAGGAGGGGTTCAGATGCCACATGCATTACTGCTCTAACAAGAGGTTTTATCGTTTGGTTTGGTGTTGAATTTCTTACAAGCTGATTTTCAATCAAGACTATTTTATATAAAATGAAATCTTATGAAAAAAGATGCAGTAAGATGCCACAAAAGTAATCCTATTATGAACATTTTCAAATGTAGATATTAAAGGTGCACTACATTTTTGTAGTGTCATCCTCTGGGGTGGCGTTAAAGGAAAGTTTTCCATCATTTACCGATTTTTGGAAACATTGACAGGTAATTCAAAATGCTGTCAGTCATTTTGACAGATAAAAAAGAAAAAGAAACAAGAAAATAATTTTAACATAGTGATTTAGTTTTGACTTCACTCTCTCTCTCACTCTCCCCCTGTTTGTTCTCTGGTGTTAAAGATACATTTGTGCAATCCGATTCCAAGTAGACAGGCGCCATCACCATACTGTACTTGGTAATATGCCTCTTTTTTGACCAATTGTGTTCAGATTTTGATTTCATGACTGCATACATCAATCATTATGTCATTGTGTTACCGCATAACTATAAAGCGCAAATAAGTATAAGCGCAAAAAGTGCCATATCGTTTCTGCCAATTATATTTGCATTTAATCTATATGCAAACATTAAGTTTAGAAAATAATTCCTTCAGTATATGTGTGCCTCTCACCTGTGTCAGAGTACCTTCAGATATGTGTCCCCTCATGGGGGCTGAATACACATATGAACAAGTTCAGAGAACTTTTTCAGTGTGCCTGATATCAACATAAAGTGACACAGGTGAGAAGCTTCTCACCTGTGTCACTTTATGTTGATATCAGGCACACTGAAAAAGTTCTCTGAACTTGTTCATATGTGTATTCAGCCCCCATGAGGGGACCCACTCCAGGTAAAACAAAGCAGCTTTTGTAAGGTCACTGAATGAATGGAGTCACGTATATTATATTAATGGTCATGTCAATTTATATATATATTTCCAAATTAATATTTATTCTTTAGGAGCAAAATATTTTTAATGAGTTAAAAATTACTAAATGCACCTCTAAACATAGCCTAAATGTTTTATAATCTGAAAAATGTAGGTGTTTGTCCTCTGGACAGCCTCACTGCAAAGGCTGTTTTAAAAACTGTAGCAGCATAATTACCGTATACTGCTTCCAAATAATAAGGCAAAACGTGTCCTTTGCAGAGAATCCTTTAATTTATCGCAAAATGGCAAGAGAAATGTGCTTGTATTTCATTCAATAATGAAAAGTATCATCAAAATAGTTAAATCTAATTAAAAATGAACTATTTTACCCAATGTTTACGTGCATTTTATGCTTACTAGAGTATCTTTTTGTTAGCTTAGCAACATGCTAATGTCAAACTTTCACATGTGGAGCTCTATTTATGTGGTTATGTTATGTTCGCAGAGTCCCTGTCTATGTAGTTCAAAAACAGTAATATATGAGGTCCCATCTCAAGATGCTGCCTACTAGTTAGATGCAGTGCAACAAATAGAACAAGACACATTTTGTCACATTTATACTACATAGAAAAATGATTGAAAAGCAGTGTGGACTGATTCAAAAACTCAGAAAAACTGAGAAGATAGCTGCCTATGTAGGCAGAAGACAGCGAGGAAACTTTTGCATTTCAAAGATAATCCCAAATAGGATCGGATGGTATTGATTGCATAACCAAAACCTTATATGATGAGATATCAACAACTATTGGAGATAATGCCAAACCAGCTGAGATACAAAGAGCTTGGATATATTTCTTAATGACACACTTTAGTAAAGCTCAGTCAAGTAAATCAATGCTTGTTTATAAAGAGTATGAAATGAAAACCAAGATAAATATGTTCAACCCCACTATGTAAAATATATCCAGTCTTCTTGCCAAAGGTGGTGGTACAGACCAGTAGTTGTATATGGTCTACCGATTTTACAGTAAAGTGTGGAGTCAAAAGGATTGAATCACAATATGTGTTCCCCCTGACATTTGAGGAATCTTTGTTGTAAAAATCACATATAGTCACTGAAATGTGATGAAATATGAGGGCAAATGTCTTACCGCAGATTTGACTCATGACAGCCCCAAAATAAGTGCTTCTCTGGCAAATGAGACCAAGGAATACAGTCAGATTTCCATTAAAACCACTTGGACACAGGGCTGTAAAACTATGTATTAATTATCGCTGGAAATGCAAGATCACATTTTCATTGTATTAAGCTCACTGCCTGGCATGGCTCAAGGAACGCCACACTTGCAAGACAGCAATGGAGTCATGCATGCTTGTGGGAAACGCACTTCAGTTTGGATTGCGCTTCCCCCAATCACAGGGCTGGTCTTTAAGAGACCCTTGAAAAGATTGTGGTCATGGAGCAGAATTCAAAGGGACAGATCAGAGAATAAAGTGCCTTCAAAGGCAGGAACTAGTGCTCATGACAGAGGGGTCTGGGAGTCCTGGGGGTCTGCGAATGCAAGCGATGATGTGAAACTTCCACTGACGTATCCAACGAGACACAGCATTTTCAGAGAGTTTGCGGGAAGTGTTAAATGGATGAAATTTGGTGCACAGAAAATATGTATAAAATATTTATACATCAATTTTGATGGCATACATCACTGTGAAGTTTTTTCAAAATCCCTAAACCAAGACCATACATTTCTGACTATAACTCCTGTTAGAGTTTTCAAGCTACATTTACCAAATTTGGCACAGATCTTCAGCATGTTCTAACTTGGGTTGCAATTTTATTCTAACTAATCATACTAACAGTTTTCCTGAAGCAGACAATGTAATATCCCCTAAATCCAATAGACTTACACTGATGGAATGTTTAAGACAATATAAACTCCAACTGTCAAAAATTCAAATGTAAACAAACACCCACAAGGAAGGCCAATAGAGCTCAACAGTGCCCGCCTACTTTTTCAGCCCTCTATTTTACCAGTTAATTTCTTCCATAGACTTTAAAAAAAAAAAATCCTCCATTAAATAGTTGTAAAGCATAAACCAAACCAACCAGCTCCAAGGCGAATCGCAACATTACATACTTCGTTTTATGGCAAAACATTATATGAAAATCCGACAAAAAGACAAAGGTACAAGTCAGTGACTGTTTCCCAACGACACACTACTTTCAAAATATACCAGGAAGTGTATGAATTTTCAAAGTGTTGTATCATCTCAGATGGAACAACTAGTTTTTTTTTACTACACAGAAGCATTCGCCATTTAACAGCTGACCGAAATGACGTTTCAAGTGCACGTGATGTTTTGCCGCTAGGTTTAGCGCACTAGCCAACCTTATTTCAACACTTTTTTTAAAACATACATATTCACACACAATGTGGTGATGGTAAAGCATTCAAATTAAATTTGTAAGTTTTGCTAGCTGCTACATTCTTCATTCTTCATGCTGAGTGCATGAAGTGTCCAACATTCCACACTCCGTATATATTGTATTGTTACAAAAGAGCTTCATTCAGGAGTTTATGTGCAATTCTTTTTTCTGTATTTTCATTGTTAACATACTACTCGCACTACTTACACTACAAAATGCCGTAGAATAGTGCAGAAGTGTGCGGTTTGGGATGCAACTTGTGTACTTACCGTTTTTCAAGGAGGAACATGCTACAATTCCATGAAGCATTGTGAATGACTATATAAATATAAAACTATGGAAATATATAAAACGATTGATTTTAGGTTGTTGATTATTTTTTAAGTTTATTGCGAAACATTCCAATAATCACAAATACAAAAAGTCACAATAGTAGTTTGAGAGTACAGGGATATCTACATGTTTGCGTCATCGAAAGTGCATCATGGGAGTCGCTTATTTTGCAGGCTTTGGTTGGCCACGGTATAACACAGATGGCTTCTACGGAAGCATATACCATTGATTAAAAACCCCCGGAGCTCGTGGGAGGTCTGTCTTTAAAAGTTTATAAGTTTGCTTTGTAAATCAATTTGTCTATGGAAGAAATTCATGGGATTTTTACTTCCCGAACTTGAACATTGCGCTCTGTTCACACTCCCCCAACAAACTCCAATAAACTCTAACAAGCACCAACATTCTAACATTGGGTGTTGGATTTAGAATGTTTAGAATCATAACTGTCATTGTCAACTGTCCCAACAAACACCAACTTGCAATTTGGCTTACAATACTGCACTTTTAAGGAGGTGTTCTCTAATATCACAATGAAATGTAAAGCCCTGAAAAGGGGAATAATTGAATGAAAGATGCACGGACACAAACTTTCCTCAGATCATGTGTGTAATGACTGAATATTCAACAATCATATGCAACGTCAGTACAGTTTACATATACAAAATAATATTACATGCATTATACATACAATTCTAACCATTATTTCTCGTCAGCAATTAAGTTGTTCCTGCAGAAGCATTTCCCGCTTTTCACTACGGAGTAAATACATCAATCCACACACAATACAAACACAATTGTGCTGATAACATACATACATAACTCTTTACACCATTAATAGTACTCAGTATCTTTTATACCCATATACAACACATGCTACAACAAGTACAATATCACTGCATAACTAACGTTACTAAGTGCCGCGCGTTCATCCACGAGGTCGCGGTTAGCGTTATTAAAGGCTCATTTAGCTAGCTTACTCGTCGTCATAAAATTAGCGTCGTAACTTCACAATGTTCGACTAACTGTGCTTAAGGACACTCTCCTTGACACATGTACACATTCACATAACACGTGGGTAAACAATATTACCTATTATACAATATTCATACCTGAATATGAACCCGTTAACTGTTACTCTACTGCTTACTCAAATGCTTGCAATGACTTACTGGTAAAACGCATTATTCCCATCTGTCACATACTTCCCCTCAAAATTAGATGTTGTCCTCAACATCATTACCTGTAACCATAAATTCAAACATGTTCAAAGAACACTTTTTACAGTCTGGAACTCTTTTGATACATTCTGTCTGTCTCAAAATAACACACATATGCCCAATTTTGGCTGTTTGGTTACAGTCTGGAACTCTTTTGATACATTCAGTTTTCAATCCACATAACACATACTGTATACGTCCAATATCTGAAGAAATGTTGAACGCTTTACAGTCCATCGCCTGAATACTCCACAGTTAACTTGTGCAACAAATTCCTCAACTGTGCAATGTTTGTGACATTAGCAGCACTCTGCTTTCTCATGAGTCAACGAGTGCAAGGCAGTTTAAGCTGTTCAAAGCAGGAATAGTTTTTATAGTTTACATCCCACACAAATAAAGGTGCTGGTTGTAGTATGACTGTACCGGTTGTGCCCATAATTGAGTTCTTACATAAGAGGGCAATGCAGCAAGACTGTAGCAGGATGGGGTTCCAATTTTATCATAGCTGAAGGTCTTTGGTGGCCTACGTTGTCTCTGCGGCCACTGAGGTCTGGTCTCCAACTCTACTTCCTGTGTGTTATCCCCTGATGGCAGTGATGTTTCCTCCCCAGTCTCAAGTGTGATGTTGTCCCGGACATCCTGGTTATCTGTTGAGTTATCATCACTATGTTTTATCAGAGGTTGCTCTGCTGCGTGTTCATTTAGGTCTGGTTGAATCACATCAGCTGCCATGACAGGAATCTCTCTCACTGGTTTTGGTGGTTGAGCAAAGGTCTGAGGTGGCACAAAATAGTAATCCTCATCATCATCCTCTTCCTCTGACTCCTCTCTGACTTTATCAGCCACTGCAGTTTTCTTTTTTGGTTTCACAGGTGGGCGTACTTCTGCTTCCAGCGGTAGGTGATCGCAAGGTAAGAGGAAGTTTCGATGCAGAATCCTGGTTTTTCCTTTCCCATGTTCAGGTCTCAGCTCATAAATGGGAACATCCTCTCCCACTTGACGGACTACAGTATGGATGGTGTCTTCCCAGTGATTCCTTAATTTTCCAGTTCCACCACGAGGGGTCATGTTTCGGATTAACACACGGTCTCCTGGACACAACACTGAACTCCTCACCTTAGTATCATACATCCTCTTATTCCGCTGAGCAGATTTGTGTGCATTTTCTCTTGCGATAGCATATGCCTCCTGCAATCCTTGCTTCCACATTTCAACATAGTCACGCTGGCTGCGACTTCCATCTTCTGTGGGCAAACTGAACAACATGTCAATAGGTAATCTTGGAGAGCGACCGTACAATAGATAAAATGGGGGAAAGCCTGTTACCTCGGTACGTGTGCAGTTATAAGCGAATATGAGCTTATTCAGAGAGTCTTTCCAGCTCATCTTGTCTTTGTCTGTAAGAGTCTTGAGCATCTGTATTAACGTTCGATTAAAGCGTTCTACTTGGCCATTTCCCTGTGGATGGTAAGGGGTTGTCCTTGATCCAGCTACACTGCAGTATTTGCTCAACTGTGAGAAGAGTTGATTCTCGAACTCACCTCCCTGATCGTGGTGAATGCGTGTTGGAAACCCGAATTTCAGAGCATAATCGTTGAATATTTTGTCAGCCACTGTCTTTCCAGATTTTGATGTTGTCGGGTACGCCTGTGCAAAACGTGTAAAGTGATCTACAAGTACTAGTATATACTCGTAGCCGCCTTTGCACTTATCTAGATGGAGGAAATCTAATGACACAAGTTCAAATGGCTGGGTGGTGACAATGTTTGTTAGAGGGGCCCTTGTTTTTTGTTTCAGGCAAGTACAGCTCATTACATATTGCTCTATGTCACGCTGCATGTATGGCCAGAAAAAGCGGTCCCTTATCAGCGATACTGTTCTGTCAGTGCCTTGGTGTCCCATCTGATTATGCAGCTCTTTTAGTGCTGTAACTTTGTATTTTCCAGGCAATACCAGTTGTTTCCTGTGGGCTGTCTTTCTCCATAGGACTCCATTTTCGTCTACTTCCAGTTTTTCCCATTCTCGGAGGAGACAACAACTCTGTGCATTGAGTTTTCTCAGTTCCTGATGCACTGGCCTCACTCCAGACAACTTGTACTGTAAAACTGGTCCAATATGTGAGTCGTCTCTCTGATCCTGTTGTATCTGTGCTGGTGTTATTGAGACAACTGATGCATATTGAGCCTCGAGCAGACTCTTAGCAGAGATGGCCACTGACCATGAGGCATTTGACTCTAGCTGTGATTCTACTGCCTGAGCAGTTGTTCCCACTGCATCATAAGACATTTCTTCTGTGCACTCATTCATCAGTTTTTCAACATCGACGGGCATCCTAGACAAACTATCAGCATCAATGTTCTCTTTGCCGGGCGGTATTTGATGGTAAAATTGAAGTCTGCTAGTTCTGCTACCCATCTGCTTCCTGTAGCGTTCAACTTAGCCGTGGACAACACATAAGTTAAAGGGTTGTTGTCACTGTAAACTGTAAAAAAGGGGGCGTAGTACAAATAGTCACGGAATCTCTCTGTAATCGCCCACTTAAGAGCGAGAAATTCCAGTTTGCCTGAATGGAGATGATAGTTTCTTTCTGATACTGACAGTGTCCGGGAACCGTATGCTATAACACGCAGTTTTCCATCTTGTTTCTGATAGAGCACGGCTCCAAGTCCCTTATTAGATGCGTCTGTGTGCAGTACAAATGGCTGAGAAAAATCAGGGAATGCCAGGACAGGTGGTTGGACCAGGCAATCTATCAGTCAGCTCAAGGATTATTTGGTGTGAGCCTGTCCATTCAATTGGTGTGTGGGATGGCACCACTTTTGCATTTCCTTTTTTCTGCAACTTCCTTCCCTCAGGTTGTGACCTTTCCATGTGAGCAGATCCCTTAGTTAACTCATACAGGGGGCTAGCAATGCTAGAAAAGTCTTTTATGTACTGGCGATAATAGCTCAACAGTCCCATAATCTGTCTTAACTCGCCAATTGTTCTGGGTTTTTTGTCTTTTAAAACTCTGATGGCAACAGTGTCAGCAGGATCAATTTTGTTCCCTTCTGCTGATACTATTCTCCCCAGGTAGCGCATTTCAGCTTTAAATAACTTGCATTTGCTTGGTTTTAACTTGATGCCATACTGTCTCAGTCTTTGCAATACCTTTCTTACATCACTGACATGGCTTTCAAATGTTTTGCTGAACACTAAAGTATCATCCAAATATGGGACACATATTCTGTCTCGGATGCCTTCCAGGCAGTCCTCCATGCAGCGTTGGAAAGCGGCTGGAGCATTTATGAGCCCAAATGGGATCCTGGTCCATTCGTACAGGCCCCAGGGTGTCACAAAAGCTGTCATGTGCCTACTGTCTTTTGCCATAAACCCCTGATGATAAGCCTTTCCCTGGTCTAACAGTGAGAACATGGTGTTTCCTCCAAGGCCATCCATGATATCCTGGACTCTGAGTATTGGCTGTCTGTCAGGGTAGGTCTTCCGATTTAACTCCCTGTAGTCTATGCACAGTCGTAAAGAGCCACATTTCTTTCTTACGCAAACAATGGGTGAAGCGTAGGATGAGTGGGATTTCTCAATCCACCCTTGTGTAATCAAATCTGTTAAATAGTCCTTAATTTCCTCGTACAAGGGCTTAGGGACTGACATGTAGGTTCGTGCTACAGGCTCAGGATCTTTCAATGAGATTTTCAAATGGAGCTTCTCAATACAGCCTATGTCACTATCTGATCTGGCGAAAGAGTTTGACTCCTCCCTC